>NC_090330.1:5841908-6209683 GCF_035084215.1 Heptranchias perlo
TCCTTTTTTAAAATTTTTTTTTTCTTTCTTCCTTCCCTCCCTCTTTTTTTCCTCCCTTTTCTTCCTTCCCTCCCTCTTTTTTTCCTCCCCTTTTTTTTCCTCCCTTTTCTTCCTTCCTTCCCTCCCTCTTTTTTTTTCTTCCCTCTTTTTCCTCTTTTTTTGTTCATGGGATGTGGGCGTCGCTGGCAAGGCCAGCATTTATTGCCCAACCCTAATTACCGTAGAGAAAGTGGTGGTGAGCCGCCGCCTTGAACCGCTGCAGTCCGTGTGGTGAAGGTTCTCCCACTGTTAAGTAGGGAGTTCCAGGATTTTGACCCAGCGACGATGAAGTAACAGCGATATATTTCCAAGTCGGGATGGTGCGTGATTTGGAGGGGAACGTGCAGGTGGTGTTGTTCCCATGTGCCTGCTCCTCTTGTCCTTCTAGGTGGTAGAGGTCGCGGGTTTGGGATGCACTGTCAAAGAAGCCTTGGCGAGTTGCTGCAGTGCATCCTGTGGATGGTACACACTGCAGCCACAGTGCGCCGGTGGTGAAAGGAGTGATCGTTTAGGGTGGTTGATGGGTGCCAATGTTTTGTCCTGGATGGTGTTGAGCTTCTTGAGTGTTGTTGGAGCTGCACTCATCCAGGCAAGTGGAGAGTATTCCATCACACTCCTGACTTGTACCTTGTAGATGGTGGAAAGGCTTTGGGGAGTCAGGAGGTGAGTCACTTGCCGCAGAATACCCAGCCTCTGACCTGCTTTTGTAGCCACAGTATTTATATGGCTGGTCCAGTTAAGTTTCTGGTCAATGGTGACCCCCAGGATGTTGATGGTGGGGGATTCGGTGATGGTAATGCCATTGAATGTCAAGGGGAGGTGGTTTTACTCTCTCTTGTTGGAGATGGTCATTGCCTGGCACTTGTCTGGTGCGAATGTTACTTGGCACACGTTACTTGAACACTGCAATCATCAGCAAACACCCATTTCTGACCTTTATGATGGAGGGAAAGTCATTGATGAAGCAGCTGAAGATGGTTGGACCCAGGACACTGCCCTGAGGAACTCCTGCACCAATGTCCTCGGGCTGAGATATTGGCATCCAACAACCACCGTCATCTTCCTTTGTGCTAGGTATGACTGCAGCCACTGGAGAGTTTTCTCCCTGATTCCCATTGAGTTCAATTTTACTAGGGCTCCTTGGTGCCACACTCGGTCAAATGCTGCCTTGATGTCAAGGGCAGTCACTCTCACCTCTGGAATTCAGCTCTTTTGTCCATGTTTGGACCAAGGCTGTAATGAGGTCTGGAGCTGAGTAGTCCTGGCGGAACCCAAACTGAGCATCGGTGAACAGGTTATTGGTGAGTAAGTGCCGCTTGATAGCACTGTCGACGACCCCTTCCATCACTTTGCTGATGATTGAGAGTAGGCTGATGGGGTGGTAATTGGCCGGATTGGATTTGTCCTGCTTTTTGTGGACAGGACATACCTGGGCAAATTTCCACATTGTCTGGTAGATGCCAGTGTTGTAGCTGTACACTGGGACGTTTTGGCTAGAGCTGCGGCTAGTTTTGGAGCACAAGTCTTTAGCACTACAGCTGGGATATTGTCGGGGCCCATAGCCTTTGCTGTATCCAGTGCACGCAGCCATTTCTTGATATCATGTGGAGTGAATCGAATTGGCTGAAGACTGGCTTCTGTGATGGTGGGGATATCGGGAGGAGGCCGAGATGGATCATCCACTCAGCACTTCTGGCTGAAGATGGTTGCAAACGCTTCAGCCTTGTCTTTTGCACTCACATGCTGGACTCTGCCATCATTGAGGATGGAGATGTTTACAGAGCCTCCTCCTCCCATTAGTTGTTTAATTGTCCACCACCATTCACGACTGGAGGTGGCAGGACTGCAGAGCTTTGATCTGATCCATTGGATGTGGAATCGCTTAGCTCTGTTAATTCTGTCTTAATTCTGCTGCTGCTGATGGCCCACAGCGCCTCATGGATGCCCAGTTTTGAGCTGCTAGTTCTGTTCTGAATCTATCCCATTTAGCACGGTGGTAGTGCCACACAACGTATTGGATGGTGTCCTCGGTGTGAAGATGGTACTTCATCTCCACAAGGACTGTGCAGTGGTCACTCCTACCAATACTGTTACGGACAGATGCATCTGCGACAGGTAGGTTGGTGAGGATGAGGTCAAGTAGTTTTTTCCCTCGTGTTGGTTTGCTCACCACCTGTCACAGACCCAGTCTGGCAGCTATGTCCTTCAGGGCTCGGTCAGTAGTGGTACTACCGAGCCACTCTTGTCTCAGCCTGTCTGCTGCTGCAACCCTCATCCATGTCTTTGTTACCTCCATAGTTGACTATTCTAACGGTCTCCTGGCCGGCCCCCCACCTTGCACCCTCTGTAAACTTGAGCCTCATCCAAAACTCTGCTGCCCGTATCATACCTCACTCTCCTCTTTTAAGACGCTCCATAAAACCTACCTCTTTGACCAAGCTTTTGGTTATCTGTCCTAATATCTCCTTATGTGGCTCGGTGTTAAATTTTGTTTGATAATCGCTCCTGTGAAGCCCCTTGGGATGTTTTACTACATTAAAGGTGCTATATAAATGCAAGTTGTTGTTGTGGTTGTTCCCTTTCTCCTGTCTGATGGCTAATGCGCCAGACAGGGTGTTCCCATCTGCAGTGTCCATAGCCAGGGCCATTAGCACTAGAAGAGCATTAGACACTGGATTGCGGTAGGGCGGGGTGAGGGGGTTGCTAAATGGATGCCAAGGGGAGGAAGGAGGCAAGGGAAGGGGGTAGAATGTATGGGATGGGGAGGGGGGAGTGGATGGCAGGGAAGGATGAAATTGATGGCAATGAGAGTGGGGGGGGGTTAACTGAATGGCAATGGAGGGTTGGGGAAAATCGAAGGTAATGAAGGGGAGAGAGGGGAAAGGGGCAGAAGTGCTTCTGGTGAAGGAGGGAAGCCAGTGTGATTTTCACTTTGGGGTGGAGGGCGAGGTCGGGGGTGGGGGGAGAAGGAGGATGCCAGCATCAACTGAGCGGGGAAGGTGCTGGTTTCCAGCCTGAACTCTGGGGCAGAAAGAAAAGCACGAATTAAAATCTTGAATTCATTATTTTAAAAAAATACAGTCACCTTGAATCGATGGCTGTTCTTTTGGTTTTCTGTTCCCTTGAGTTGTTAATAATGGGGCTGTCACCTTATGAGTGTTGTAGATGGGCAGGTGTGCTCGCGTTCTGAACAAACGGTTTCACCCAAAATGGTGTATCTGTCTGCCAGATGCCGAGAGGCATCCTTTTCCGATTTAGTTTTGCCTATCGGTAGATAACAGGTGCAGCGTCTCATGCGAGTTCTTCCACCCAATCCCAGTAGGTGTGCCCCACTCTACACGTTAAGCGTGACTTTAGTAATAATTGGAAATTGAAAGGATGATGGATCCAGATTCCCTGCCTGGAATTCCACAGGGATGAGACTTCTAGCCACAAGGCTCATGCAGTTGTTTACCCATCTCCAGCCAAGCCGACTTGATGACTCATTGCTCGTGGATTCCCTCTGAGCTGTTGCTTTGTCTTCCCTAATAAAGCAGCAGCAGCAGCGTTCTGAAGTAATAGTGAGAGCTATTGAGATTGTGATTGCATAGAATCTTGCAGTAGCGAAAAGGAGGCCATTTGGCCCATCGTGCCTGTGATATCCAAGGGCTATCCAATTAGTCCCACTCCACTCACCCCTACCACCTCACACACTTTCTCCACAGCCCTGCAAATTTTTCCTTTTCAACTATTTATCCAAATCCCTTTTTGAAAGTTATTATTGAATCTGCTTCTACCACTCTTTCAGGCAGTGCATTCCAGATCATAACTCGCTGTGTGAAAAAAAAAAGTTCTCCTCGTTTCCCCTCTAGTGCTTTGCCGATTATCTTAAATCTGTGTCCTCTGGTTTAAGATAAACCCACCTTTGACTCTATCAAATACCCTCCTGATATTGAACACCTCTATTAAATCTCCCCTTAACCTTCTCTGCTCGAGAATCATCGAAAATTTACGGCACAGAAGTAGGCCATTCGGCCCATTGTGTCCGCGCCGGCCAAAAATGAGCCACCCAACCTAATCCCGTTTTTCAGCACTTGCCATGACCTACAAGGCTATGGACCATTTCAGGTGCACATCCAGGTACTTTTTAAATGAGTTGGCGGTTTCTGCCTCTAAGGAGAACAGCCCCAGCTTCTCCAGTCTCTCCACATAACTGAAGTCCCTCATCCCTTGTATTAGAATCTGGATCTTTTCCCGAGGCAGCCAGGCACTCCTTGAAAACTCATAGACAACGTGTTGGTGTTTCCTATACAGGGAATATTATTATAGAACAGTGGACAACTAGGAACAAATGAGAGCGACAGGTAGGGAGATCTTTCATCACAACAACTCTGAACGTGGGGTCTACACTTGACATGTTGATTATAGGAGCAATAATGAAGATTATAGGAGCAATAAACAGCCATTCAAGCACCTGATTCCACAGGCTATGTACAGTCTATCTTGTCATGGAGTGTAACCCACCCAAATCTGAAGGAAAGTTATGCAAAAATACTCTCAGACTCCTAAAGATAGTGAGCAAAACACCAATACCATTTGAGCTGTCGCCCTTGGCTCAGTGGGTAGCACACTCTTGCCTCTGAGTCAGAGATTGTGGTTTCAAGCTCCATTCTGTAAATTCGAGTGCATAACCTGGGCTGGCACTTCAGTGCTGCACTGTCGGAAGTGCCGTCTTTCGAATGAGACGTTAAATCGAGGCTCCGTCTGCCCTCTCGGGCGGACGTAAAAGATCCCATGGCGCTATTTTGCAGAAGAGTAGTGGCGTTCTCCCCGGAGTCCTGGCCAATATTTACTGCTTGTGTTAAACGGGGAAAAAAAATGCAAGTCATGGAATTTGATGTCAAACCAGAAAGTGCTGGAGATACACATCAGGTCTGTCAACATCTGGAAACTGAGGAGAGTCAACATGTCAAGTGTAGACCCCACGTTCAGAGTTGTTGTGATGAAAGGTCTCTCTCCCTGTCGCTCTTTTTTTTTCAGATGCTGACTGACCTGCTTATCTCCAGCATTTACCACTTTTTATTATGTAACACTGACCTTTATTTTGTGCTATGACTGTTCTTGGGTGTGGGTGGAGTACAGTGTGGTTTATGCCAAGAACAGGATACATAAAATGAAATTCACACAATATGCGCGAGAACACACTGTGAAGTTTACTTGTCCCAGCACGAGCATAAGAAATAGGAGCAGGCCATACGGCCCCTCGAGTCTGCTTCTTCTACCTCAATTCCACTTTCCTGTCTGATCCCCATATCCCTCGATTCCCTGAGAGTCCAAAAATCTATCAGTCTCAGTCTTGAATATACTCAACGACTGAGCATCCACAGCCCTCTGGGGTAGAGAATTCCAAATATTCACAACCCTCTGAGTGAAGAAATTCCTCCTCATCTCAGTCCTAAACGGCCGACCTCTTATCTTCTGACTATGCCCCCTAGTGCTAGAGTCTCCAGTCAGGGGAAATATCCTCTCAGCACCTATCCTGTCAAGGCTTCTAATTTTATACATTTCAATGAGATTACCTCTCATTCTTCTAAACTCCAGAGAGCATAGGCCCATTCTACTCAATCTCTCCTCATAGGACAATCCTCTCATCCCAGGAATCAATCTAGTGAACCTTTGTTGCACTGCATCTAAGGCAAGTATATCCTTCCTTAGGTAAGGAAACCAAAACTGTACACAGTACTCCAGGAGTGGTCTCACCAGAGCCCTATATAATTGCAGCAAGTCCTCCTTACTCCAACCCATTTGCAATAAAGGTAAACATACCATTTGTCTTCCTAATTGCTTGCTGTACCTGCATGTTAACTTTCTGTGATTCATGTACAAGGACACCCAAATCTCTCTGCATACCAACATTTCTTAGTCTCTTACCTTTTAACAAATATTCTGCTTTTCTATTCTTCCTACCAAAGTGAATAACCTCACATTCCCCATGTTATACTCCATCTGCCACCTTGCCACCCACTCCCTGACCTGTCTATATCCCTTTGCAGCCTCTTTGTGTCCTCCTCACAACTTACTTTCCCACCTAACTTTGTATCGTCAGCAAACTTTGATACATTACACTTGGTCCCCTCGTCTAAGTCATTAATATAGATTGTAAATAGCTGAGGCCCAAGCACCGATCCCTGCGGCACCCCACCAGTTACAGCCTGCCAACCCGAAAATGACCCGTTCATTCCTACTCTCTGTTTTCTGTCCGTTAACCAATCCTCAATCCATGCTAATATATTACCCCCAATCCCATGAGCCCTAATCTTGTGTAAACATCTTTACATGCCTCATCCCTGAGACCTTCACATTCAGTCATGCACACTCAGACTCGCACACACGTATATGCACACACACACACACACACACACTTCCGTGCAGTCTTTAGATGCAACCTGCTGGCTCGAGGTAGGCAGGAGCTGAGTCGTTTGCTGTTCTAGACAGCTGACTGTGTAGATGTTTCTGTTGATTGTGGAGGTGTTGGATAGGTTTGTGGTGGCAGTTTTGAATAGATCGGCCTTGTATTGCTCTAGGGTGTGACTTGAATCTGTCCATCATGGCATTTCAGTACATGTATTTCCTGCTTAGTCCCTTTGTTCATTTTTTCTAGTTGGTTAACAATCTTTACACAGTGTGCAGGAAATGCTAGTACTAGGGCGAAGGTATCTGCTCAATCTGAGGAACCCAACAACTGAGCATTGCCCACCAGCACTGCGTTTATATTAGAGTGGTCAATCTCATGTGGTGGTGCACAAGTCGCACTCCAGGGACTTGAGCTCGTAATCCAGGCTGACGCTCCAGTGCAGTACTGAGGGAGTGCTGCACTGCCGGAGGTGCCGTCTTTCGGATGAGATGTTAAACCGAGACCCCGTCTGCCCTCTCAGGTGGATGTAAAAGATCCCATGGCATGTCTCATCAAGGATAGTCAGCATGGATTTGTTAAGGGAGGGTCGCGTCTGACTAACTTGATTGAATTTTTTGAGGAGGTAACAAGGACGATCAATGAAGGTAGTGCATTTGATGTAGTCTACATGGATTTTAGCAAGGCTTTTGACAAGATCTCACATGGCAAACTGGTCAAAAAAGTACAAGCCCATGGGATCCAAGGGAGAGTGGCAAGTTGGATCCAAAATTGGCTCAGTGGCAGGAAGTAAAGGGTAATGGTCGACGGGTGTTTTTGTGACTGGAAGGCTGTTTCCAGTGGGGTCCCGCAAGGCTCAGTACTAGGTCACTTGATTTTTGTGATACATGTTAATGATTTGGACTTGAATGTAGGGGGCACGATTAAGAAGTTTGTAGATCATACAAAAATTGGCCGTGTAGTTGATAGTGAGGAGGAAAGCTGTAGACTGCAGGAAGATATCAATGGACTAGTCAGGTGGGCAGAAAAGTGGCAAATGGAAGTGTGACGTAATGCATTTTCGGAGGGCAAACAAGGCAAGGGAGTACACAATAAATGGGAGGATACTGAGAGGTGTAGAGGAACAAAGGGACCTTGGAGTGCATGTCCACAGATCCCTGAAGGTAGCAGGACAGGTGGATAAGAAGGCATCTGGAATACTTTCCTTTATTAGCCGAGGCATAGAATATAAGAACAGGGAGGTTATGCTGGAACTGTATAAAACATTGGTTAGGCCACAGCTTGAGTACTGTGTACAGTTCTGGTCACCACATTACAGGAAGGATGCAATTACCCTAGAGAGTGTACAGAGGAGATTTACGAGGATGTTGCCAGGACTGGAGAATTTTAGTTTTGAGGGAAGATTGGATAGGCTGGGGTTGTTCTCTTTCGAACAGAGGAGGCTGAGGGGTGATTTAATTGAGGTGTATAAAATTGAGGGGCCCAGATAGAGTGGATAGGAAGGACCTATTTCCCTTAGTAGAAAGGTCAGTAACTAGGGGGCATAGATTTAAAGTAATTGGTAGAAGGATTAGAGGGGAGCTGAGGAGAAATTTTTTCACCCAGAGAATGGTGGGGGTCTGGAACTCACTGCCTGAAAGGGTGGTAGAGGCAGAAACCCTCAACTCATTTAAAAAGTACTTGGATGTGCACTTGAAGTACCGTAACCTACAGGGCTACGGACCAAGTGCTGGAAAGTGGGATTAGGCTGGGTGGCTCATTTTCGGCTGGTGCGGACACGATGGGCCGAATGGCCTCCTACTGTACCGTAAATTTTCTATGATTCTATGATTATTTGAAAATCAGTGTTCTCCCCAGATTCCTGGCCAATATGTATCCCGCAATGAATATCACTAAAGAGACAGATTATCTGGTCATTTTATCTCATTGCATTTTGTGGAAACCATCGATTTCTCATTTTCTTTTGCATGCTCTCTGTATGTCTGTTTGTCTGTCTATGTCTGTCTGTCTGTCTGTCTGCCTCCTCTGCCTGCCTGCCTGCCCGCCCGCCTGCTTTCTTTCTCTCTCTCTCTCTGCCCGCCTGCCTCCTCTCTCTGCCTGCCCCCACTCCCCCTCTCGTGTAACTTGCCCTCAGAACTGGTGAAGGATACACACCTTGAAAAGTTTTATAACCCGTTTCTTCTCTCTTTGCAGATGCAAACTGCTTTGACCTGCTGTCACTTCCAGCATTCTCTCTCTCTCTCTCTCTTTATTCTATGTGTTTTTCTGTGATCTGGGGAGTGCTGTTTGGGACAGGGCTGGGGAGGAGTATTCAGGGTGCTGATGGCTGACAGCAGGTGATGGGTTTAGTCTCTCTGTGCTGGTTGTGTGTAATTTGCTCTATTGCTACAGCCAGCTCGGTGAATACTTGATTGATAGACGGTATTTGTCTGGAAGCTTATAATGGTTTCAGATAACTGTGAGGGGGACTGTGATTAAAGCAGTAAAATAAATTAGTTGCCTGTCTGGCTCATCCCTGATTGCAACTGTGCCTGAATTACTTTCTAAACGTTTTTGTTAAACAAGGCGATTTAACACCGATTTTAGATCAAAATCTCTTTCTAAATGGTAAACAGTTTGGGAACAAAATTAGGGGAATTACAAAATGTTCCCAATTTTGAAAAGGGACCATGGAAGACGCTTGTTAAAGCTCACTGTTAGTTTTATACCGACTGATGACGCCGCAGCACTCGTCACAGATTCCCCCCCACCGAGTGACCTCCCGAGATCAGACCAGTTAACCAACCTATTGCCTGTGCCTCACTCCCATGTCTATTGGTCCCCTGCTTTTGAAGTTGTATTATTTCGGCTCCTTGCAATAGCTCAGAAATGCTGCGACACTGAGCCCCACAGGAGCAATGTGGTCCCAGGTTTGATCCTTGGCCTTTGCTGATCTCAACCGGGGTGCTACAGTTGGCATCAATATCCCTAGGGTAAGCGGGGGAAAATCAGCCAAGGTTCCCGATTTCAGGTGGCCGTCCAGTGACCCCTGATGTAAAGTGCCAATATATGGCTGTAGGGCTCCAACCCTCCCAGTTTGTCCGAGAATTGAAGATTAACCTCCCCTGGACACCGCCGAAAGACATTGGTGAACCAGGTTGGGTCGTTCCGATAATCCGGCAACTTTCGTGGTCATTTTTCTAGGTGCCAGCCCACAAATCACCAGATTTAACTATTTCAGTTTGCCCACCTGCCGTGGTGGGATTTGAACTCCCAACCTCTGGGCTGCTAGTCCAGTACCATAACCACCAGGCTACCATGCCCTTGTCAGTGCCAGCGGTGGCGGAGGGTGGGCACATAGCAGGAATAGCTTGGGGGGCACTGGGCAGAGGCGTGAAGGTGGCACTCCCCATTAGTACGCATTCCAAATGTGTGACTGGAGGTTCCAGGTTGGCTCCCAGTCACTATTATGGGATGGCCCGCAATTTAAAAAAAAATTGCGGCTATAATAAGCCAGCGCTAAGTTTGCCCGATATCATCGGACCACCACTATTGGATGTTAAGTAGACCCCTGCCAGCCTTTGGCGAGAGCCTCGTCGATTGCCTGATTTTGGAGTAGTAAAAAATTTAAACGGCCGGGGAGTCGTGGAGTTGGAGGCCGGGAGGTCGAATTTTAAAATTTTAACCCCTCCCACGCGCTATTCCCGCTGGGCAGGGGTTAAAATCGGAGCCTTTTTTTTTTGAAGCAGTTAGTTAGTTATTCAAGTGCCTGCCTTGGCTCAGTGGTAGCACACTTGCCTCTCCCTCATTAGGTTCAAAGTCACTCCAGGACTTGAGCCCATAATCTGGGCCGATGCTGCAATTCCGTACTGAGGGAACGCCGAAGGTACCGTCTTTCGGATGAGACGTTAAACCGTCAGCTCCACGTGGGCAAGACGATAGGCGAGCAGAAACGCAGCCTTGGAACACAAAGACTAGACTTCCGTGCGCCAATCAATGAGGAATAATTTTAATAATTGAGGTAGGATTCTGACTCTCTCGGAGCTGATATTTTATTTTCTCTCCCTCTCTCCACAGGAGATCTGCACTAGCCCTCACCTCTTTGTTGACGGGATGAGTGCCCATGACTTGAACCAGGGTCAGCTGGGCAATTGCTGGTTCGTGGCTGCCTGTTCGTGCTTAGCCTCGAGGGATGCTTTGTGGCAGAAGGTAAGTCGTTCCTTTAAATCTCTTTTGGCTTTCCTCCCGCCCTCGTTACGAAGGTGATGACTGCAGAGCAAGCTGGAGGGGCTGGGGAGTGGCCTGTTCCTCTTCCTGTGTTCCGTTTAGGCAGTATTTTTAAGTTGGCAAATATCTCCCAGTACTTTTACAAGGGAAGAGGAAACAAGGGAGTTTGGAGAGCGGAGGTGACTGAAGCCACGGTTAAAGAACTCGGGCCTTTTTGAAGAGGACGAGAAAGGCAGCAAGTGAAACCGACTTTAACGCAGGGTAGTGGAAATCTGGAACTCTTTCTCTTTCTCCCCCCCCCCCAACGACGAAGGGTGTGGGTGCTGGGGATCAGCTGAAATTTTCAAGACTGAGATCGATAGATTTCCATTAGCAAAGGGTGTCAAGGGATATGGAGTAAAGGCGGGTAAATGGAGTTAAGATGCAGATCAGCCATGATCTAATTGAATGGCGGAACAGGCTCGAGGGGCTGAACGGCCTACTCCTGTTCCTATGTTTTTTTTTCATTCGTTCATGGGATGTGGGCATGGTTGGCGAGGCCGGCATTTATTGCCCATTCCCTAATTGCCCCTTGAGAAGGTGGTGGTGAGCCGCCTTCTCGAACCGCTGCAGCCCGTGTGGTGAGGGTTCTCCCACATGTAGCAGGCAGTGAGTTGGGTGGGGGCGGGGGGTGGTGCCAGCGATGCCCACATCCCATGAATGAATTGGGGGGGGGGAAAAAACACGAAGCATACCGGCCTTCGGATGAGCGTGAGAAGGCCCCACCAGGGTGTCGAGCAAAGGAGTGTCCTGAACCCCAGAAGATAAGGTCATTTTCTTTTTTAAATGGGATTGGTCTCCTTACTAAAGAGGGCGCTGCGGGTTCTCTGGGAGTTGGGGTTCTGGGTGGCCCCCAATGGCGGGCAGGTGCCAGGGGTTTTCCTGCTGCACGGGGCAAATGGTTGGCAGTGGCTCACCCACGATGCCGAGACGGGGAGGAGGGATTGGAAAGGGGGTGACTTCTACGTTAGCATTGGAACCCGGCGAGTACAGAGTTAAGTGACTCGGTAGCAAGGCTGACCTGGTGACTTCCCCCTTCCCCCTGCCCAACGTATTTGTGTTCTTTTTCTTTTGGGCAAACAGGTAATCCCGAACTGGAGGGAGCAGGAATGGGCAGTGGACAGGCCCAACAACTACGCTGGAATTTTCCATTTCCGCTTCTGGCGTTTCGGAGAGTGGGTCGACGTGGTGATTGACGACCGCCTGCCGACGGTGAACGGCCAGTTGATCTACTGTCATTCCAACTCCAGGAACGAGTTCTGGAGCGCCCTGGTGGAGAAGGCTTATGCCAAGTAAGTGGCAGTAAAACCCACTGCCTCCCTTTCATTTCATTGTGCGGAGTTAGAATCGAACAGCGCAGGAGGGGGCCGTTCCTGTCTGTGCCGGCTCTTTGAAAGTGCTATCAACTTAGTCCCACTCCTGCCCCCTCCAATACCCCTGCCGATTTTTCCTTTTCAAGATATATATATATATATATCCAGTTCCCTTTTGAAAGTTACTATTGAATCTGCTTCCACCGCCCTTTCAGGCAGCGCATTCCAGGCTGTGGTGACTCGGTCCTGTTGCAAAAACAGTCTGGTTCAGCCCGAGACGGTAGCCGGGGAGGTGGGGGTTTGGAATCAGTGGCGCTGGAGATTGAAGACGAAGGCTTTGGTGTTTAACTGGAAGAAATTGCAGCTGGTCAGCCACTGGAGGTCAGACAGACTGACGAGAGACAGTGGAGGTCTGTTTCTGTCGGTGGGAAGCGATTTGAGATGATAGATCAAAGGCGGTTTCACGTTGCTGGACCCCGGCCAGCGCTCTGACTACAGACGGCACAAATGACCCCTGACCTTGCCATCCAACACTATTAGAAAACCACAACCTTTGGGTCTCGCAACTTGCCGTGGGGTCTCAAACAATTTAAACTAAAAATGCAGAGCCAAATCTGCCCCCTCTTTAGTAACCGCAGGCCTCTGGACTTATTTTTAACTGGTAGAAAATTAACTGGTAGAACATACCAGTTGCCATGGTGGCACTATGGCCCTCAGCATCAACAATGAAATGGAAGGGGGGGCAGGGGAAAGAATTAAAACTTAACAAATGATCTTTCTTAAACAAATATTTGCCCTGCAGGAAGTGCAAATCAAAATAATAAGTCTTTGAATTCAGTCCATAAATCCATAAAAATTCTTGTAGATTTAATTCAGGTTCCTGTAAATTACTCCCTTGGTGTGTAAGATCAGACATTGAGGTCAGATTACTTTTAATTTTACCAAAACTAGGGGCTATAAATATAAGATAGTCACTGATAAATCCAATGGGGAATTCAGGAGTAACTTCTTTAACCAGAGAGTGGTTAGAATGTGGAACTCGCTATCACAAGGAGTAGTTGAGGCGAATAGCATAGATACATTTAAGGGGAAGCTCGATAAACACATGAGGGAGAAAGGAATAGAAGGATATGCTGATTGGGTTAGATGAAGAGGGGTGGGAGGAGGCTCGTGTGGAGCATAAACACCAGCATGGACCAGTCGGGCCGAATGACCTCTTTCTGTGCTGTACTTTCTGTCACCATCACGAGATAATTACAGATGAGGGAGGCCATTCATCCAAAAATTTCCCCTCCCCACCCCATTGTGGCGTCCGATTCTGTTTCTTAAATGTTTCACCTCCCGCGCCAACTGTTCTTTAATATTTACTGCTCCAATCTCCAGCTTCATAACTCGCCATCCTGTAGGCATTGCCATTGTGACACGGAGGGCGATTCACTTTCCTGGGCAGAGTCCCCTGCAACTACAATCCCTCGATCACTTGCAAGCCACGTTTTTTGTTTTGTCCTAGATACCCTGGGGAGGACTCGGGTCTCCGCCCGTTTACCCCAGTAATAACACAACTCGGGCGGAATCGGCCAAACCAGCGCAAAAGAACGGGGGATTTTTTTTTTTCAAAACGGAAGTGAGTTACGCCTCGAACCACTTACGTTCTGTGTTTTCCCGGAATCTTTTCTGCTGGTTCACGATTCAATTTGCCCGAATCAGGCCACGCCCACAGGTCAAAATTGGGAGATTGCCCTGGTTCGGGAAGGCTCTTCAAATTACACTCATTTCCTTAGAGGCACTAATTGGCACGTTTTAAAATTTTTATCGTATCAAAAAATATTTAATTTACAAAGAAATTGACTCGTGTACACCAATGAAACTATTAAATGGTTCAGTATAGTTTTATTTTAAAAGTCATTTTCAGTGATTTTAAATCAGGTTACTCACAGGTGGAGGCCGTTCGGCCCGACTGGTCCATGCTGGTGTTCATCCTCCACACGAGCCTCCTCCCACCCTCTTCATCTAACCCTATCAGCATATCCTTTCTCCTTCATGTTTTTATCTAGTTTCCCCTTAAATGCATCTATGCTATTCACCTCAACTACTCCTTGTGGTAGTGAGTTCCACTCTCTGAGTAAAGCAGTTTCTCCTGAATTCCCTATTGGATTTATTAGTGACTATCTCATTTAAAAATGCTTAATTTTGCCGATTGAGCCCATTTGCAGCTGCATTAATCAAACGGCACCAGCTCACCGCTCTTTAATACACCTAGGAATACTTTTTAATGGAAAAGATTATGCTCTATTACGCTGCCCGATTGCGCTGGTTCATGGAAGATTTTACGTTTATGCAAATGAATTTTAGCGGAAACTTGAAGCCTAATCTAACCAGCGGAATTTCGAGTGCATTTTGGGCACAATTTCCTGATTGCGCCCGAAGAGGAAATTCTACCCTCTTCTTTTGTGACTTTGTTTCCTTCGACGTTATCGGAGAGTGCCACCGGGGGTGGGGGGAGGAAGAGAGAGAGAGAGAGAGGGACCGAGTGGTGCAGTGCTAAGGTGAACAGTTGCTCGGGGGCAGGGGTTTGGGGTTCAGGGGAGGGGCGGCTTAAATGCTTAAAATCCCGAGAGCAGCCAGGGGCATTTTCCCCTTTGGGCCTAATTCCAGAGTGAATGTGCCAGTCCTGAGAGCTCATTTATTTATTCAGCTAAAGTCGCATTTGCTTTTCTAAAATCCTGAGTTGCTATTCTTTGGTTACTTTTTTATTGCATATTTGCCACAAATTATAGGATTGAGAGAGAGAGAGAGAGAGAGAACAGGCTATGAAAAAGTGTTGAGTGTAATATTGTCACATTTATCCATTTTTAAAAAAATGTTATTTTAGGGAAAAAACTGAAGCTATTCTGCCATTTTTGTTTTTGTATTAAAATGGAGATCAGGATGAAATGCAAAACATGAATTTTAATCATGCAGTTAGAGAAGTACAGAAGATTTGCATGAATTCAGAAATAGGTTTTTACACTGGTGTTTTTTTTGGATGATAATAGCATCAGTAATAAAATGAGGGCTGTGCAGTAGACGTGGTCTACATGGACTTCAGCAAAGCATTTGACAAGGTACCGCATGGTAGGTTGTTACATAAGGGTAAATCTCATGGGATCCAAGGTGAGGTAGCCAATTGGATACAAAATTGGCTTGACGACAGAAGACAGAGGGTGGTTGTAGAGGGTTGTTTTTCAAACTGGATGCATGTGTCCAGCGGTGTGCCTCAGGGATCGGTGCTGGGTCCGCTGTTATTTGTTATTTATATTAATGATTTGGATGAGAATTTAGGAGGCATGGTTAGTAAGTTTGCAGATGACACCAAGATTGGTGGCATTGTGGACAGTGAAGAAGGTTATCTGGGATTGCAACGGGATCTTGATCAATTGGGCCAGTGGGCCGATGAATGGCAGATGGAGTTTAATTTAGATAAATGTGAGGTGATGCATTTTGGTAGATCAAATCGGGCCAGGACCTACTCCGTTAATGGTAGGGCGTTGGGGAGAGTTATAGAACAAAGAGATCTAGGAGTACAGATTCATAGCTCCTTGAAAGTGGAGTCACAGGTGGATAGGGTGGTGAAGAAGGCATTCGGCATGCTTGGTTTCATTGGTCAGAACATTGAATGCAGGAGTTGGGATGTCTTGTTGAAGTTGTACAGGGCATTAGTAAGGCCACACTTGGAGTACTGTGTACAGTTCTGGTCACCCTATTATAGAAAGGATATTATTAAACTAGAAAGAGTGCAGAAAAGATTTACTAGGATGCTACCGGGACTTGATGGTTTGACTTACAGGGAGAGGTTAGACAGACTGGGACTTTTTTCCCTGGAGAGTAGGAGGTTAAGGGGTGATCTTATAGAAGTCTATAAAATAATGAGGGGCATAGATAAGGTCGATAGTCAAAATCTTTTCCCAAAGGTAGGGGAGTCTATAACGAGGGGGCATAGATTTAAGGTGAGAGGGGAGAGATACAAAAGGGTCCAGAGGGGCAATTTTTTCACTCAAAGGGTGGTGAGTGTCTGGAACGAGCTGCCAGAGGCAGTAGTAGAGGCGGGTACAATTTTGTCTTTTAAAAAGCATTTGGACAGTTACATGGGTAAGATGGGTATAGAGGGATATGGGCCAAGTGCAGGCAATTGGGACTAGCTTAGTGGTATAAACTGGGCGACATGGACATGTTGGGCCGAAGGGCCTGTTTCCATGTTGTAACTTCTATGATTCTATGATTCTATGATTCTATGAAACTTGAAAGAGATGAATGCAGTAATTGTATCAATTTAGATATGCAATTAAAATTAAGATTATAAGGGGTTTTGGTAGAAAAAGAGAAACTGTTTCCACTGGCAGAAGAGTCGGTAATCAGAGGTCACAGAGTCAAGATAATTGGCAAAAGAAGCAGGGATGAGATGAGGAGAATTTTTTTTTAACGCAGCGAGTTGTTATGATCTGGAATGCGCTGCCTGAAAGGGCGGTGGAAGCAGATTCAATAGTAACTTTCAAAAGGGAATTGGATAAATAGTGGAAAATGGAAACATTTTCAGGGCTATGGGGAAAGAGCAGGGGGAGTGGGACTAATTGGCCAGCTCTTCCAAAGAGCTAGTACAGGCACGATGGGCCGAATGGCGGCCTCCTGTGCTGTATGATTGACCTGAGATTTTTGAAATTTTGACTCTCTTGGCAGCCCTACAGAAAATGTTGTTTCTGTTGTTGCATAATAAATAAAATAAGCCAGCACCTTGAGAAAACATCCAGAATACAGAGTTCTCGAGAAGCTGTGCTGGCAGTCTGAGGTGGATGCCTGGGCCTAGCTTGAAACCCTGTTGAGATGAACAGGATGCTGAAACTCAGCAGTTAGCCTGGCTTTGAGTGGAATTTTGGGAGTCGGCTACGGTATTTAATTTATGGAGTGAAACGAATTAGCCTCCAGTATCACTCGCTCCTGCTGTTAGCTTCCCCAGGCAACGTAAATCAGCACTGCCGCCTCTCTGGCAACGAAAGCTGGGGAGTTCAATCATGTTCAGAAAGCATTTCCTGCTACCAAAACCACCTTTTACTTCAGGCCTATCATGTTGTGGATGTTACAGCTCTTGGAAAGGATACAGAAGGGAGCAACCAGAATGATTTAAGGGGTTGGATTATGAGGAGCGATTATGTAAATTGGGCATGTTCTCACTGGAGAGGAGACGGTTGAGAGGTGATATGATTGCTGACTTTAGGATTGTGGATAATGTAGACCATGACGAACTATTTCACCTTGTCCAGGACAGTGGAACTAGAGGACACAGCATGCGTTTGAAGTGGGGGGGGTGAATTCAAAACTAACCTGCAGAAATATTATTTTAGTGAGTGAGTGGTCAATCTATGCAACAGGCTCCCTGGGGAGACAGTGAAGCAGTTAGTGTTAATTTATTCAAATGCAAATTAGATCAATTTCTTTCAGAAAGTAATATTTTGGGATACAGTATATGAGTAACTTGACACGTGGTATTAGTGGTAAGTGTATGAGGCTAGGGGGGGGGACAGGTGACTTTGGACCTCTGGTTCCCGAAGCTCTCGATCACTAGGGGGTTCCCTCACCTCCCCTCCTGGGTCTGTTGTAGACTAATCGATGAGAGATTAATTGCTACGATTAGTTAGCAACTCAATTATCGTTGTATGGAGCGACTACCAGGATGGTAGAAGACGAACTAGATGAACCTTGGTCATTTTGCTTCTAGCAATTCCTATGGTTTCCACTACAAGTTGAAAGAACAGGAGGAACTGTGTCCCTGGTCTGGGAAGGAATCGGCCAGAGATCCTGCTCCTGATTGCAATCCGGTGACTCCTCATTGTCCTTTAATTTGTTCTCTGGATGTGAGCATTCCTGGCAACGCTGGCATTCATTGCCCATGCCTAATTATCATGGGCCTTCTCCTTGAGCCACTGTATTCCTTGTGGTGATGGCGCTCCCAGGAAATTTTGACGCAGTCACGGTCAGAGCACGTGGAGTCAGGGGACAAGTAGCAGAATGGATAGAATGGGCGTGTAATTGGCAAATGAATTTCATTATAGATAAGTATGAGGTGGTACATTTTGGTAGGAAGAATAAAGAGGCCACTTACTCCTTGGATAATAAGAGTCTAAATGGGGTAGAGGAGCAGAGGGATCTGGGGGTACAGATTCACAAATCACTGAAAGTAGTGATGCAGGTTATAAGGCCATGAAAAAAAAAGCAAACCAAGGACTGGGGTTCATTTCTAAAGGGATAGAATTGAAAAGCAGGAAAGTTTATGTTAAAACTTGTAAAGATCCTTGATTAAACCACACTTGGAGTACTGTGGACAGTTCTGATCTCCGTATGGAGGATCCAAAAGGATGGATATAGAGGCACTGGAGACGGTGCAAAAAAGATTTACTAGGATGATACCAGAACTGAGAGGTTATACCTATCAGGAAAGATTGAACAGGCTGGGGCTCTTTTCTCTAGAAAAGAGAAGACTGAGGGGTGACCTGATAGAGGTCTTTAACATAATGAAAGGGTTTGATTGGGTAGACGTAGAGAAGATGTTTCCACTTGCGGGGGAGACCAGAACTAGGGCCATAAATATAAGATAGTTTCTAATAAATCCAATAGGGAATTCTGGAGAAGCTTCTTTACCCAGAGAGTGGTGAGAATGTGGAACTCGCTACCACAAGGTGTAGTTGAGGCGAATAGCATAGATACATTTAAGGGAAAGCTAGATAAACACATGAGGGAGAAAGGAATAGAAAAATATGTTGATGGGGTTAGATGAAGAAGGTTGGGAGGAGGCTCGTGTGGAGCATTAACACCGGTATGGAGCTGTTGGGCCGAATGGCCTTTTTCTGCGCTGTACATTCTATGAAATATGTCCAAGTCGGGATGGTGTGTGACTGGAGGGGGGCATTGCAGCATGTGTCGAATTTGGCTGAGGAAAAGATTGGAGTTTTTCCAATGACTAACTCAGATGGGCAGACCAGAAATGTATCCGGTTCAAAAAATGGGTACGGTAGTGTAGTGGCTACATTACTGGAGTACACATCCAGAGAACATGAGTTCAAATCCCACCATGAGAACAGCTTGTGAATTTTTGAATTCTGTTTTTCAGAAAAATAAACCTGGGAATAAAACACTGTTTTCGGTAAAAAGTGACCATGAAGCTATTGGATTGTTGTAAAAACCCAACTGGTTCACTAATGTTCTCCAGGGAAAGAAACCTGCCGTCCTTACCCGGTCTGGGCCTATATGTGACTCCAACCCCACACCAACATGGTTGACTCTTAACTGCCCTCTGAAGTGGCCTAGCAAATCACTCCGTTGTATAGGGATGGGCAATAAATGCTGGCCTTGCCAACGAATCTCACTTACCGAGAATGAATTTTAAATATTGACCTTGGCTGGTGTGGCAGGCGGAGATGCCATAATTGTCTTTGTCCTCGGGCAAGGGCTCGGCTTCTCTCCTGATCGTTGCTCAGCAACTGTTGCTGGGAGTGTGTGTACACTGAAGTCGGGCGCAGGCCAGGTTGTGATGCCCCTGTGGTTGAAGAACCTGCCCGTAGTTTGGTCTCAAAAGGCCACGGATGAGGCGCTAGAGGGTTGCTATTGCCCATGGAACCATTGCCCATTTTGAGTTGGCAGCCGCAGGAGGGGAGAGGTGGAGCAAAAATTGGAATGGGGGGGGGGAAAGGAATATACAGTGACCGTTTAAAACATAAAGTACTAATCGTGAGACTGACAGTGTTTGTTTTATTTTCATGAATTTTGCTATCTTTGATGCTGTGCCAAACAAAATGCCCCTCCATGCTCAGCATCCAAAAGTCTGCTGCTCATATCCTGACTCGCACCAAGTCCTGTTCACCCATCACCCCTGTGCTCGCTGACCTACGTTGGCTCCCGGTCTGGGAATGCCTTGATTTTTAACATTCTCTTCCTTGTTTTCAAATCCCTCCATGGCCTCGCCCCCTCCCTATCTCTGTAACCTCCTCCAGCCCCATAACCCTCCGAGATCTCTGCGTTCCTCCAATTCTGGTCTGTTGTGCATCCGCGATTTCTGTCGCTCCACCAGTGGCAGCCGTGCCTTCAGCTGCCTCGGCCCTGAGCTCTTGAATTCCCTCCCTAACCCTCTCTGCCTCTCTCCTCGTCCTTTAAGACCCTCCTTAAAACCTACCTCTTTGACCAAGCTTTTGGTCACCTGTCCTAATATCTCCTTATGTTCCTCGATGTCAAATTTTGTCTGTTAATCGCTCCTGTGAAGCATCTTGGGACATTTTACTATATTAAAGGCTTGGGCTCATAAGTGGCAAGTAACATTCGCGCCAGACAAGTGCCAGGCAATGACCATCTCCAACAAGAGAGAGTCTAACCACCTCCCCTTGACATTGAACGGCATTTCCATCGCCGAATCCCCCACCATCAACATCCTGGGGGTCACCATTGACCAGAAACTTAACTGGACCAGCCATATAAATACTGTGGCTACAAGAGCAGGTCAGAGGCTGGGTATTCTGTGGCGAGTGACTCACCTCCTGACTCCCCAAAGCCTTTCCACCATCTACAAGGCACAAGTCAGGAGTGTGTTGGAATACTCTCCACTTGCCTGGATGAGTGCAGCTCCAACAACACTCAAGAAGCTCGATACCATCCAAGATAAAGCAGCCCGCTTGATTGGCACCCCATCCACCACCCTAAACATTCGCTCCCTTCACCACCGGCGCACAGTGGCTGCAGTGAGTACCATCCACAGGATGCACTGCAGCAACTCGCCAAGGCTTCTTCGACGGTTCAAGAAGGCGGCTCACCACCACCTTCTCAAGGGCAATTAGGGATGGGCAATAAATGCCGACCTCGCCAGCAATGCCCACATCCCATGAACGAATAAATAAAAAAGATATATAAATGCAAGTAGTTATTGTTATCATTTGTCCATTCCCTTTTCAGACTGGCAGGCTGCTATGAGTCTCTGGATGGCGGCAATACCGCGGATGCGTTGGTGGATTTTACCGGCGGCGTATCTGAGCCGATCGACCTGGTCCAGGGGAACTTTGCCACCTTGGAAGACCGGAGGCTCCAACTCTTTGAGAAGCTCCTGAAGGTGTATAGTCGTGAAGGCCTCATCAGCTGCTCGATCAGAGTAAATATTGACCCTATCTTCCATCAGACATTCCTATTGACCAGAGAGCTAATAATAAAGGGATTGCACATGTCATAAATTGGATAGCCAGGTGGTGAAGGATGGAATACTAGAGCCTGGTCTTCAGTTGCTTCCAAGCCTTTATTCACAGAGCTCCACATTATCCCACATCGCACCCTGGATCAGCTCTCTTATAAATGGATACAAGAGAGTTCCCAATTGATACCCACCACCTGAATACAATTAACACTAATTGATATAAATCATATGGATACAATTAACACTTCTCATCATAGTCTGTTCCGGGATTGTGTCAGCCATGAATCAGTTGGTAGCATTTTCGCCTCTGAGTCAGTAGGTCGTGGTTTCAAGTCCCAAACCAGAGACTTGAGCCCATAATCTAGGCTGACACTTCAGTGCAGTACTGAGGGAGTGCTGCACTGTCGGAGGTGCCGCCTTTTGGATGAGACGTTAAACCGAGAAAGACTTCCATTTATCTAGCACCTTTCACAACCTCAGGACGCCTCAACCCGCTTTACATCCAATGAAGTACTTTTGAAATGTAGGCAATGCTGGAATGTTGTGTGTGGTTTTTCTCTTCCCCCCCCCCCCCTGTCCCTTTTCCCTCCCATGTCCTCCCTTCTTCTCATGAAGGTGAGACTCGTGCTGGCGTACGGTGCCATGGGCACAGGACTTGCTCCTGCACCCAACTGCAGCCGTCCTTTTATGTGAGCCTGGACAGTGAGTATTGGGATGCTATTCAACCATGGGTTATCAGAGCAAAGCCCGATCCCAACGAACAGGGAGGTGCTGTCCAAGAGGGAGTCAATAGATAAAATTGCGAGTGGGAACCCTGGTTGACCTGGTCTTCCTCACTACCAGTCTGGTTACATGGGTCAGCTGGAGCACCGTCACCATTGCTGCAGCTCGAGCAGCTAACGCAGCCCGAGGATTGAAGCGAGGACCTTTCGGCCCGTGTGGCTCAGTACCACTGGGTACGTTTAGCTAATCCGTCGTCTGTTTTGTGTGCAGTTCAGACTACAGAGGGGTCCTTTTTTGTTTTCTTTTAGGTCACGTCGGCTGCCGAGATGGAAACCCGCTTGGCGAGCGGCCTGGTGAAAGGTCACGCGTACGCAGTGACTGACGTCCGGAAAGTACGACTTGGGCACGGGCTCTTCGCGTTCTTCAAAGCAGAAAAACTCTTCATGATCAGAATGAGGAACCCCTGGGGCCAAAAGGAATGGAACGGCCCATGGAGTGATAAGTAAGGGCACTTTCTATGCATGTCAAAAGCGGGGCTTTACACGTGGAGACCCGTCACAGGTCACTCGGCTTTAATGCGTGGTGTGTGAGTGTTGGGCGAGGCACAAAGATGGCCTTGGCTGCGATGCCTCCATACATAGAATTATATCAAATTTACAGCACAGAAACAGGCCATTCAGCCCAACTGGTCCATGCCAGTTTATGCTCCACATGAGCCTCCTCCCTCCCTACTTCATCTCACCCTATCAGCATATCCTTCTATTCCTTTCTCCTTCATGTGTTTATCCAGCTTCCCCTTAAATGCATCTATGCTATTCGCCTCAACTACTCCATGTGGTTTGTGAGTTCCACATTCTCACCACTCTCTGGGTAAAGAAGTTTCTCCTGAATTCCTTATTGGATTTATTAATGACCTATCTTACATTTACAGCCTATCCTTGCTCTAGTAAGCCTGCCAGCCTTTACTGTTGAGGTTCACACATAAAGATTGCCCATTTGGTGAGGCACCAGAGACTTGGCAGTGCCTGTGGATTTATACCCTGACACGAGCCCATTATTGAATCATAAGAATCTTTAGGGACAAAAAAAAAGGCCATTAAGCCCAAACAAACCATCTTTTATCGGTTCCACCTCTCCCCAGCTCCTCTTCACCATGTTTCTTAACCTCCTTCTGTCTCCAGAAGCTTATCTAACTGCCCCTGAATCCGTTTATTATTCTCTAGAAAAGAGAAGGCTGGGGATTGACCTGATAGAGGTCTTTAAAATTATGAAAGGGTTCGATTCGGTACACGTAGAGAAAATGTTTCCACTTGTGGGGGAGACCAGAACTAGGGGCCATAAATATAAGATAGTCATTAATAAATCCAACAGGGAATTCAGGAGAAACTCCTTTACCCAGAGAGTGGTGAGAATGTGGAA
Organism: Heptranchias perlo; assembly: GCF_035084215.1. Lineage (NCBI taxonomy): Eukaryota > Metazoa > Chordata > Chondrichthyes > Hexanchiformes > Hexanchidae > Heptranchias > Heptranchias perlo. The sequence continues at coordinate 5,865,238 of NC_090330.1, forward strand.
CTTGCTACCACATGGAGTAGCTGAGGTGAATATCATAGATACATTTAAGGGGAAGCTCGATAAACACATGAGGGAGAAAGGAATAGAAGGATATGTTGATTAGGTTAGATGAACAGGGGTGGGAGGAGGGTCATGTGGAACATAAACACCAGGAGAGACCAGTTGGGCCGAATGGCCTGTTTCTATGCTGTAAATTCTATATACTGCCCACTTCAGTGGTCTCTTCTGGCAACTTATTTCATGACTCTTAGTCTTTGGGTGAAAACATTATGCTTGTCTTTCCTTACTTAATTCTAATCTCTTAATTTTTATTGCACCCTCTAATTTGAAACTCCTCCAATGTGAATAACCATGGCCGATGTAGAAAACAGCAGCTAGATTTTACTCTGGGTTCACCCTGTTTAGTACAGTGTTGTGTAACCTGTTCTATGCTGTATCTATCCCAACATTCTGCTTCTGAGTGAGACTGGAATAACTCTTTGTCTTCGCAGCTCTCAGGAATGGCAGAAGGTCAGCAGGAGTGAGCGTGAGACTATGGGAGTCACCGTGCGGGATGACGGGGAGTTCTGGTGAGTCTTCCAACGCAGATCTTTTCTTGGTTTTGGGTTGGATATCCACGATCGGTCAAATGCTATGCATTGTTTTCTGAAGTTCCCTTTCAGGAACTAGGAAGGTTCTGGGGTTAATCATCGGCCTGAGTTCTCGCTATCAGGATTCACATGTCGCGACACTGTACCCGGTTAACCTTGTCCTGCCTTGAGTTTCCACTTTCAGTGGAGAGGGATAAAGGAAGAAAATTGAAGGAGCTAAAAGCTTCTCCCTTGTTGGGAGGGGCAAGGAAAGAAGAGATGGTCAATATGGCCTTCCTCTCATAGGTAAGACATTGGCCAAATCACAAAGAGACAACGCAATGATAATCGGTGTGAGGAAATGGAAATGCAACAAGTTTGGAGTAGAGGGTTCTTCTGAGGTTGGGGCTAAGGTTTGGTGTTGGATTAGTGTTGCAAGGGCTCGAGTTGCTCTGCACCTAGCCATAACCTTGGCCTATCTGGTGATGCTTAATGTTGGCATTGGTTTCAGTACATGCCAGCACTGATCTCTTGTGTTGATGGGCACAACACCCACCAAGAAGCTACGCTATTGTCAGCAAGGTCTGACTGCAGTGTTTGTTTGGGTTTCAGGATGTCGTTTGATGATTTCTGTACGCACTACACAGACCTTGTTGTCTGCCGCATTATCAACACCTCCCTCTTCAGCTTTCACAAAACCTGGGAGGAGGCGATGATAAAAGGTGCGTGGACCAGACACGAAGACCCACTGCAAAACCGTGCTGGAGGCTGCATCAACAACCGGGATACCTTCCTGCAGAATCCGCAAGTAAGGGCAGCGTTCCACCAAACTCTCAAAGACTCTGCTTATCTTTTAAGATGCAGGAGTGCCACAAAGGTCGCAGACAGTAGGAGGGAAGATGAGGTAAATCAGGAAGCAATGGTTAGGTTTGTGGGAGGAAGAGAAAGACTGCATTAGAGCAGGAGACAGTGTGAGGAGCCGGATCCAAACAGTCACGTAATCCACCGACTGCTGCAGTTTATCCCTCAGCGTTTCGAAGGTGTAATCCACAGGTTGTTGGGAGTCACCAGCTCACTTTGAAGGTCTTTCCCTGGGCTTTTTGTGTTCAGAAAGTCAGGGTGGGATTCTGATGTAATGTTTTCTTCACTGAGAATAGTGGCGGCATTTCACATATTTGCGAAGTACCTAACTAGATCTGTGTCAGTGACGTCAAGGGATTTGCAATTCTATTGGCTGATTTTATTCTACCTCCCACCTTGTCGCCTCATGTTCTTTTAGTCCTTTTTGCACCAGTTTTCTTCTCCCTCTCCTGAAGGTATTGACCACTGACCAGTATTGTCCCAAGGGCACCAGCAGCCCTTTGGTACCTCACCCGAGCGACTGGTCTTCATGTGTGGGTCTGGACAGTGGAGGTTGGCAGATAATTTGACCATGGGGGGCATGACTTTACTCATTTCCTGCGAGGGTCACTGGATAGCAAGCAAAAGCAGGACCCCCCCCAGCCCCAAGTCACTGAGATCAATTTTCCCTTTTCATTTCATTTCACCAACAAGATTGGTTCAGATGAAGGAAGTCCTTTGCTCATTTGATCTCATCCTTCCGAATACCGACTGCTCCGTTACCAATGCAGCAAAAGTGTCCACCTAATCAGATAGGACCATTTGAAGGGCAGCACCCCCCAGCAGTGTAACACTCTCTCTGTACTGCAGTGGGTTGTTAGCCTAGATTATGTGCTCAAGGCAGCAAAGATTATTCTGCTAACTCGCACCAAGTCCCGTTCACCCATCACCCGCTGTGCTCGCCGATCTACATTGGCTTCCGGTCCGGCAATGCCTCGCTTTTTAAAATTCCCCGTTCTTTGGGTTCAAATCCCTCCATGGCCTCGCCCCTCCCTAATTCTGTAACCCCCTCCAGTCCTGGGACTTCTTTACTCAAGGGAGTGGTGAGAACGTGGAATTCGCGAGCACAAGGAGTGGTTGAGGTGAATGGAGTAGATGTATTTAAGGGGGATCTAGATAAACACATGAGGGAGAAAGGAATAGAAGGATATTCTGATAGGGTGGGAGGAGGCTCATGTGGAGCGTAAATACCGACATAGACCCGTTGGGCCGAATGGCCTGTTTCTGTGCTGTAAATTCTATGGTCAGTGTCCACTCACTAACTAGTAAAGCCCTCTGAGACGTTTTTTTTTTGTAATGAGCATTATAGAAATGTAGGCTGCTTCCAATTGCTTTTGGGGGAATCGAAATAACTCTGCTCCCATTGTTCAATTTGGGAAGTGGGGCCAGCTTTTGAAAACATGGCAGTCGGGGGGTGGAAACCAGCTCCATTGGCCAAATTTCCGGCCGGTCACACAGATCTCGCAACTGACGGGGTTCGGTCCATCGACATGGCCAGGTCTATCTCTTGAGTCACCTTTCTGTGTCCAAACAGGAAGGAGCTGCCAATGGCCAAGCTGGACCCCCACACATGGAGGATTTGATCACCTCTTTGCCCTGCTCAGGGCTGTTGTTTTTCATTTTATATAAAGAAAAGCCACCTCCCTCCCTCCCTCCCTTGTTGTAAGAGCCTCCGCCTCTGATGGTGCCTGATACAGATAGTTCTACTTCAGGGTTGCCAAATTTGGTTGGATGTATTCCTGGAGGTTTCATCACATGACCTCCCGCCTCCAACTGCTCCACACGGCCAAACAGCCTTTTTTCCCCAACTTTTATAATTAATAAAGAAGAGTGTTCAAAGAGAATTTTTTTTTGTATGCCCCATGACTTTCCTCCGGGGTTTTGCTCTCAGCAGTGTCCTAGAGATTAATCTTCACTTCCTGGAGACTCCAGGGCAATCCTGGAGGGTTGGCATCTTTATTCTACTTTACATCATGGAGAGGCACTCTGATATGATAAACAAAGATGGGTAGCGCAGCTCAACGGCGAGAAGATGTGGAATCAGTCAGTCAGCTCTCCACCTCCAACAACAACTTGCATTTATATAGCGCCTTTTAAGTGAGACGTCCCAAAGCGCTTCACATGGGGCGTAATCAGACAAAAATTGACACCAAGCCACAAAATGTGACATTAGGACAGGTGACAATAAGATTGGTCAAAGAGGTAGGTTTCAAGGAGCCTCTCAAAGGAGGAGAGAGAGAGGTTTAGGAAGGGAATTCCAGAGCTTAGGGCCTAGGTAACTGAAGGCACGGCCGCCAATGGTGGAGCGAAGGAAGTCGAGGATGCGCAAGAGGCCAGAATTGGAGGAGCGCAGAGATCTCGATTCAGAAGATAAGATAGATTTGCATGAGGAAGCCTCTGGCCCATTTAATTTTGATCTACCTGATTCCAAACCCAAGCGAGAGGTGTACAGAACTGGGTAGGACTCGAAAGGCATTTATTGCACTGTCCTTTGACACACCTAGTGTGGGGATACGTAGTATTCATTGTAGACATGATCAGTTTGAATTCAGTTTTTAAACATCTGGAAATAAATGGCTGGGATCAGACCATGAAGCTGGCAGAATGCCGTAAAAACCCAACTGGTTCACTAACGTCCTTTAGGGAAGGAAACCTGCCGTCCTTACCCGATCTGGGCCTATATGTGCCTCCAGACCCACACCAACGCGATTGACTCTTACCTGCCTTCTGAAGTGGCCTAGCAAACCACTCAGTTGCCTCAAACTGCTACAAGTATTGCGCGAGCACCTTCACTACACGGACTGCGGTGGTTCGTGAAGAAGGCCCGCTACCGCCTTCTCAGGGCACCTAGGGATGGGCAATAAACGCTGGCCTTGCCAGTGACGCCCACATCCTGAGAGTGAGTATGAATGTGTAAAGGTTTGTCGCCTGTAATGGTAGGTCTCCACCTGAGGGTGCAGCTCTCTTTACCGTTCACCTTGTGTTTAAGTGTGTTCTCTTGGGTTTAACTCCACAGTACGTCTTTGATGTCAAAAAGGATATGGATGAAGTGCTGATGTGCCTGCAGCAGAAAGATGTCCGTTACAGCCGAAAGCAGGGCAAGGGCGAGAAGCTCTCCATGGGCTTTGAGGTGTACAGGGTAAGGTCACTCGAACAAGCGGTCACTTGAACAAGCAGTCGAGCTTGCTCGATGGTGAGGAATCCAGGGGCGAAAGATCTCCCGTGGGTTTTTAAACGAGACGTAAAGGAGCCATGTGGCATGGTTCCTACTGCAGACCTTCATACCCAGGAAGATGCCAGCTGGGCAGGGTGGAGAGGTACTGCTTGTAAATCGGGACTGTGGCGAATGATTCTCGTGTTGTACCTGAGATCTTTTCAACGCCCTTAAGTAACGATAGTTTCGCCGATTTGAGGGCCAAATGATTGGCGCGGTTGATTTAAAGTTCTGAATGGTCACTTAAGGGCTCATGGTATTCCATCTTTAATCTGGAGTTGTGCTGTGGGCCTTACCTAAGGCCACAGGACACGCCAACCAATGGGGAACAGCAGGCAGTATTACCACAAGTGAGGGACAATTCACTGTGCGTGCGTGTGACGGGAGAGAGAACAAAAATGAGCTTTGATTGTCTCTCACAGAATTGGCTAAACCCTCCCTCCCGGTGATGGATACAAACATTTTCAGGAATTCTGTTCTGAGAAGGGGGTGATGTGTGTCCATTGCTAATTGCCACATGTCACGGTTTTGCCAATGCCAAGGGGCTGGATGTGGCCACGTGCCTAGTTGTCCAATGCACAGCAAGATCCCTCCAGTAGAGACCACTTTCCAATGTCAAAACGCCCAAATTGGACAATTTGACAATAGGATGAAACTCGAGATGGATGTTGTGCCAGTATTTTGCCGCTAGGTGTCACAGCTAAATCTCCTAATGTTACGCGACGTTGGGAATACTAAAGATCCCTCGATCCATGAGCAGTGTTGATGCTGAGCATTTCAGTCATCCATGGTCAACGTTGAGCACTGCCAGGCTGGGTGTAGCATGGTTAGATGCAAAGCTCCCTCTACTCTACCCCAATAATGTGTCCCTCAGTCCTAACCTCAGAAGAGTGCTCCCCACTGGATTGGTCAGACCCTTTCCTCATTTCGCACACCAGCCACCATGTGGGCTCTTTGAGTGAAGTTCTTCAATTATGGCAGTTTTTGACAGATTTTCACGTGGGACCCTTACAGCCAACAGACAGGGGAGACCCTCGCCTGGGCTGGATTTGAACTCTGGCCTGAGAGTTGAAAGTCCAGCACCAAGTGTTGCGACTTCATTCGATTCCCACGTTGGCCTCTGCCCACCCAAATATTGCACCCTCCCGTGAGTGCAAGAGTCAATCCCCTCCCTCATTCTCTACACATCTCTTGCAGATAACAAGTGGATTGGGAACAAGCTGCCCAATACTGACCGGTGGCCAAGAGTTGTGCCTCAACACCTTGGAAAGGAATTCTGAATAATTTGCCCGTGCTACGTAGCCTGGTTGAGACTGGAATTGTAGTCGCACCCTGAACCCAGTGTGGCACCATACTCACCTTTAAAAAAAAAGAAAGCATTTGCATTTTATATAGTGCCTTTCACAACCTCAGGGCGTCCCAAAGCGCTTTAGAACCATTGAAGTACTTTTGCAGTGTAATGGAGGAAACACGGCAGCCAATTTGCGCACAGCAAGATCCCACAAACAGTAATGTGATAATGACCAGATCATCTATTTTTATTGACGTTGGTTGAGGGATTAATATTGGCCGGGACACCGGGGAGAACTCCCCGGCTCGTCTTTGAAATAGTGCCGTGGGATCTTTACGTCTACCTGAGAGGGCAGACAGGGCCTCCGTTTAGCATCCCATCCGAAAGACGGCACCTCCGACAGTGCAGCACTTCCCTCAGTACTGCACTGGTAGCGTCAGGCTGGAGTTTGTGCTCCAGTCTCTGACTCCAGAGGCGAGAGAGCAAACCAACTGATCCACGGCCGACCCTCTCTTTGATACCTTTGAGCTGTTGGTATTCTGTTCTGATTTGAGGTGAATTGGCTTTTGACAGGTGGAGCTGAACCGTAACTACAGGATGCACACCATTCAGCAGAAGGTGGCCGGGTCCATCTACATCAACTCCAAGACCATCTTCCAGCGTGAGGAGCTGCCTCAGGGCCGCTACGTCATTATCCCGACCACCTTCGAGCCGGGCATAACGGGCGAGTTTTTGCTGAGGATCTACACGGATGTGCCATCAAACTGCAAGTAAGACCTCAAGTGTAAAAATAACTTGCGAGAGTACAGAAGATTCAAGGGGACGATCTAATTGAGGTGTTTGAGATGATAGAGAAAAAACTATTTCATCTGGTGGAGAGGGGGGGCGGCGGGGGGAGTCCAGAACAAAGGGGGGCATTACCTTAAAATTAGAGCTGGGCCATTCAGGAGTGATACCGGAAGCACTTCTTCACACAAAGGGTAGTGGAAATCAGGAATTCTGTTCCTCAAAAAGTTGTTGAGGCTTGTGGGGGGGGGTGGTCAAATGAAAATTTTGAAACTGAGATTGATAGATTTTTGTGAGGCAAGGGTTATGGAACCAAGACGGGTAAATGGACTTGGGATACAAATTAGCCATTATCTAATTGAATGGCGGATCAAGCTCGAGGGACTGAATGGCCTCCTGTTCTTAGAAAAGCAGATCCAGAGGTGGGGGTTTTGGGGGAAGAGGAGGGATTAGAATGCTGCTCTTCTGGAAGGGGTGAGAGTCGCTGCCTCTGCAGCCTCCTCCGGCCCGTGCCAACTTCACTCTTCCAAGTCTCTTTTACATTCCCTCCTCTCTCCACTCAACCTCATAGCCTTCGGCTGCCCTATGACCCTCACTCCGGAACATTCTCCCTACACTCCTCCGCTGTGCTACCTTTCTCCTCTCCTTCAAACTCTTTTATTCCCCCCCCCCCCCCGCCCCCCCCACCATTCTTTGATCTTGCCTTTGATCATCACACTTATTGAAACACTGGAGAAAGTGCAGAAAAGATTTACAAGGATGTTGCCAGAATTGAGGGGATACAACTATCAGGAAGGTTTGAGCGGGCTGGGGCTCTTGTGTCTGGAAAAGAGAAGACTAAGAGGAGACATGATCGAGGCCTTTAAAATTAGGAAGGGGTTCAATAGGGTGGATGTGGAGAAACTGTGGTGAGTCCAGAACAAGGGGACATAAATAGAAGATACACACTAATAGATCGAATGAGGAATTTCTTTCACACAGAGAGTGGTGAGAATGTGGGACTCACTGCCACATGGTGTGGTTGAGCATTGATGCATTTAAGGGGAGGCTTGGTGCATGCATGAGGAAGAATGGAACAGAGGGATATGAGAAGAGGTAATTCGAGTGGGAGGAGGCTGGTGTGGAGCATAAACACCAGCATAGACCAGTTGGGCCGAGTGGCCTGTTTCGGTGCTGTAGATTCTCTGTAACCCCTCACACTACTGCTCAGTGTCTGCTTATTTTTGCCACTTTGAAACGCTTCGGGACATTTCATTAGATTAACAGGCGCTATAACACTGCAAGGAGTGATAGGGGTGGAGATGGTGGCGGTGATGGTGGTGACACTGGTGATGGTGGCTGTGACACTGGTGGAGGTGGTGGTGGTGACACTGGTGGTGATTCCAGTGGTGGTGGTGATAGTGATGGTGGTGGTGATAGTGATGGTGGTGGTGATAGTGATGGTGGTGGTGATAATAGTGATGGTGGTGGTGGTGATAGTGATGGTGGTGGTGATAGTGATGGTGGTGGTGATAATAGTGATGGTGGTGACGATAGTGATGGTGGTGGTGATAGTGATGGTGGTGGTGGTGATAGTGATGGTGGTGGTGGTGATAGTGATGGTGGTGACGATAGTGATGGTGGTGGTGATAGTGATGGTGGTGGTGGTGATAGTGATGGTGGTGACGATAGTGATGGTGGTGGTGATAATAGTGATGGTGGTGGTGATAATAGTGATGGTGGTGGTAATACCAGTGGGGTGGTGATAGTGATGGTGGTGGTGATAGTCATGGTGGTGGTGATAGTGATGGTGGTGACGATAGTGATGGTGGTGGTGATAGTGATGGTGGTGGTGATAATAGTGATGGTGGTGACACCGGTGGAGGTGATGGTGTCATGGTGGTGCTGACAATGGTGCCACGGTGGTGTTATCTCCAACTAGTGAACCTGGCATTCAGGGGGAAAATCTGCTCACTATCCCTCTCTCCCCCCACCCTCCCTTTCCTGAAGGCTCTAATGTGAGCGCAGGCTGTCTTCCGGTACCTTACCAAGCAGCCATTCATCGTTGTGTGTGAGTCCAAATGGCACAAGGTGCGGTTTGATATTGGGGGAGGGGTCTGGGGAGGAGAAGACGTCACGGCCGAATACGGTCCTGTCCGCGCCTGACGTCTACACTTGGCCCTGTTTCCAGTAGGAGTAATGGTATAGTGATCGGGAACAGAAACCATATTCTCTCCTACCTCAGGGGACAGGAGATAGGGGGACCCCTGCAAGACCCTCCCGTTTGCCCTTCCCTTCCCCCCCCCCCCCCAGCTAGGATAGTCACGTCCTGGAGAAGTGAGCTATTACTCTAAGGGGCTCCAGGTTTCCTGTATGTCTGGAAACTTACCCAGAAAATGATGATGTCTGGTGTATTCCTCCCACTCTATTCATTAATTTACATGATTGTTTTTTGAGTCACAACACCCCAGGGGCGGAGCTTCCTAACTAAGTTCCAACATGATTCACTTGTCTTGTTCATTGATCTCACTGAGGTTTGGATCGGAGTCTCTCCCCTTTCTATTTTTCACTGCTACTCCCTCTCTACACCAGTTACTCTTTCTCTTTCCCTGTTACTGTGTCTATAATTGTGTTTCTCTCCTCACTCTCGCTCTCTCCTCACTCTCGCTCTCTCCTCACTCTCGCTCTCTCCTCACTCTCGCTCTCTTTCTCTCTTCCTTTCTCTCTCTCTTCCTTTCTCTCTCTCTTCCTTTCTCTCTCTCTTCCTTTCTCTCTCTCTTCCTTTCTCTCTCTCTTCCTTTCTCTCTTTTTCTCTTTCTCTCTCTCTCTTCCTCTCTCTTCCTCTCTCTTTCTCTCTCTCTCTTCCTCTCTCTCCATCTCTCTTCCTCTCTCTCCATCTCTCTTCTACTCTCTCTCTCTCTCCATCTCTCTTTTACTCTCTCTCTCCATCTCTCTTCTACTCTCTCTCTCGCACTTCTCTCTTGCTCGCCTTCGCCCGCTCTCCCTTTTGTCTGCCACCCTCTTTCTTGTTCTCCTATACCCGTGCCGCTCTCTCTTTGTTCCTGCTAATCTCTCCCTCGTTACTCCCTCGTTGCTCCAGGTGCATTATCTGTCACTCTTCAGTCACCTCTCCCAGCACCACTACTCCTCAGTAGCCAATCGGAGCGCTGTATAAGCTGCTCCCTGGGACCCCTGAACAGTTGATATGTTCACACTTAACACCGTAGCAAGATTTCAGACGCTAAATCGGCACCAATTTAAGACGAATGCAACTTAGCACCAAGCGCCCTGTGGCTGCACACTCCGACCCATATCCCGTTTTGGTTCCTGGGAAAATATAAGGGCTCCGATGACATGTTTGTCGAATTAATTTATAGTAGTCATCCACTAAAGCTGGCAGAGAATTCCCCCTGTGTGGCCTGGTGCAGTTGGAAATAGGACCAGTGACCCTAGAATGATGGTGTCACTCAAAGGGGTACGAGGCAAGATGGCCGCCCTCCGATGTGCAAGTTCTAAGATTTTTTTTTCTCACAAACCTGTGCTTCTTGTTGTGTTTGTTCTTTCTTTTTTGTGGTGGTCTTCGCAGGGAGCTAACTCTCAACGAGCCCCCTCGCACATGCTGGTCGGGGATGTGTGGACACCCCAAGGTGGTGACCCAGGTTCACGTGGTGGCTGCGAACGGATTGGCCCAGCAGGACGGCACCACAGGTACCCTGCGTGTTGTCACCTCTTTCACGTATCGGGCTGGGCATTGACGGGAATCTCGAAACGACCACGCACCTCTCTAAGACCGCGTACGGTCCCCGCCACTTACCCACTCCGCGCCTATCCCGGACTGCCGCCTAATGCGGGCAAATGGCGCCAACCCATTGCCGCCGCCGTAGGCGAAGAATTGCAAAGGCGCCGCTTAAAACCGTATTAAACGGGCCGACTGTTTCGAGCAGCTGCTCGCACTTAAATCGCACAAACGCAGAAGGCAATGCGTTGCTTTTAAATGTTACTTCTGATGTGAAAATTGCAAGTACTTATGGCAAGGGGAGCATAATTTTAAAATTAGAGCTGGGACGTTGAAGGGGTGATATCGGGAAGCACGTCTTCACACAAGTGGTAGTGGAAATCTCTCTTTTCTTTCCCCCTCCCCCACCACGCCCCACAAAAAGCAGCTGAGGGCTGGGGGTCATCTGAAATTGAGATGGATTGATTTTTGTTGGGTAAGGGTATTAAGGGTTACGGAACCAAGGCAGGTAGATGGAGTTAAGATACAGATCAACCATGATCTAATTGAATGGCGGAACAGGCTCGAGGGGCTGAACGGCCTCCTCCTTTTCCTATTTCTTAAAGAATTATCAAGGTTTCATGGTGCATATTTGTAGAAATGGGCCTCTCCCCCGGCGGTAAAGGTCGTCTTTCAGTAAGTTCACGTTTGTCGTTCTATATTCGCACAAACGGACTGCGGTGCCCTTTGAACTTATTAACACCGTCGGACTCCGTGGGGTCGGCATAACGTTCTACGCAAGTCTATTTTTGGGGACGGAGGTTTCGCTGGGAACCATATTTAAGTCCCGGTACAGTAAAATGGGACTACCCTGGCCACGTTGGTCGCGCACAGCGGGCAAATCGCATCGCACGAACTCGTCCGCTACGCGCGGTGGGGATTGTACTGTGACGGTCGGCAGGTTAAGGCAGGAAGAGTGGGAAAAACTTGGGCTCCTGGAAAGTAAGTGACTTGAGTGAGATATGGTGGGGTGGGGTGGGGGTTATATGTCACCGTTGTCGCCTGGGCGGTAATCTGGCAGAGCGGATCACCTGCCCACTGTGGAGCCCGCCTGCTTTCCACCATGTTGAAATTGATGGAATGAAACTCGGTTGAGTGATGGGCTCCCCGGGCGGTGAAGGTGAAAGTGATCCCCATGGCATTGTAACGGCAACTCCAGAACATCGCTTCAAGTTAAACCACATCGGTAGGACAAGCGGACGTGGGTTCAGCCCGGCAGGGAGTAAACTTAGGACCAATAACGGGAATTCTGTCGCACTGAGAACAATCCCACATTGGATTGGATGTCTAGGCAGGTCAGTGGAGGCATAATCCCTGGACTCATTCCACTAACAGATACTGTGATGGGGGACTAGGATGAGTTAAGATGGGCCGAATGGCCTTCCTCATTCGCGTCTATGTTGTGAGTCACTCTGTTGTTTGGTTAATTGATCCACAGTTACCACCCAATTGTCCCCACATCAGGGCAATATCACTCAACAACAGCTCAGACCGTTCGCAACCTTGGCGTCCTGTTTGACCCTGAGATGAGCTTCCGACCACATATCCGCTCCATCACCAAGACCGCCTACTTCCACCTCCCGTAACGTCTCCGCCCCTGCCTCAGCTCATCTGCTGCTGAAACCCTCATCCATGTCTTTGTTACCTCTAGACTCGACTATTCCAATGCTCTCCTGGCTGGCATCTTCCACCCTCCATATACTTGAGCTCATCCAAAACTCTCCTGCCCGTATCCTAATTCGCACCAAGTCCCGTTCTCCCATCACCCCTGCTGTGCTCGCCGACCTACATTGGCTCCCGGTCCGGGAACGCCTCGATTTTAAAATTCTCACCCTTGTTTTCAAATCCCTCCAGGGCCTCGCGCCCTCCCTATCTCTGTAACCTCCTCCAGCCCTACAACCCTCCGAGATCTCTGCGCTCCTCCAATTCTTTTTTAAAATTCATTTATGAGATGTGGGCGTCGCTGGCGAGGCCGGCATTTATTGCCCATCCCTAATTGCCCTTGAGAAGGTGGTGGTGAGCCGCCTTCTTGAACCGCTGCAGTCCGTGTGGTGAAGGTTCTCCCACGGTGCTGTCAGGTAGGGAGTTCCAGGATCCTGGCCTCTTGTGCATCCCTCATTTTAATCGCTCCACCATTGGCGGCCCTGCCTTCAGCTGCCTCGGCCCCAAGCTCTGGAATTCCCTCCCCAAACCTCTCCGCCTCTCTCTCTCTCCTTCAAGACGCTCCTTAAAACCTACCTCTTTGACCAAGCTTTTGATCACCTGTCCTAATATCTCCATATGTGGCTCGGTGTCAAATTTTGTTTGATAAACGCTCCTGTGAAGCGCCTTGGGACGTTTCACTGCATTAAAGGTGCTGTATAAATGCAAGTTGTTGTTGTGTGCTGAGCTCCAATTTCTTTCTTCCTTGGGTCTCCACACCCGCCCCCCCACTTCCCCAATCTTGTAGATAACTTGCCACAGGTCATCCTCCTACACTGAGAAGGCTGAGTTACTAGGGTGGAACGTTTCACTTGCTGATTTAGAGTCAGGGGTGGAGTTGCATCCCAGTGGGTTTTCCATCTTAACCAGTGCCAATTTGTCACTTAGCAAGTAATGTTTGAGTGTGTTTTTTTCCTCACTTCCAAAAGAACACACCCCTCTAATAAACATAGGAACAGGAGTAGGCCATTCAGCCCCTCGTGCCTGCTCCGCCATTTGATAAGATCATGGCTGATCTGTGATCTGACTCCATATACCCGCCTTTGGCCCATATCCCTTAATACCTTTGGTTGCCAAAAGGCTATCTATCTCAGGATTTAAATTTAGCAATTGAGCCAGTATCAATTGCCGTTTGCGGAAGAGAGTTCCAAACTTCTACCACCCTCGTTTTACTGACTTGATAGCATCAAACCCTGAGGTGCTGGGGTACAGTTCTATGGGTGTCTGCCGCCCTCTAATACCTTAATCAGATGACGTGAGCCCAGACTGTTGAGTGTCGGGAAGCTATTTGACCCTGGGTAGGGCATGAATTCTAGGCACGGTGACCGAGAAAGGAGGGGAGGTAAAGGTTAACCTGGTCTTCACCTGGTATTTATCAGCAGGGATCACTCAGTAACAACAACAATTTGCATTTATATAGCGCCTTTTAACTCTAGAGTTGTAAATGTCCCCCACCAGGCGGGCGTCGGATCCTGGGTCAGAAAGGTTACGATCGGCAGGGCCTCCATGTCCCTGGGTTTTCCCTCTTTCCCCCCCCCCCCCCCCCCCCCCCCGGACTGCCCCCTCCCCCGTTAATATCTGGGCCCCTGTCTCTGTCAGGTGGAGACTTCAACCGATGGGGAACAGTTTAAACCTGAACAGAGCTGGGACTGAGGTCCGTGTGAGAAGGTTAACTAGTGGTGTCGGAGTGGGTTTAAACTAACGTGGTGGTGGGTGGGGATTGGAAGAGGGCATCGAGAATGAAATTTATAGACCGATTTAGAGAGGTACGTACTAACTGTTGAGATTTGAGTTATCTCCCAATAGACTGGGAGAGGGTAAATCTGGTGAAGAGGAGGAGGAGAGAGCTTTCTTTCGAGTGTTTCCAGGACTGTTTCTTCAAACAAGTGGCGTTTGGCTCGGTTCCGGTCAATAAAGTAGTGGAGTGCGCGGGAAACGGTGGGGGGAATTCTGACTCCTGATCTCCCACCTCCCCCAATCAGCGGGAAAGGAGCAGATAACATGGAGTGGCTCCAATTCCCCGCCAGCACTCCAGACCAGGGATATCTGAAGCCAAGAACCCGTGTCCTTGCGATGCAGCGTGTCGCGGCTTGACCGCGTTCTGGCCGTCCGTTAAATATAACCTGTAACAGCTGGGCACGATGCCGTGACCTCTGACGTTGTATCTGTCGCTGTGCAGGAGCTGACCCCTACGTCATTATCCGGTGCGGAAGGGAGAAAGTCAAATCGCCCGTTCACAAGGACACGGTGAATCCCGAGTTCGACGTCAAGGGGATCTTCTACAGGAAGGATCCCAAAGCACCGATCCGCATCGAGGTGAGAGAACCAGATTCCTTATATCAAGTGAAAACCATTCCCTCCTTTTAAGACGTAACTTAAGGATTGCACTTGTGCAGTGGGCATCGCCTGCACGTGTATCCTGGTCCATCATTGCCACAGGGGTTCGAAAGCCAGGACACGTAGGATACATACAGCGCAGAAGGCGGCCATTCGGCCCATCGTGCCTGTGCCGGCTCTTTGAAAGGAGCTATCCAATTAGTCCCACTCCCCCTGCTCTATCTGGCACGGCATCGGGGCCAGCCCGGGGTACCATCTTCACAATCGAAGTCCCCTCTCGTGTGCTGTGCAGAAATGCCCCCCCCCCTCTTCTCCCTTTGCAACAAAAAAAAATTCTTGTTATCATCGTTGCCGTGGAAACACCTCATTGGCATGTCTGATGCCGCCTGCGGGTCACGTGTTTGAGCGGCGGGAGGATTGATGTGAGAACGCGTGCCCATATATCCTGGAGTCGGGGGGGTGCCAACTGTGTTAGCCGTGGCTCAGTGGGCAGCACTCTCGCCTCTGAGCCAGAAGGTCGTGGGTTCGAGTCCCACTCCAGAGACTTGAGCACAAAATCCAGGCCGACACTCCCAGTGCCAGTACTGAGGGAGTGCTGCGCTGTCGGAGGTGCCGTCTTTCGGATGGGACGTTAGCCTGAGGTCCTGTCTGCCCTCTCAGGTGGCAGGTAAAAGATCCCATGGTGCTATTTCAAAGGAGAGCGGGGGAGTTGTCCTGGCCAATATTTATCCCTCAACCAACATCGCCAAAACAGATTATCTGGTCATGATCACATTTATTAATACAAACATGGCGAAGATTTAATTAACTTATCATTGGGTGTCATAACTATTCTCTTTGAATCTCAGCCCGTCTTGAAATAGATTTTAAACTTTTTCTCCCTCCCCCCCCCCGCCCCCCGTCTTTTGATCAGATCTGGAACAGCAACGTCTTCAGCGACCAGTTCCTCGGTCAAGTGACCGTGCTCGCTGACCCCACTGACCTCCAGCCGCACCACACCCTTCACCTGAGAGACAAGGGCAACCGGCAAGACAACGATCTACCCGGGACCATCAACCTGAAGATTAGCAGCAGCAACGAGTTAGCTGGCATTTAAACTCGGGAGCACTGATCGCTGTCCGGACGATGAGTCAATCGTGTCAGGGTTCAGGACCACTAGGATATGCAGATAAGAAATCTTTAGGAACGGGAGAGGGACCCTTTCGGCCCAAGCCTGTCCCCGTACCTAATGCCTTAAACCCTTCCCCTTTCGGAGTCGCGTGCGTCTATTCCTTGTCTCCGTTGACAGCGGGGACCCATTCGGGGGTCTGCTCCGGTAGCTTTTAATCCACAAAAATTCTGCGTGACTTCCCTTTGCACTCCACACTTTCCCCCGAAGAACACTTGAACGCATGATCCCCGCGGGGCGCTATTCTGGCTGGATTGACACTAAGACCAGGCTCGAGCTTTGCTCTGCGTTGAGTTACCTGATCTCAGCCAGAAAAGAAGCAGGGGTTCTATAGTTAGACTCAACCCTCCCTCCGCGCCGCCTCCCCCCTCCGTAGGGAAGCGGGTGGGCCGGGGGGGGGGAGGGAAAAAAAAAATCAATCCGTTCCAGATCACGATCGTTACCAGTAACACTCCTGCTGGACTGTGTGTATCTTGTCCCCCCCGACCCCCCCATCTTCTTACTGGGGTCAGGATGAGGCTCAGTCCTTACTCTTTTTTTCTCTCCCTTTTCTCCCCCCCACCGTCTCCACAAACAGTTGTCTAGCCGATCAACAATCATTGTCAAGGCTCACAGCAAAGAGTAGCCTGTTGGGTTGGATAGTCAAACATGAAGCTGTGTCTGGCATCGATCAGTCTTCCGGAGAACTACTGGGTCATTGGCCGCCTGGGAGCAGCCATTTTTGTACAGCCTGGGAGCAGCCATTTTGTATACAATTGCCTCCCAGCAACATGGTGCAGAGCAGAGGACTGCGCACCCCATTATCCAGAGAGGGCATTGTACATAAAATTTCTGCTCCCAGGCCCCTTCCAACCCATTGGTAGAGTATGGAAAGAGAACTAGGGCAGGAGGGACGGGGACTTGAATCTACTCGATACTAATCAGATATGTATGTGTCTCTGTCTCACCCTCACACTCTGTGCATGTCTCTAGCTCATTCTTTGTGTCTCTTTCACATTGTGTGTTTCTCTGGTTTTTGCTCTCTTTCCCCCCCCCCTCCACTCCCTAAATGGATCCTACTTTCGCACCGAGAGTTGGGTGGAGGGGGGAGATGTATTCATATCTGAGACATGATCCCAGTCAGCTTTTTAATCATAATAGATGAGTTTCCTATTGCAGGTGATGCTGGGAATAGCTGCTTCTCCCAGTTCCACTCCCCAGTTCACACTCAGCAAACACACTTAGAGTCAGATCAGGTAAGATATGAGGAACACTGGCAAACAGTGGAGAGGGAGAGTCTGAAAAGGAAAAAAACAACAGGGTGGAATAACACCAGGGAAAAGATTGTGATAATTACTCTAGAACATATGTTTACATAATATCAAAAATTTAGAATCTTCACGCATTTCCTATCAACTTTTCCCATTTATAAATTCCTATGTAAACATTTCATGCTGTAATTGCACCCTTCCACCAATAGAGGTGCTGCAGAGTGACAAGTTTACATAGACAATGTCCACTATAAATGTGGACATGGGGGGGTTTATAATGGAAATATAAAAACAAAGACAAAATGAACTTTAAAATTGGGGCTGAATTATATCTGCACACCCTGATACATTATCCCCCCCCTCAGGTCTTGACTCTGCGTGCAATGGGAGGTCAATAGTATGTATATATAAAAATAAATTAATTTGCCATTTTGAGCAGTCTCATTGGCCAGTCATAATCATGTGATCTGTTCCAGCCGTTAACCGGACGGTGATTTTAATTCTCTTCCCGAGGACCACCTTCTCCATTAATTTCACTTCAGAGTTTAAGTACACTGCACTGCGTGCTCTTCCTCTTCTCTGCATCAAAACTTGTCGCACACCCCTCCTGTTCCAACTCATTGCTTTCCCACTGCCTCAGCTGTGGCACCCCTTCCCTTCCCTCCCCTTCCCTTCCCTCCCCCAGCCCAAACTTGGTGTTGTCTAATCCACTGTTTACTCTCTCGCTCTTTCCAACCTCCTTGAGTGTTCCTCGGGCCGTGGGCCTTGGCTCGTCCTCCCTCCATATTTAGCCCCGAATCAGTAACACTTGGCAGGGCTGCTCGTTGGGACCACGAGGTCAGAGAGAAGCCACTCTGCGACCCGCAGGCCTTTTTGAGTGTGTGAATTTTTGAGCTGGTTGTCTCTGTTTGCACAATAGCATTTTTAAATCGACTTTGTGAAAGAAATATTTTACTATTTTTTATTAAACCTTAACATCGGTTTATCTCTTCAATGAGTTTTTTTTTAAGACGTTTTTATAAATGGAAAGTTTTTTTGTGCCAATTTTAAGGGAAGGAACGTCTTTATGGATGGACTTGTGGTGTCCTCGGCAACCATTGGTTGAGATGACGGAATGATTTTGTGCAACGAATGTTCAAAATTAGCATCCTGTAAATCTGTACACAAATCCCTCTTTTCCTGTCCCCAGCAATCCCCCACCTCCCCACAAAGTAAAAATGTTAATGAAAGAGTTGAATTGTTTACAAGGCATAATCTGGTAAAGATCTCCTCCTGGGATTAAAAGGGGCCACCGCCCCAGTATTCCTGATCTGAGCTAGTTGGCCAACACTAAGCCTTGACGCTCCTGAGTTGGGGAAGGAAGATCCCAGTCGTGCTTCCCAACTGCTAAGAGGTTCCCCTATTTTTAACGAGGGGTCGGGGCGGAGGTGGTGGTGGTGAGAGACTGATGCAGCACAAGTCAAGCCCCCTAGCAATAAAAGAGGGGACTGTGCTGTCTTTTTTTTTAATCCCTTGGGTGGAAGAGCAAGACTTCGGTTGCCTTTGGGAGCCTGGTTGCCCCTGTCAACCGCAGGGATGTTACCAGGTAATTTCTGTAGGAATTTCAAAAAAATGAAGGAGGAAAAATAAAACAAAAAAGTAGCAATATAAAATAAATTGTGTGTAACAACTGCCCTCGAACTCTTGGACCAGTAGATGCAGAGCTATTAAACCCAGAGCTCAAGATTTCTTAATCTGCATCATATATTTTCAGTGCTAAAGTAATGGTGAATTGCGCTAAATTGATACCATTGAGTTCGTAGGCCAGTCTTTCTTTGTAGAAGGTCCCAAAGCCTGGTTATCTGTCCAGAGCACTGAACAACAGCACACTGTTCCAACTTCATGTATCTCCAGTGCTGGCATCAAGCATTCCCAGGTGCAACGTGGGTTAGACGCAGAGTAAAGCTTCCTCCGATCTGCGCCCAACAAACAGGCTTAGTCTCCAGCTCAAGAGAATACCTAGTGGAACATAGGAACAGGAGTAGGCCATTCACCTCCTCGAGCCTGCTCCGCCATTCAATGAGATTGTGCCTGATCTGTACCTCAGCTCTGTTTTCCTGGCTTTGCTCCATAATCCCTTGATACCCTTTCTTAACAAAAATCTATCGATCTCGGCCTTAAATTCCAATTGACTCCCAGCATCCACAGCCTTTTGGGGGAGAAAATTCAGGATTTCCACTACCCTTTGCTTTGATAAATATTTTGATCCTGAATGTTCTAATTTTAAGATGATGTCCCCTTGTCCCTTGATTTCGCCCATCAGAGGAAATAGTTCCTTTGTATCTACCCTTATCAAATCCTTTTTAACATTTTAAACCCCTCGATTTAGATCACCCCTCAATCTTCTACACTCAAGGGAATACAAGCCAAGTTTATGCAACCTGTCCTCGTAATTTAACCCTCTAAGCCCCGGTATCATTCCGGTGAATCTGCTTTGCGCCCCCTCCAAGTGGAGGCACGACAGTGAGTGCGTCCTCTCAGGTGGACCCATCTCTCTTTGGGACGCTGGTTTTCTCCGTCCTCGGCCTTGCCGGTGCCTTCTCGGTTAGATCGCTTGTGGCAAATGGAAATATCCGCGCAGTAGAGAGGGAGCCCCTTCAGAGTTGGAGGTCAAATCCTGCTGTTGCAGGTGGGGTAAAGGGAGCTTTGTTCTGCAGTTGACTCATGTTCTACCTGGACCCAGGAATGCTTGATGCCGAGTCCCAGGAGACACCAGGTTGGAACAATGATCTGTTGCCCAACAATGTGCAAAAAAAAAAGAGGACAAAATTTCACATTTTAACAAAACTGAAAAATTCTTCGGCGTTCATTTCTTGTTGCCAATGCCACAGTCCCCTGTATATAAAGTATACATTATGTACAATTACTGTATATTTCCTTATGGACCGCATTTTCTCAGCAAGGGCTTAAGTAAGTGGGATGTGTCACTCTGAGCAGACCCTCCAGATTGGGCAAGATTGAATCTCCCTGTGTGGGTTTCACCTTGTCCTGGGTTTTAAAAACTCTTGAGAATAGTAATGGGTTTCCATGTAAGTCAGACACCTGACTGACCAGTGACAGTGTTTGGGACCAATTTTTAAAATGTTGTGCAACTGAAAAAATGTTTTCTTAAAGATGACGAGTATCTGCCCAGGTTTACAGTGTATATAATACAGGTGGATCTTGCTTATCGGTCCCTCTTTTTTTTCTTGAATCAGGATCGAGAACCGTATTTCAAGAAGCCCTGCTTGTAAGTTTCTGAGCTCGGCCAGGAGTGGTTCGAAGCTTTCCAGAACCACAGACGGCCTGTTACAAACCCATTAGCTTAGCACTGCTGGCCACGGAAACATCGGCTGGAGGGAGTGACCTATTGGGCTGGGCCTATCTTTTCCTAGGTCGGGTCGCCAACTCTGGTTGGACGTATTCCTGGAGGCTTCATCACATGACCTCCTGCCTCCAACCCGCCCCGCCATTGGTCGCCCAAAATGTCCATCCTTGCGATGCCCTGCCTTCCTCATGGCCAATCAGAAAGCGAATAGACTCTTTGTTATCCTATTGGATGATTCTTGACTGTCAATCAAACAGCCTACCCGCCCTCCCCCCCAACCCATGACCAATATTTTTTAGAACTAATGAACAACATTTTTTTTCCCCAAATGCACAATTTTTTTTTTTAATTGCCCCCATTGATTTTTCTCCCGTGGTTTGCTCGCAGCAGTGTCCTGGAAATTTATTTTTAAATCCTGGGAGACTCCAGGGCAATTCTGGAAGTGTTGGCACCCCTAATGCTAGGCCCCTTCTGGTAATGTTGAGCCTTTCCTTTCTGTTAAGACCAAGCAGAGGGAGAAACACCTCCCACCAGAGGGCGGGGGGGGAGCTGTGCCTGGGACGGACTCCCACTCGTCCTGGTGGCTGGCCACTAGGCGTACGGTTGGGGGTTGGTGACGACGATGGTGATGATAGTTGTGACCTGATGAGACGAGGCCGGGGAAAAGCGTCTGAACTTCATTGGACGTGAAAGACTTGATCTCCATCCAGTATAATTTTTGGGAAAACTGTTACTTTGTGGTTCTGGAAGAGTTTCCTAAAACAGAAAAAAAGGTAGAATTTACAGTCATCACAACTTTAGTTCTGGAATAATCACTCCATTTTTGACATCTATTAAATGAAAATCAGTTTGTAAAACTGCTTTTTTTTAAAAAAAAAATCATTTTTTTTCAACCCACTTCTGTGTCTCGTGATATGGAAATATTAAGTTTTTATTTTTGTTTGCTTTGCTGCTGATATTGGATCTCAATCTATGGCTCCCAACCTCTGCCCCAGTTTCTGGACTCGGCACGAGATGGTGACCTTGGCCAGACGAGCAAGAGTGATAAATCCCACGAGAAAAAAAGGACCGGGAATTTCCTGGGAGCTGCTCCCGTTTTCCGCCGATGTTGGGTCAGTGGAGCGGCTTTGAGCGAAATTCCCGGCCAAAAAAATGCTCTGGGGGAAAATAAGGACGAGCATTGCTGACACCTGGTGGCAGAATGTTAGCACTGCAGCTACCTTTTTCGTTCCTCTTAATAGGTCGTGCAGTTTGGGCCCTCCCTCGGGGAGTGCAAAAATCAAGTCTCTCGCTCATCCATGTTACTGTTGAGGTTTTATTTGTTGTAAAGAATGTTCCTGGCTGTTTAGTCGAAACTGTTTTGATTTTTATGATTTGAAATCAAGTAACTGTATGCAGCTTTGTTAAATCCATTGGGTGGAGCCAGAATTAGAGAGGGGGGGGCGGGGGGGGCAGTGGGAAGAGGCAGACTCCCAGCCTCAGGTAGTCTGGAGTCCACTTGAAACCCAGGATCCCTTCCACCGGTGGCCATTGGTAGGACCCAATTCTTCCATGTGCCTCTGGTTCCATGTGTAGCCAGCTCAGCTGTCCCATTTCGTCGGGGAATGGGATTCCAAGCTGCTTCCCTCTCCTTTTTTGCTGTCTGAAGCAAAGCAAAAGGGGACTATCCCAGCCGGAGCTCTCCCAGCATCGCGAAGCACCAGGAAGCGAAAGGCCCCTATTGAGAGTATAGGACCTGCAGTTGCAGTGGGACTCTTGGCTTTCCAATGGGAAAGTCTCCAGCGTTGGCCTGAGCTACTGCACTGGGTTGGCACATTTGAAATCACTGTGTGGAGGAATAGCTGAATGCGGCCCTCGACAATAGGTTATTGAGGAAAGAATGACAGGCTTAGGGTTTTGGGCAATGGGACGTTCTTGAATTGCCCGTTCTAGCTCCATACAATGAGATTCCGCACATTATGGCTTAGCGCTGAGCTGCCAGACCGTGTATAAATGTTTATCTGCAGCATTCCTGCACTGTCCTCTGCATGAAACTAGCATCTGGCAAACACAGCCCAATCGTGTCTTGACTTTCTACAGAACTATAGCATATTAAGATGTTTTAATAACAATGAAGTGTATTTTATATGAAGATTACAGTCCAGATAGAAATAAAATATGAATACAGTTTTGAGTTGGTCTCATTATTTGGCGTTTGGCTCTGGTGCGTTTACACTGGGATCCTAGGTGACCTTTTTTTCCCTTTTGCCAATTTACTTTTGCTAAAAGTACAGACTTTTGCTGGAAGCACCATTCCCTCTACTACTCTGGCCATTCTTTGTGTGTGCACCAGGACAATGGCTTTTGAAACAGTATTTAATGGAGGACACAGGCAGAAGCAGAGAGAGGGAGACACAGGCAGAAGCAGAGAGAGCGACTGACAGACACAAAGAAGCAGAGAGAGCGACAGACAGACACAAAGAAGCAGAGAGAGCGACAGACAGACAGACACAAAGAAGCAGGCAGAAAACACAGACAGAGACACATGCGCACACACACTTTATCAGTGCCCATTGGATAGCAATCGAGCAGGAACCCTGGCTCATTACATGTATGCACCAGGACAACGGCTTTTGAAAGAGTATTTAACTGAGGAGAGAGGCGGACGCGCAGAGAGGGAGGGAGAGAGGCAGACGCGCAGAGAGGGAGGGAGAGAGGCGGACGAGCAGAGAGGGAGGGAGAGAGGCGACGAGCAGAGGGAGGGAGAGAGGCGGACGTGCAGAGAGGGAGGGAGAGAGGCGGATGCGCAGAGAGGGAGGGAGAGAGGCGGACGAGCAGAGGGAGGGAGAGAGGCGGACGAGCAGAGAGGGAGGGAGAGAGGCGGACGAGCAGAGGGAGGGAGAGAGGCGGACGAGCAGAGAGGGAGGGAGAGAGGCGGACGTGCAGAGAGGGAGGGAGAGAGGCGGACGAGCAGAGAGGGAGGGAGAGAGGCGGACGAGCAGAGAGGGAGGGAGAGAGGCGGACGAGCAGAGAGGGAGGGAGAGAGGCGGACGCACAGAGAGGGAGGGAGAGGCAGAAGCAGTGCTCCTCCTATTCTGGCCTCTTGCGCATCCCTGATTTTCATCGCTCTACCATTGGCGGTCGTTCCGTTAGCTGCCTGGGCCCTAAGCTCTGGAATTCCCTTCCCTAAACCTCCACTTGTCACCTATCAGCTGAGCTCTTATCTCTTTATATGGCTTGGTGACAAATTTTGTTTGATAATCGCTTCTGTAAAGCACCGTGGGACGTTTAAAGGCATGACATAATCACAAGTTGTCATGTTTGAAGGGAGCACAGGGTGAAGATTAGGTCGTTGGTGCTGATTCTCTGACCTATGCTCCAAGTAAATCTATACAGAGACATGTTAAAAAGTGTTTAGATGCAGCTATTAGTTTCATTATTAGTTTCACTAAATAAAGAGACTATAACAATGACGGTGTATTATATTACAGGATTACTAATATGTAGAAATTAAAAAGAGGGTGCTGTCAAAAAATGTTTATTTGTTTGGAAGGAAGATATGATACATTGGGTTAAGTATGAGAATTTAGAGATATTCCCTTTAAGTTTTGATATTTCAACCAAGAAGCAATTAGTTAAATCTAGATTGGAGTTGTCAGTCTGCAAGATGAAGGTTGTAAGGTGGCAGTGATCTGTTGAATGTGAAGATGTTTAAAACCATATTAAATCAAGTTATGTTATTCTCCGATAAAGAAACAATAACACAAGGCCAACACACCACCAGAGGGCAGCATCTCTCATTCTATATTGATTGCAGCAAATGGAAAATTTGCTAACAATTAACGAAAGACTTGCATTTATCACGACCTCTGGACACCCCAAAGCACTTTTGAAGTGTAGTCACTGTTGTAATGTAGGAAATATGGAAGCCATTTTGTGCACAGCGAGGTCCCACAAACAGCAATGTGATAATGACCAGATAATCTGTTTTGGTGATGTCAGTTGAGGGATAAATATTGGCCAGGACACTGGGGGGAACTCCTCTGCTCTTTGAAACAGTGCCATGAAATCTTTTACATCCACCTGAGAGGGCAGACGGAGACTCAGTTTAACGTCTCATCCGAAAGACGGCACCTCCGACAGTGCAGCACTCCCTCACTACTGCGCAGGGAGCGTCAGCCTGGATTTTGTGCTCAAGTCTCTGGAGTGGGACTTGAACCTAAGACCTTCTGACTCAGAGGCGAGGGTGCGACCCACTGAGCCACGGCTGACAGTGACTAACTAGTTGAGTTGAACAGTCCAATGAAGCTTGGTGCTGGAACGCAGCCACTGCGGAGTTATTGTAGGATTTTAACACAAGTGTCTGCATTAGTGTAACAAAGCAATGTGTCACGGAGCCGTGGGCCACAGATTCATGGCCCTAGTCCCTCACGTGGTGACTTCCCACTTTCCCTCCCTCTGCCCCCAGGCTTTCTGTAACGTTGGGAAGCGAAGGCCGTAAGCAATTGAATGGAGGATTGTGAACCTCTCCACTCACAGCAAAGGAAAGGAAAATTAAGTTGGTGAGTTACCCTCGGCTCGGCCCCTGTGACTGGATATAGGAGATATTGGCAGAGTGGGTGGAAATAATAAATAAATAGGGGGGGAAGGAACAAGGTCATTGTGGAATGAAAACTAATCTTGAATGTGAAGTACCTTCATTATTAAGTATTTCTCCAATTCTCTTTTGAAAGTTACTATTGAATCTGCTTCCACCTTTCAGGCAGCGCATTCCAGATCATAACTCGCTGCGTAAAAAAAATGCCTCTTCATCTCCCCACTGGTTATTTTGCCAATTACCTTAAATCTGTGTCCTCTGGTTACCGACCCTCCTGCCAGTGGAAACAGTTTCTCCCTATCTACTCATACTTTTGAACACTTCTTTTAAATCTCCCCTTAACCTTCTCTGCTCCAAGTAGAACAATCACCTCCTCCCTCTGCACCCTCTCCAAGGCCTTGACATCCTTCCTAAAGTGCGGTGCCCAGAATTGGACACAACACTCCAGCTGAGGCCTAATCAGCATTTTATAAAAGTTTAGCATAACTTTGCTTTTGTACTCTATGCCTCTATTTATAAAGCCAAGGATCCTGTAGGCTTTTTTAAAAGCTTTATCAACTTGTCCTGCCAGCTTCAAAGTCTGGGGCTATCTACTGGTGCCCAAGCTAACTCAGCACAGATAACCCGTCATTCTGGCTCTTCACAACGGATTTACCCTCTCGGCCATTAGGCAACAGAAAATGCTGTAAATACACAACTGCTCAACTTATTGACATTTCGGGTGTGTAAGCCTCCATGAGAACTGACGGTTGAAAGATAAATAGACATAAGGATGGAATAAAAATAGAGTGAAAAGAGGAGGGGTAGAAGGAGAGAAACCACAGAGCAAGTCGAACGACCTGCAAACTGCTTAACAGAAAACTGTAAGATGATATAAAGGGTCACTCGTCTCTGAATCACAACCTTGTGGGTTCAAATCCCACTCCAGGGACATGAGCACAAAATCCAGGCTGACACTTCAGTGCGGTACTGAGGGAGTGCTGCATTACCGGAGGTGCCGTCTTTCGGATGAGATGTTAAACCGAGGTCCCGTCTGCCCCCTCAGGTGGACGTAAAAGATCCCATGGGCACTATTTTGAAGAAGAGCAGGGGAGTTCTCCCCGGTGTCCTGGGGCCAATATTTATCCCTCAACCATCATTACTAAAAGAACAGACTGTCTGATCATTATCTCATTGCTGTTTGTGGGAGCTTGCTGTGCGCAAATTGGCTGCCGCATTTCCTACATTACAACAGTGACTACAGTTCAGAAGTACTTCATTGGCTGTAAAGCGTTCGGGGTGCGTGAGGCCGTGAAAGCCATATATAAATGCAAGTTCTTTTTTTTTTTAACGGAGAGACATTGAAAGAACAAAAAGAATGTGCAAATGGTGTTGGTGAAAAATCCCAGGAGAGGCCCACGGTAACTAAAACACATCTTAATCCCACAAATAACAATGGGACGAATAGTCGGTGAACCTGCTTTTGGCGGAGTTGGGTTAAAGGAGGGGATGGTTAGCCAGGAGGACACTGGGTGAATTCAGCAGTCCGATGTCAGTCCGGCCAACGTGCTGATGCCATACACACTCACAGGAAGGAGGGGGGGATGGAACGTCCCCATTGCCCTTTGAAACCAGTCATTTTCACACAGGTTTTGGGCGTTGTGTTTTTTTTTTGCAGCTGTTTTGTTATCTTTCTTTATAAATATACAGGTTCGCTCTCTCGCTCTCTCTCTCTCTTTCGCTCTCTCAACACACACTTAGGCTCAGAGGATCGCTGGGGTATGATTATAAAAAAAAAACATCTTTTATGCAGCCACAGAAACGGTTTCGTTGAGGCCACACCAACAGTATTAGCAAGCAACAAATATTGAATGAGCTGACTCCCCTATCAGTTCAGGGGATAGGTTTGTGGATCAAATGTTATAAAATTTGAGGGAAAAAAATTGGACTAATTTGTATTTTTCCCTTCTTTACCCAATATCTCCGCTATAGTTCTTAACCCTACCGAAGAGTTCCCATTTGTGTAACATGTTTAAACTCAAGACATTTATTCAGGACTCCCCCTCCAAACTTGAATAATGATGCAATCCTTCAAGGATTTTACTCCTTTCTCTGCTGTTGCGTTACATAGAGACAGGCCATTCAGCCCAACTAGTCCATGTTGGTGTTTATCCTCCACAAGAGCAGTAGTCCAAATCCCATGCGTTCACTCTATTCTCTTTAGCATGTTCCCCTTTCCTTCAACCACCTATCGAACCAATTCTTAAATTATTGGCATGGTTCCTGCTTTAGTCATCAATTCCAGTACATTCTCCAGCCTCAGTACTGCCAGCCGAGATTTTGTACTCAAGTCCCTGGAGCAGGACGTGAACCCACAACCTTCTCACTCAGAGGCAAGAGTGATGTCACTGGCTGGCACCTTCACACCTGCTGGTGTTCAGAATCTGTGTCCCCAAACTTACCCTTGTCCTATGGTCCTTTCACAATTTCCCCTCCTCTTAGTCCACCTTCCCCTCTCCTTGGAAATTTACTCGTGTTCATCGTGTCCTGAAGGAAGGCGAATCCTCTTATTCTTTTAACAAATGATCCATCAGCTTTAAAGTTCTGGCCTGATGAGTCAGAAAGTTGTGGCTTTAAGTTCCACTCCAGAGACTTGAGTCCATAATCTAGGCTGACACTCCAGTGCAGTACTGAGGGAGTGCTGCACTGTCGGAGGTGCCGTCTTTTGGAGGAGACGATAAACCGAGGCCCTGTCTGCTCTCTCAGGTGGACGTATAAGATCCCATTGCACCATTTTTCAAAGAAGAGCAGGGACATTCTCCGCTGTGTCCTGGCCAATATTTATCTTTCAACCATTTATGTAAACAATTTGGACTCGGGAATTGGAATTACAATTTCAAAATTTGCAGTCGACACCAAGTTGGGGATATAGTTAATACGGAGGACAAAATACAGGAAGACATTAATAAACTTGCAGAATGGGCGTGTAATTGGTAAATGAATTTCAATATAGATAAATGTGAGGTTGTACATTTTAGTACATGTTGCATTTTAGTACAAAATTGCACATGTCACTCCGCTTTTTAAGAAAGGAGAGAGAGGGAAACCAGGGAATTATAGACCAGTTAGCCTAACATCTGTTGTGGGGAAATTGCTGGAGTCTATAATTAAGGATAGGGTGACTGAACACCTCGAGAATTTTCAGTTAATCAGAGAGAGCCAGCATGGATTTGTGAAAGGTAGGTCGTGCCTGACAAACCTGACTGAATTTTTTGAAGAGGTGACTAAAGTAGTGGACAGGGGAATGTCAATGGATGTTATTTATATGGACTTCCAGAAGGCATTTGATAAGGTCCCACATAAGAGACTGTTAGCTAAGATAGAAGCCCATGGAATCGAGGAAAAAGTACAGACTTGGTTAGGAAGTTGGCTGAGCGAAAGGCGACAGAGAGTAGGGATAATGGGTAGGTACTCACATTGGCAGGATGTGACTAGTGGAGTCCCGCAGGGATCTGTCTTGGGACCTCAATTATTCACAATATTTATTAACGACTTAGATGAAGGCATAGAAAGTCTCATATCTAAGTTTTCCGATGACACAAAGATTGGTGGCATTGTAAGCAGTATAGGTGAAAACATAAAATTACGAAGCGATATTGATAGATTAGGTGAATGGGCAAAACTGTGGCAAATGGAATTCAATGTAGACAAATGTGAGGTCATCCACTTTGGATCAAAAAAGGATAGAACAGGGTACTTTCTAAATGGTAAAAAGTTAAAAACAGTGGATGTCCAAAGGGACTTAACGGTTCAGGTACATAGATCATTGAAGTGTCATGAACAGGAGCAGAAAATAATCAATAAGGCCTTTATATCTGGAGGACTAGAGTACAAGGGGGCAGAAGTTATGCTGCAGCTATACAAAACCCTGGTTAGACTGCACCTGGAGTACTGTGAGCAGTTCTGGGCACCGCACCTTCGGAAGGACATATTGGCCTTGGAGGGAGTGCAGCGTAGGTTTACTAGAATGATACCCGGACTTCAAGGGTTAAGTTACGAGGAAAGATTATGCAAATTGGGGTTGTATTCTCTGGAGTTTCGAAGGTCAAGGGGTGATCTGATTGAAGTTTAAAAGATATTAAGGGAAACGGATAGGGTGGATAGAGAGAAACTATTTCCGCTGGTTGGGGATTCTAGGAGTAGGGGGCACAGTCTAAAAATTAGAGCCAGACCTTTCAGGAGTGAGATTAGAAAACATTTCTACACACAAAGGGTGGTAGAAGTTTGGAACTCTCTTCCGCAAACGGCAATTGATACTAGCTCAATTGCTAAATTTAAATCTGAGATAGATAGCTTTTTGCCAACCAAAGGTATTAAGGGATATGGGCCAAAGGCGGGTATATGGAGTTAGATCACATATCAGCCATGATCTTATCAAATGGCGAAGCAGGCACGAGGGGCTGAATGGCCTACTCCTGTTCCTATGTGTAGGGGGTGGTGGGTCGTGTGTGTCAGCTTCACCTTTGACTTCTGAGCGGTCCGAATCGCTCCCACTCCCTGGGTTCTAGACCTTGGACTTATTTGGGGGTTGTGACAAAGTGCAGCAGACAACTGGTTTTGGTGCAAGAAACTTTGACCTTTATTCAAGAGAGAAAATACAACACAACAATCTTAACACTCTAATAAAATGGGGAACACTTCGGTACACACGAGGGAAATTACAGTCGGAGGGATACCTCACCCCTCCCAATCCCACTGTACTCGCTAAGTTGGACTCTAAAGGGCCAGAGATAATGCTCACCAAACGAATCCTTGACAGTAATTCACCCAGAGGTAAGTCAGAAATAGATTGTAGAGTGGAAACTTTGCAGATCTTCGGTTTTCTCCCAAGTTGGTTCTCTTTGGTCGCCGTGGCCCAGTATTACCCGGTTGGTTGGTGGCAATATTCGGTTGGTTGTTTCGTAAGGCCCTTGTTGCCGTGAGGTGTCTGATGGTCACTGGGGCTGTTGCTCTGGTTTCTTCTTGTGTGTCGGCCTGCTTCTAGAGCTGCTGACCTTCCCTGTTGCCCCCTCGCCTTGTTGTTCGCTGGAAGCTGCTCTTCCTTCCAGAGACAGGCAGAACAAGACAAGCAGAACACAACAGCCAGCAAGAGCCAGAGAGAGAGAGAGAGAGAGGTTTCGAGTTTCCACTCCTATATCCCCCCCTTACAATGGTCTTCGTCACTTTAAAAAAAAACACTTCGCGTCTGTTTAAACAGTTCTTACAAAGTCCTTAAGAATCTTTGATGGCTTTTTAATGGTCCCTCATCATGTTGCAATTGCTTCTCCCGATGGGTCATTGTTAATTCTGATTTTAGAGCTTGTCACACAAGGCTTCCTTTTGTATCCAACGTCCTAGGTGTTGATCGGTTTTGCTTTAAAACAAAGACATGGCCCCACCATGTCTGGAGCAGTTTCCTCTTTCAATGGCAGTGAGTGTTGACCACCTGCTGTCGGTTTTGCATTAAAACAGAGACATGACTGAAGCAGTAATTCTCTCACATTCCACTGTGTGTGTGTTGTTGATTTTGTCTGGTGACCTCTCACCTATCCTTCCATCTTAGGATTTTGATCAATGGCCAAAGTTTTCCATACTCAGGGTTTTTTTTAGGGTTTTTCTCCGAGTTTTGGGGGATCTGTGAATTTTGAGAATCTTACATATGTTCCTATGTTCCTAGTAGGAAGAATAAGGGGGCCACATAATCCTTGGATAATAAGTCTAAATGGGGTAGAGGAGCTGAGGGATCTGGGGGTACAGATACACAAATCACTAAAAGTAGCAACGCAGGTTAATAAGGCCATAAAAAAACAAATCAAGCACTGGGGTTCATTTCTAGAGGGATAGAATTATATAGTAGAGAAGTTATGTTAAACTTGTATAGAACCTCGGTGAGACCACACTTGGAGTATTGTGAACAGTTCTAGTCTCCATATTATAAAAAGGATAGAGAGGCACTGGAGACAGTGCAAAAAAGATTTACTAGGATGATACGGGAACTGAGAGATTATACCTATCAGGAAAGATTGAGCAGGCTGGGGCTCTTTTTTTCTGGAAAAGAGAAGACTGAGGGGTGACCTGATAAAGGTCTTTAAAATTATGAAAGGGTTTGATAGGGTGGACGTGGAGAAGATGTTTCCACTTGTGGGGGAGACCAAAACTAGGGGCCATAAATATAAGACAGTCATTAATAAATCCAACAGGGAATTCAGGAGAATCTTCTTCACCTAGAATGTGGAACTTGCTACCACAAGGAGTACTTGAGGTGAATAGCATAGATGCATCTAAGGGGAAGCTAGATAAACACATGAGGGAGAAAGGAATAGAAGGCAATGTTGATGGGGTTAGATGAAGAAGGGTGGGAGTAGGCTCGTGTGGAGCATAAATTGGAGCATGGACTTGTTGGGCCGAATGGCCTGTTTCTGTGCTGTACATTCTATGTAACCAACATCACTAAAAAAAAAACAGATTATCCGGTCATTATCTGTGCTGTCTCTGGGACCTTGCTGTGCGCAAATTGGCTGGCGCGTTTTCTACATTACAACAATGACAACACTTCAAAACTACTTCATTGCCTATAAATCACTTTGGGACGTCCTGAGGCCATGAGAGGCGCTATATAAGTGCAAAACCCCCAAATAGTCAACGGGAAATTGAGGAGCAAATATGTAAGGAGATTACAGACAGCTGCAAGAAAAATAGGGTGGTAATAGTAGGGGACTTTAACTTTCCCAACATTGACTGGGACAGCCATAGCATTAGGGGCTTGGATGGAGAGAAATTTGTTGAGTGTATTCAGGAGGAATTTCTCATTCAGTATGTGGATGGCCCGACTAGAGAGGGGGCAAAACTGGACCTCCTCTTGGGAAATAAGGAAGGGCAGGTGACAGAAGTGTTAGTGAGGGATCACTTTGGGACCAGTGATCATAATTCCATTAGTTTTAAGATAGCTATGGAGAAGGATAGGTCTGGCCCAAAAGTTAAAATTCTAAATTGGGGAAAGGCCAATTTTGATGGTATTGGACAGGAACTTTCAGAAGTTGATTGGGAGAGTCTGTTGGCAGGCAAAGGGACATCTGGTAAGTGGGAGGCCTTCAAAAGTGTGTTAACCAGGGTTCAGGGTAAGCACATTCCTTATAAAGTGAAGGGCAAGGCTGGTAGAAGGAGGGAACCTTGGATGACTCGGGAGATTGAGGCCCTAGTCAAAAAGAAGAAGGAGGCATATGACATGCATAGGCAGCTGGGATCAAGTGGATCCCTTGAAGAGTATAGAGATTGCCGGAGTAGAGTTAAGAGAGAAATCAGGAGGGCAAAAAGGGGACATGAGATTGCTTTGGCAGATAAGGCAAAGGAGAATCCAAAGAGCTTCTACAAATACATAAAGGGCAAAAGAGTAACTAGGGAGAGAGTAGGGCCTCTTAAGGATCAACAAGGTCATCTATGTGCGGAACCACAAGAGATGGGTGAGATCCTGAATGAATATTTCACATCGGTATTTACGGTTGAGAAAGGCATGGATGTTAGGGAACTTGGGGAAATAAATAGTGATGTCTTGAGGAGTGTACATATTACAGAGAGGGAGGTGCTGGAAGTCTTAACGCGCATCAAGGTAGATAAATCTCCGGGACCTGATGAAATGTATCCCAGGACGTCATGGGAGGTCAGGGAGGAAATTGCGGGTCCCCTAGCAGAGATATTTGAATCATTGACAGCTACAGGTGAGGTGCCTGAAGATTGGAGGGTAGCAAATGTTGTGCCTTTGTTTAAGAAGGGCGGCAGGGAAAAGCCTGGGAACTACAGACCGGTGAGCCTGACATCTGTAGTGGGTAAGTTGTTAGAGGGTATTCTGAGAAACAGGATCTACAGGCATTTGGAGAGGCAGGGACTGATTAGGAACAGTCAGCATGGTTTTGTGAGAGGAAAATCATGTCTCACGAATTTGATTGAGTTTTTTGAAGGGGTAACCAAGAAGATAGATGAGGGCTGTGCAGTAGATGTGGTCTACATGGACTTTAGCAAAGCCTTTGACAAGGTACCGCATGGTAGGTTGTTACATAAGGTTAAATCTCACGGGATCCAAGGTGAGGTAGCCAATTGGTTACTAAATTAGATTGACGACAGAAGACAGAGGGTGGTTGTAGAGGGTTGTTTTTCAAACTGGATGCCTGTGACCAGCGGTGTGCCTCAGGGATCGGTGCTGGGTCCGCTGTTATTTGTTATTTATATTAATGATTTGGATGAGAATTTAGGAGGCATGGTTAATAAATTTGCAGATGACACCAAGATTGGTGGCATTGTGGACAGTGAAGAAGGTTATCTAGGATTGCAACGGGCTCTTGATAAATTGGGCCAGTGGGCCGATGAATGGCAGATGGAGTTTAATTTAGATAAATGTGAGGTGATGCATTTTGGTAGATCAAATCGGGCCAGGACCTACTCCGTTAATGGTAGGGCGTTGGGGAGAGTTATAGAACAAAGAGATCTAGGAGTACAGATTCATAGCTCCTTGAAAGTGGAGTAACAGGTGGATAGGGTGGTGAAGAAGGCATTCAGCGTGCTTGGTTTCATTGGTCAGAACATTGAATACAGGAGTTGGGATGTCTTGTTGAAGTTGTACAAGACATTAGTAAGGCCACACTTGGAATACTGTGTACAGTCCTGGTCACCCTATTATAGAAAGGATATTATTAAACTAGAAAGAGTGCAGAAAAGATTTACTAGGATGCTACCAGGACTTGATGGTATGACTTATAGGGAGAGGTTGGATAGACTGAGACTTTTTTCCCTGGAGAGTAGGAGGTTTAGGGGTGATCTTATAGAAGTCTATAAAATAATGAGGGGCATAGATAAGGTCGATAGTCAAAATCTTTTCCCAAAGGTAGGGGAGTCTATAACGAGGGGGCATAGATTTAAGGTGAGAGGGGAGAGATACAAAAGGGTCCAGAGGGGCAATTTTTTCACTCAAAGGGCGGTGAGTGTCTGGAACGAGCTGCCAGAGGCAGTAGTAGAGGCGGGTACAATTTTGTCTTTTAAAAAGCATTTGGACAGTTACATGGGTAAGATGGGTATAGAGGGATATGGGCCAAGTGCAGGCAATTGGGACTAGCTTAGTGGTATAAACTGGACGACATGGACATGTTGGGCCGAAAGGCCTGTTTCCATGTTGTAAACTTCTATGATTCTATGATTCTTTCTTTGATTCTATTGGGATTTTGAACTGCAGGGGATTAAATTGGATGTCAATCCCCAGGAAGGAGGGTCTCCACCGATATCGTTAAGATTGGGTGATTACAAACTTGGCTTCAAAGACCCGTAGATTGTAGGAGTGAGGGGAGATTGGTTTCCCTGATGGGTACTTGCCTGTGATGACAAAGGGGAAGGGAGAAGGATGTGATGAATGGACCTAGAATGACTAGGAAAATGGGATAAGGGAAGCAGTTAGAGGGAAGGTTAAAAAATAAAGAGACTAAGAACCATACAGAAAATTACTTGCGGGATACGAACCTCCAATGATATTTATACACACCTTCTATTTAATGGTCAAATTTATATTGCTTCCCCCTCTCTCCTCAATAGACTGTGCTGTGGGTGATGTCATGCTATCCAGGCTCTGTCAGTCTATCAATCTATAGAGGGGGAACGTATTTACAATGATAATTAAAGAGGGCGGGAGTTTTCATTCAACGTAATTACAAATAAAACAAACTCCACCGTTGTAATGTTTTAAAATAACAATCCCCAATGCATTTTCTTATCCCTTTGTTTAAGGATATGGATTTTGGCGTGTGATCAGCTTGCTTGGCCAGGGGTGGCAGTGTCTGGGAGTCAAAATCACCGGTCTCTAAGATACCGTGGACGCCGTCAATGAATCGGAGACACTCAGAGCGAGTGAGGAATCCCCTTTAACTCCCCGGGAATAAAGACCCGCCGCCGTCAATTACCGTCCAATTTCGCTCTTAAGGACTTACAACCAACCTCGGCTCGTTAAAGGGTGAAACGGGTGACAAATTAGGGGTGCCAGTTTTAGAAGTGACCCCGATTCTTAGGATTTGCTTTAATTTATTTAAATCTGCTTTAATGCCGAGTTAAGTCCCCCTTTAGGAGTGGCCGCAAGAGGAGTAGGCTGGTATTTGTGGGGGGTTTTTTCCCCCCCTCCCTGAATTGATATCCCAGTCCAGGGTTGGGAAACCGAGCCGCTTGTTGCAGAAATTTGGTGAGTTCTTTTTGGAAAAATAAATAAGACATCTTTTTAAAACAAAAAACAGCCGCAGATTCGGTGTATTATTGTGTTTCCATCTCAACAACTAAGCGACGTCCCAACCTCTGGTTATTTCTCTTTTTTAAAAAAAATATAATCCTAGACTACTGAACGATAGGCTTTTTCCTCTTTCTCGTTTTTTAAAAAATATTTTAAATGGTATTTATTTGTGTTTATTGCGGTGATGGCTGTCCGTACCAGGGGAATGCAGCACTTCCCATTTTTCAGCACTCCTCGGACGTGTCTAACTCGGTGAGATACAGTGCAGCGCTCCCTCTGCACTGCCTCTACAATGTGCCTCCTCTCCAAGCTTGGGAGAACACTGAGTGAGGGTTAATTTTCCTGTTGATCCACTATTTGGAGCTATTTTTTTTTAAAAAAAACAATTTATCTTTTGGTGTTGGCCGTGGCACAGACGGTAGTACTTGGGCTTCTGAGTCAGAAGGTCATGCGTTCGAGTCCCACTCCAGAGCCCATAACCCAGGCTGACACTCCCGGTGCAGTAGTGAAGGAATGCTGCACTGTTGGAGGTGCCGCCTTTGGGATGAAACTTTTAAACGGAGGCCCTGTCTGCCCTCTGGGCTGGAAGTCAAAATCCCGTGGCACTATTTGGAAGAAGAGCAGGCCAATGTTTATCCCTCAACTAAATTTCACATCGTTCACCTGACGAAGGAGGAAGCCTCCGAAAGCTTGTGAATTTAAAATAAAATTGCTGGACTATAACTTGGTGTTGTAAAATTGTTTACAATTGTCAACCCCAGTCCATCACCGGCATCTCCACATCATATCTAAAACAGATTATCTGGTCATTATCACATTGCTGTTTGCAGGACCTTGAGTGCAAAGTGGTTGCTGTGTTTTCCTACGTTACAATAGTGAGTATACGTCAAAAGAACTTTGGGGACGTCCTGAGGTTGTGAAAGGTGCTATATAAATGCAAGATCTTTCACGCCCTGCACAATTGTTTGAACCGATTTAATCTTTTAGGCTACGTTACTAAGATTGGTCGTCTTAGCTTAGAAATGTGCCCATCTGAGGTTTTATAGTGGAGTTTGGTCACATGTCTCTGCTGTATCCCAAGTCAGCTAATGTCGACAAGATGATCAGCAATGGTATAACCAAGTCAAGAACTATCCTGTTGATCTGGATTGATGATGGGTTATTAGAGCAACAAGGGTCATGTTTTTCAGGGAAACTTCCAAGGGGAAGGGAAAGTGATCTGGGAGTAAGACTGTTTGGAAGAGAGAGGATCATGGTGAATTTGGAGGTGCAAGCATCTTGATACCACAGGAGGTGTTACTGGGGATAAAACTCGATGTTGACCAGTGGTTAAACAAATGGAACAATAGAATGAGGTACTTTACCAACATCAGTGTGATTAGACGATTGGCCGGCCTCCCAGCTTGCACCCTCCATAAACTTGAGCTCACCCAAAACTCAGCTGCCCGTATCCTAACTCGCACCAAGTCCCGTTCACCCATCACCCCTGTGCTCGCTGACCTACATTGGCTTCCGGTCTGGCAATGCCTTGATTTAAAAAAAAATTCTCACCCTTGTTTTCAAGTCCCTCCATGGCCTTGCCCCTCCCTATCTCTGCAACCTCATCCAGCCCTACAACCCTCTGGGATCTCTGCGCTCCTCCTATTCTGGTCTCTTGTGCATCCCCGATTTCCATCGCTCCACCATTGGTGGCCGTGCCTTCAGCTGCCTAGACCCTAAGCTCTAGAATTCCTTCCCTAAACCTCTCCACTTCTCTACCTCTCTCTCCTTTTTAAGATGCTCCTTGAAACCTACCTCATCTGTCCTAATATCTCCTTATGTGGCTTGGTGTCAAATTGTGTTTGATAACTCTCCTGTGAAGCACCTTGGGCCATTTTATTATATTAAAGGTGCTATATGAAGCTATATGCTATAATACATGTTAGTTGTAGTTGTGTAATGACAAGTTTGGCATTAACCTCTTGGTTGTAAGGGTTAAAAGAGAATAAGGAAAGAGCTTCTATTGTCTACATTGGGCTGAAATATCACCCTTGACTTTTTTTGCAATGAGGGGTAGGGACTAGGTGCTATTTATCCATTCCCTCTAGGAATTGCAACCCAAACGCACTCCACTGGTGTCTATTTCAATGCCAAACTGAAACGAAACCCATAATCAGTGGTTTCCTGTACTATTCAGCTGTTTGAAGTGCTGGATTAAATAGTTTGCTGTGATGATGCTTCAATTAGTGCGTGTAGCTATGTAATTGTTAAGTTGGATCGATGTGCCTTTTTTCATTGCCTGTAGAATTGATCAGTGCAATTCAACCAGATTGGAATATTATATTAAGAATTGGTAATTCCCTTCTTCCTATAATCTTCTAAAACCCAAGTTTGCTGTTAATGGTTGTTAGTTCTATTTTAATTGAAGAAACAAAGTGAAACCTTGTCTGTCTATTTTCCTGATTCTATCGTGGCTAGTCATTTTCCTCTTTTTTTTTGTTGCTTCTGAGCTCATGATATGAGAATCGCATAATCTTCCTCCTTCCTTTAGAGTACTGTGCACAGTTCTGGTCATATTACAAGAAGGATA
Source organism: Heptranchias perlo (assembly GCF_035084215.1). NCBI lineage: Eukaryota > Metazoa > Chordata > Chondrichthyes > Hexanchiformes > Hexanchidae > Heptranchias > Heptranchias perlo. Next base: position 5,902,972 of record NC_090330.1, read on the forward strand.
TGGAGGCACTGGAGAAGGTGCAAAAAAATTTACAAGGGTGATACCAAAACTGAAGGGTTGTATCTATCAGGATAGACTGAACAGGCTAGTGGGGTGACCTAATAGAGGTCTTTAAAATTATGAAGGGTAGACATAGAGAAGATGTTTCCATTTATGGGGGAGTCCAAAATGAGGGGTCATAAATATAAGCTAGTCACCAATAAATCCAATAAGGATTTCAGGAGAAACTTGTTTACTCAGAATGGTTAGAATGTGGAACTCGCTACCACAAGGAGTAGTTGAGGCAAATAACACAGATGCATTTAAGAGGAAGCTAGATAGACACATGAGGGAGAAAGGAATAGAAAGTCATGCTGATAGGGTGAGATGAAGTAGGGAGTGAGGAGGCTCATATGGAGCATAAACACAGGCATGGACCTGTTGGGCCGAATGGCCTATTTCTGTGCTGTAAATTCTATGTAATTTCTATATCTTTGAGTTGAACACTGTCTCCTGTTTTAACTTGTTCCCCAAAACTATCAAACTCCTTATCTCGTTGAGCCTTCCCTTCCTTCCACCATCTTCCAGTTTTTAAAACCCGAGCCTGCGTTGCTACCTCTTGACTTACCTCATCGTCTCTTGCCCTTCTCAGTCTTTGTGTTATCCTGTGCAAATAACATTGGATCCCTCAGTAAGGCAAATGATTTAGGATTCAGAAAGCAGTATTTTTACACAACATTGTGGGGCTTGGGGAAAAGAAGTCACTCTATGTACTGTAAGTGTAGGAATTTATCAATTGCCTACCTATTGGATGGTGAAATATTTCTTGAATCCTATCCAGAATTGAGAGACTTTAGAGCCTTACCAGATATGGGAACAGTATCTGTTTGGACTTCAAGCTTTATAAGGAGCTAAGAGTTGTTGAAGGGAAATGTATTTTGCACAAAAGTGGAAACCACGCTTCTTGGTGGCAGGCTTAGCAATAGGCAGGAGATGGGGATTCGACCAGAGGAGATAGTTCTTCGTCTATTGACATCCTGGGTCTAAGTATGGAGCCATCAAAAGATAGGGGCTGTTGGTTGGACTTCCAAGCATCACAAAGGAACTATCTTCTGAAGAATTGAAGGAAACGCAAAATTTTCGTTTTAGGCCTAGGATGAAGTGGGATTAGGCTGGGTGGCTCGTTTCACAGCTGGCGCGGACACGATTGGTCAAATGACCTCCTGTGCCGTAAATTTTCTATGATTCTATGAAGACTTGCATTGCAATGGCTAAATCATCACACGTGCGAGAGGGCCAGATGTTGTGAACATCGAGGCATTCAAATGTGAAGGAGGTTGATCAATATAGAGTTAAACCATCAGCTAGCATGGATAGAACTGGGCAATCAGTGGAGATGAAGGAGAAAGATTGAGTCGTGGGAAATCCCTGAGTTAATGGCAGTTGAGCCCTCAACTACAGTATAGATATAAGGATTTGACAGGATAACCATGAACAAAGTTTTGTGAGAAATTGTACAGTGGTAATTTTGTATCTTTTTTTAAAAAACTAGACCGTGCCAGAGCTTGACCAAGGGGTCGGGAATGTTGCCAAAGTCTTCAAGGGCAGAGTTCTAGAAATGCACACTGTAGGTAGCAAGGTCACCAACAGAACAGCCATGCTTAAAAACCATACTGATGATCATTGATTAGGCTACAGGATTCAAGGTGATTGATAACCACAGCTTCCATAATCTTTTAGAAAGGACTGATTTTGGGGCACTAGTGTGGTAGGAGAGGGATCTCCCTTCTCTGGGATAAAGTGATCATGAGAAGATAAAGAAAGATAGATGGGGAGGAAGAGAGAATGAAAAGGTAGCATAGGGTAGAGATAAGTTTGGAGGAACACATCTTTAAGGATGTGGAAAGAATACAATTAGGAGTTGGTCTTGAAGGCCGGAGAATGGAAAAATCCAACAGAGATGTTGGTCAGAAAGGAGAGAGTTTCTGTAATAAGATAATCAGAATTGGAGTTTGAAGAGAGTTTTTGTTTTGGAAGAGTTAGAAACCGAACCAACAATAATAGCTACTTGCATTTATATAGTGCCTTTAACATATTAAAAAGTCCCAAGGTGCTTCACAGCGATTTTTCAAACAAAATTTGACACCGAGCCTCATGAGATATTAGTGACCAAAATTTTGGTCAGAGGTAGGTTTTAAGGAGCATTTTAAAGGTGGAGAGGTTTAGGGAGGGAATTCCAGAGCTTAGGGCCTGGATAGCTGAAGGCACAGTGGAAGAGGGATGGATAGGACAATCCACAGAAATTCTGAGATTGCTCTTGGTTCTTTGCCAAAGGAGTGGCTGTTGGAGAGTTGGGAGCAGGATGGTTGATGGTCTGTGGTCCTTAAACCACTCTAGTGTCAGAAGGTCCTACTCCTTTTTGAGCACAAAATCCAGCCTGACGCTCTCAGCACATTACTGAGGGAACGCTGCACTGTTGGTGATGCCGTCTTTCGGATAAGACGTTAAACAGAGGCCCCATCTGCTCCCTCAGGTGGACATAAAAAATCCCACGGCACTATTTCAAAGAACAACAGGGGAGCTCTCCCCGGTGTTCTGGCCAATATTTATCCCTCAACCAACATCACTAAAACAAAATTTTCTGGTCATTATCACATTGCTGTTTGTGGCGACCTTGCTATGTGCAAATTGGCTGCTGCGTTTCCTATATTACTACAGTTCAAAAAGTACTTCATTGGCTGTAAAGTGCTTTGGGATGTCTTGAGATCACGAAAGACACTAGAAATGCAAGTCTTTCTTTGACTCTTCTCTTCTATAATTTAACATTTAGCCACTCTAATGGTGGAAATTATGAGCAGAAATAAAGTTGCATTAGACAAAAAAAAGGTGGGGCAAATTAAGAAATAGTTCAGTAATCTGAAGCTTGCATTTTTTTTTTAAGGCCTGGTGCATGTTGGAGGAAGGGAGACTGAAGGAGTTTACAAATCAAGTCTTTGAGGACAGATTGGGTTTGAATCTCTGATTTTAGAAGTCCAGCACTGTTGTTAAGCGGGGGATGCATGTTAGGAATCACATTGCTGCACAGCTCAGGATTAATACTAAAGTTCCAAGTTAATAGTTCAAACGGGTCCTCTGCTAAAACACAATCGTTCATGATTTTGTTGCCTCTAGACTCAACTAACCCAATGCTCTCCTGGCCGGCCTCCCATCTTCCACCCTCCATAAACTTGAGCTCATCCAAAACTCTGCTGCCTCGTATCCTGACTCGCACCAAGTCCCGTTCACCAATCACCCCTGTGCTCGCTGACCTACATTGGCTCCTGGTCTGGCAACGCCTCAATTTTTAAAATTTATTTTAAAAAAAATCTCATCCTTGTTTTCAAATCTCTCCATACCCTCGCCGCTCCCTCCCTCTGTAACCTCCTCCAGCCCTACAACCCTCCGATCTCTGCGCTCCTCTAATTCTGGCCTCTTGCGTTTCCCCGATTTTAATCGCTCCACCATTGGCGGCCGTGCCTTCAGCTGCCTGGGACCTAAGCTCTGGAATTCCCTCCCTAAACCTTTCCGCCACTCTTTCCTCCTTTTTAAATCACTCCTTAAAACCCACCTCTTTGACCAAGCTTTTGGTCACCTGTCCTAATATCTCCTTATGTGGCTCGGTGTCAAATTTTGTTCAATAACGCTCCTGTGAAGCGCCTTGGGATCTTTTATTATGTTAGACGTTATATAAATGCAAATTTTTGTTATATTGGTGTACAGCGAACCCAGGGCCTTAATTGTTGATGGCTAGAAGCAATGGGTGATGTAATTTTGCTTGTAGGTTCTTCAGTGAATGAGATACACTCCCTGACCTCAGCTGATTTGGAGGCAGGCCTCCTGCATAGCTTCACGTCGCAGAGGTGGTAATTGGCTCATTCATTCGCCCGCACGTCAGAATAAATTTGGCGCAGTAAATGATATCTACTCTGTGTAGTGTGTTTTCCCCCCTCCCCCTTGCTTTTTTTTTTGCCAATTATCTTAAATCTGTTCTAGGACAGATGTGTTAGCCACATGGGAATCCAGATGCAGCTAATTGCATTTCTGTTTAGTCAATTAATAAAGTGCGTAACAGACGCAGTCATTGGGCACGCGATCTCAATACTCTCATTCACACGGCGTGTGCTCGCGAACTTTAACCTTTTTTGTGAGTTAGTTGGTAAGATGAAAAGCAAAATGTGCAAGCATTTTGAATCATTGTGTGTCCTACCACCATTCAGTAACCAAGGACTTAGATGTTAAGTAAATATTCACATCTGAGGTTCATTTACCTGGATTGTGTGAGGCGTCGTCTACTAAAATTAGCGCATGTGGCTAAAACGATGTCTCCATAGCCGCACCTGTGGCTAGCCGGTGATTTCAGTTGGACAACACTGTTCGCTGAGCCTCCTGGTACCTCAGCCAAGTAACCAATCTTCACGTTGTATGGTGACAGGCTATTTGACCTGGGGGACCCACAGCTACGCCCTGGTGAGGTGGAATCAGTGCCACACGCAGGAAAAGGCACCGATTGCCCGATCGAGAGGCGAAACCGCAGCTGACGTTTAATGATTTAAAAAAATTATCCCGCCTCTTGACGCTTGTAATTTAGAGTCACCTGGGCAAGGTAGCAGTGAGCTACTATTGTTCATGGAAATACATATCAGTAAAGGTCAGCACTTTCAGGAGAGGAGGGGAAGGAGTTTGGGCTCTGGTTTGGAAGTTTAGGGTCCAATTCTGGACAACCTGAGGAAGTATCTGTCTGCTCTGAAGTGCAGTAAAAGCACAAATAAAGGTAGGACATGAGAAATTCTTTCTAAATACAATGGGATTTACTCTTTTTTTAAAAACCTTTACTTCTACACACTGAACTTTCTCTTGCAAGCCTCAAATTCCTGAATGATTGATTAATAAGCTGCACTCTGAGATAATAAGGTTAAGAATGTGTTGGAAATTTTACAAAAACGAGTTCCCTTGGAACAGTTCAGAAAATGCCAGAGCAATGTGTTTGAACAGGAGCAGTCCACGCAGTCTCCTAACAATTAATCTTTGGACACTTTGTGGATCGTGTGAATAATACACTGGCAGCACAGCCCACTGGCCAGGCAGGTACCACCTTCTCCTTGAAGGTGCTGTCAAAGACGCTCTTATAACATGTCTCATTTCCTTTCACTCTTCTCCTCCTGAAGACACTGACTCCTGTTGGTTGCAGTCAGTCACTCGACAGGCCTATTATCAGCAACATCCTGGGGGCCGCCACTAGACCAGCGACTCGACTAGACCAGGTCAGAGGCTGGGTATTCTGTGGCGTGTGACTCACCTCCTGACTCCCCAAAAGCCTCTCCACCACCTAGAAGGCACAAGTCAGGAGTGTGTTGGAATACTGCACTTGCCTGGATGAGTGCAGCAGCACCCACACTCCAAGCTCAACACCTTCCAGGACAAAGCAGCCCGCTTGATCAGCAGTCCATCCACCATCCTAAACATTCGCTCCCTCCACCACCGGCGCACCGTGGCTACGGTGTGTATTATCTGCAGGATGTACTGCAGCGACTCGCCAAGGCTTCTTCGACAGCACCTCCCAAATCCACGACCTCCACCACCTAGAAGGACAAGGGCAGCAGGCGCATGGGAACAACACCATCACCTCTAAGTCTCACACACCATCCTGACTTGGACATGTATGACCGTTCCTTCATCATCACTGAGTCAAAATCCTGGAACTCCCTACTTGTGGCAGAACCTTCGCCACACGGACTGCAGCAGTTCAAGAAGGCGGCCCATCACCACCTTCTCAATTAGGGATGGGCAATAAATGCCGGCCTTGCCAGCAACGCCCACATTCAGAGAATGAATTTTTTTTTTTTTAAAATTCAAATATCTCTGGAGGAAGCCGGCAGACTCTGGTATCGCAGGTATTTTTGTTTGGTCTCTGCATTTGTGAAAAGTTCATCGTGCAGCAATGTGGGAGCAGGATAACTGGTTCTGGGGCGTTAGTCAATTGCAGTGTCCCTGCTGTGTTACCCACTGGGATCGCTAACTCCAGGGCATGGGGGTCCTTGGGTCTGTGGATTCATCCACCCTGGGTGTGACTGGTGGTATTCACTCCCCTCCCCTGCAGTTGAAAGTCTGCAGGTCGCCTCGCACATCATTTTGAAATCAATGCCTGATCAGATCACAGTGCCCTCTTTTACCATCCTCTCTATCTGAGACACTTTCTATACCAAGTATTCTGCCTTCGATGGGTCGCGCTGGCGTGCGTCAAGGGGTGTGTAATTTTGCCGAATCTCTTGCTGCAGACGCTGACGGGCCTTGATAATTGCGATTCGTCTATCAGAGGAGGCCACACCGCGAAGAGCAGCCCTTTCCGAATCTGTGGGGGCCCACTGAGTTAAAGCAACAAAACCAAGGAATTAAAAAAAAAAGCACGCATGGGACAGATTGTCTTAGCTCAGTGACTGCAGTTTGGACATTCTCTGCTCCTGGAGGCAGTGAGGTGGGATGGTGTGGAGGGGAACTGGATGAAACTGGAGTTAAGATTAGGGGACAAGGAGGTCAGGGAGAGGTCAGTTCTCTCCGTCTTAAACGCTGTCACCTTCTGCCGAGCATTGGAAAAGCTGAAGTTCCCTCCCACTTCCAGAGTAAATAATTAAGCCTAGTCCAGTTTAGGGCTCAGGCTGGAGTCTGCGAGCCTGAACCAGGAGGGAACACCTGCACTACTCTGACCTCTGTAATCTGAATGAGAGGGTGGAAACTGAGCTATTTAATTACCTGATGATAACTGTACTTGAATGCGACCTGAGGCAAGGCAGAACAGACTAGGAGGGCAATGGGAATCTCTGATCGAAGAACACAGACTTCTAGCAGGTGGCAAGGAAGACTTGCATTTATATAGCACCTTTCATGACCTCAGGACGTCCCAAAGCGCTTTACAGCCAATGAATTACTTTTGAAGTGTAGTCACCGTTGTAATGTGGGAAACACGGCAGCCAATTTGCGCACAGCAAGATCCCACAAATAGCAATGTGATAATGACCAGGTAATTTGTTTTAGTGATGTCGGTTGAGGGATAAATATTGGGGAGAACTCCTCAGCTCTTCTTCGAAATAGTGGCATGGGATCTTTTACGTCCACCTGAAGGGGCAGTCGGGGCCTCTGTAGGGTCCCGTCTGAGCAACGACACCTCCGACACTGCAGCGCTCCCTCAGTACTGCACTAGGAGTGTCGGCTGGGATTTTGTGCTGGAGTGGGGCTCGAACCCATAACCTCCTGACTCCGAGGCGAGAGTGCTATCCACTGAGCCACGGCTGACAGCAGGGCGAGCACTAGCGCTGAAAACTGTAAGGAATAAAAACCTCAATCTGACTATAAACTGAGTGCAAATATTTGTCATCGCTACAAGTAAGGCCGATTTTCTCCTGAAACTTGGAGGGGAGGGGAGAGGTGGATCGACTTTGCCTCCCAAAATGCATTTGATTGGAGTGAGCCGTTCTAAAGAAAGAACTTGCATTTATTTAGCACCTTTCGTGACTTTGGGACGTCCCAAAGCGCTTTACAGCCAATGAAGTACTTCTGAAGTGTAGTCACTGTTGTAATGTAGGAAACACAGCAGCCAATTTGTGCACAGCAAGATCCCACAAACAGCAATGTGAAAATGATCAGTTAATCTGTGTTTTTTTTTCTGAGGCGAAAACCAGTTGCAGAGAGCTTTATAAATCTAGCTATAGTGTCCTTTGAGTGCCGGTACGTCTGAAGTGATGAAATTCTACCAGGGTGCGTTGTCAAATGCAGCTTTTAAATTTTTTAGTTGCACAAACGTCCAGAGAGACCAAGAACAAAATGAAACCGTTCTCTTCCCTCCTCCCCTTTTGTGTTCAGGCTGCCTTAGTGTCATGGCAGTAGGATCGGATGTCCCTTTTAATACGGCGTTATCACCCCTATAATTAACTGGGCAAGGGGAAGGTGGAATGCGGCTGCCTTTTGTTGCAGTTGACGTGACATCTGTCGGTTGCATTGTATGTGAAATCCAGTCCAGTGTATTTTTAATGGGACGGCATAAGAGATTGTCTCGATGACAATATTCAATGACTTATTGTATTGGCCTGGTCCTTTGAAGAATTAATGGCCACAGGCTTCAATATGTTGCCACCAGTGAGATGAAAGTACTTTTTCATTCTGAGTAGTAATTGACTTGTATTTGCTTTTTTTAAAAAAAAAAATCGAAAGGAGCCACCTGGGACAGTGAAACTGGGTCCTGTAGGAACCATTCAGAGTAGATTCTGGCCTCTTGCGCGTCCCTGATTTTAATCGCCCCATCATTGGCGGCCGTGCCTTCAGCTGCCTCGACTTTAAGTTCTGGAATTCCCTTCCTAAACCTCTCCACCTCCTCCTCCTCCTTTTTAAGATGCTCCTTAAAACCTACCTCCTTTTGACCAAGCTTTTGGTCACCTGTCCTAATATCTCCTTACGTGGGTCAGTGTCAAATTTTTGTTTGATTACGCTCCTGTGAAGTGCCTTGGGACGTTTTACCACGTTAAAGGTGCTATATAAACGCAATTTGCTGTTGTCGATTACTCGCTGTAATTCAAAATTCGACATGAATTTTGGTGCCCCAGATTGCGACCTTCCCTGTAGACTGCGACAGTTCTCCTCCACTGCCATTGTTGAAAAGCAAGAAAGACTTGCATTTATATAGCGCCTTTCACGACCTCAGGACGTCCCAAAGCGTTTTACAACCAAAGAATTACTTTTGAAGTGTAGTAATGTAGGAAACATGGCAGCCAATGTATGCACAGCAAGATCCCACAAACCGCAACGAAATAAACAACCAGATAAACTGTGTGAGATGTGAGGGATAAATGTTGGCCAGCACACCGGGGGGGGGGAAATTCCCCTGCTTTTCTTTGAAATGGAACCATGGGATCTTTTACGTCCACGTCTAACGTCTCATCCAAAAGACGGCCACTCTCCGATAGTGCTGCGCTCCCTCAGTACTGCACTGGGAATGTCGGCCTCAAACTTGTCCTCAAGTCTCCGGAGTGGGAATGAACCCCTAATCCTCTGACTCCGAGCTGAGAGTGCTACCAACTGAGCCACAGTTTCTAGGTGTCAGGAGCTACGTAGCTGAGTTGTTAACTGACGGAAGAAACATAAAAACTGCAAGTTGTGCCTCTGTTATGGGCCACAGCATCAGCCAGTGGCTTGATTCTCTTTCTCTTACCCCCCTCCCCCACTGGCTGTGGGATTTTCAAGTTTTCTCTTCTGCCTGTAAGCAAGTATAATAAATTTTCCTGTGTCTCCCTCATTTCTTTCTTTTGCCCCAATATGTTTACCCTTCTCCCCCGGGCACCACCCCCCTCCCAATGTTTTTAATCTGCACGTGACCATTTCTGTGTGGTGTACACAACTCTATCAATGGGAAGATAGATGTTTATATAAAAGTATCTATAAAGCTGTACCTTTTTTGAAATCCTTGCGTTGTATCGTTCCAATCCACAGCAGTGAATTCATCTGTTCATTGGAGCAGGTTGTGATGGAGTGATGTTGCATTACTTTGCTGCAATTTCATACCTTGATTTTTGACACGGGGGGGATTTTACTTTTTTTATTCCTATGGTGAAGACTCAATTGGGCACAACTTTTTTTTGTGAATCTATGTGCAGAATGTACATTCTGTTGTCACTGGCGACCATTTAAGATGTTCCGAGAGAAGTGTCCAGGTTTGTGGTGAAAACCACAGTTTAGCAATGAAATGGTCACGATAAACAAACCTGGTCAATAAACAAACCAGGTGCCTTTGTTACCTCCAGACTGGACGATTCCAATGTTCTCCTGGCCGGCCTCCCACCTTCCATAAACTTGAGCTTATCCTAACTCGCACCAAGTCCCATTCTCCCATCACCCCTGTGCTCGCTGTCCTACATTGGCTCCTGATCCAGGGACACCTCTTTAAAATTCTCATCCTTGTTTTCAGATCTCTCCGTGGCCTCTTCCCCTCCCTATCTCTGTAACCTCCCACGGCCCTCTGAGATCTCTGCGCTCCACTAATTCTGGCCTCTTGCACATCCCTGATTTTAATCGTCCTACCATTGGCGACCGTGCTTTCAGCTGCCTGGGTCCTAAGCTCTGGAATTCCCTCCCTAAACCTCTCTACCTCCTCCTTTAAGACGCTCCTTAAAATGTACCTCCTTGACCAAGTTTTTGGTCATCTGTCCTAACACCTCCTTATGTGGCTCGGTGTCAAATTTTGTTTGATAATCGCTCCTGTGGAGAGTCCATGTCGGGAATACTGCTCTCCAGGCTCTGCTCAGCTGGACGCAAATGCTGAACCCCGGGGGCCATCCTTTACTATGTTAAAGGCGCTATATAAATGCAAGTTGTTGGTGGGCTTGAATAATCACAAGGCAACAAGATCAAACAGCACGTGTCCAATGGTGTGAAGCAGAATCCATGATGGTTTTTGAAAGGAAATTTTAAGAAGGTATGGGGGAAAAGAGCAGGGGAATGGGAGCGATTGGATAGCGCAATCGGGACACGCGCTCCATGAATGGTGTTGAAATAGCTAAGGACGGAGCTGAAAGAGACATGGGGATGAAATTGGACGTGGGGCGGGGACGCGAAACGGACGGAAACACACTGGCCTGTTGTCCGTCGCGCCTGATATTCGATTCTATTGAAGTGGTACAACAGGTGACCAATGCAATACTGTCTGTTTTGCGTACGCGCCCCATGACCAATTTCACCGCCCCCACCCCCCCTCGAGTCCTAGTAGACTTGACACTCAACCTGTCTAACAGCTGAAGAGCAGCAATCAACAAAGCCAATAGAAAGTTAAAATACATAGCCGGAACGAGTCCGGGGAAGTTGTGACCAGACCGTGTAATCAGATCAAACCTTGTCTCGGCAACCAAACCCCCTGGATGCTGTACACAAGTGCTGGAAACATTGCAGAGAAGAGCTTCCAAGACTGATCCCCAGAGTGTCCCAAGGTCTGAATTATGAGGCAAGACTGGAGAAACTTTGGCTTTTCAGCCTGGAAAGGAGGCATCTTGAGAGATGATCTTGTAGAGGTAAATAAGATAGTTAAGGGAATGGAAAAGGTAAATAGTGAGATTAGGAATGGGGGCATTGTTTTCAAACTAATTAAAGGTAAATTTTGGCCTGATTTGTCAGGAAATTCTTCGAGTTGATCAGTGCATGGGATAGACTTCCAGCAAGTGTGACGGAGGTGGAAACCCTGGAATCTTTTTAAGGAATAATTAAGAGGCTGAAATGAGATTTGGGGGGGGGGGGTGGGGGTGGCCTTTGGGATCTTTCTGAATTAAAGAACCAGGGTCAGCTGAACGGCCTTCCTCGTCTGCTATTACGTTGTGATCTGGCGCAGACGCGACGGCCTCCTTCTGTGCTGTAAATTCGGCAAGCTGATGCGAGACTGGGACAGGGAGAGTTGTGGCTGGCAATGTCTCACAGTTGATTAAATATAGGGCAATACCGCTAGACTGGAAAATTAACTGCCCGCTTTTAAAAAGGTCAAAAGTGCTATTGTGACAATTATACATTGCTTGTTGGACAGATAATCTATAGTAGGAAAAATAGTGGCATTTATTAGAAAGGAAGCAATTTGAGTGCATCCAGGCTGTCAATCCAAGCAGCTGACTTCATGAAAGGCAGGTTATGCCTCATGAGGCTATTAAATAATTGGTGAATAATGTGTGTCTGGATCCTTTTTTATGGAAGCCATTTGATAATGTGCCTCACTGGAGCCTTCTGGCTGAAGTGAAAACACTTTTTTTTGGATAAAGGATAAGTTAGAATCTAGATAACCCTCCGATTAGGGTAGCAATGTTGGTGATTCTAATGGGACGGCTGTTGCCATTGGTGTGCCCTCTCTCTAGTGCGTGTTTTGTCGGTCACGTTTATACCTAGTTGGCTCAAATTTTTATGCGGTGGTCATTACGTAGAATTACACAGGATTTTACAGCACAGAAACAGGCCATTCTGTCTATGCCTGTGTTTATGCTCCACATGAGCCTCATCTCACCCTGTCAACATATCCTTCTATTCCTTTCTCCCTCATGTATTTTATTTAGCTTCCCCGTAATTCATAAAACAGTTTTATGTATCGGGGAAAATAGGCAGGAGAAGGAGGAAGGAAATGAGCAGCACTGTGGGAGACCCTTCACCACACGGACTGCAGCAGTTCAAGAGGAAGGCCCCACCACCTTCTCAAGGGGCAACCAGGGATGGGTGAAAAATGTTGGACTTGCCAGCGATCCCCTAACATCCTGAGAATGAATAAAAAAGGATAACTAGTAAAGATTTATGAAAATAAGTAACCTTGAATGATTTGATCTGAAGAAACCTACTGTTTTTGAAGATGTGGAGATGCCGGTGATGGACTGGGGTTGACAATTGTAAACAATTTTACAACACCAAGTTATAGTCCAGCAATTTTATTTTAAATTCACAAGCTTTCGGAGGCTTTATAAAACAGTGTATCATCTGACTTGCTATGAGCAATGCCATGGGCCATTGCTGGTAGTGTTTATGAATGATCCTAATGAAGATATTGAAAGCAGGTTGTCTTAAGTTTACAAAAGAATAACCCCCGGAGAAGATGCTGAAAGCACTCTGCAGGTCAGGCAGCATCTGCAAAGAAAGGAAAATGTTGATCTTTTGAGGCTTAGGCCTTCATCAGAATTTGAGGAGTTTATAATCGAGGACAGGTTTCTATAGACTGGGCTTGTAGTCCCTCGAGTGTAGAAGATTAAGGCGTGATGTAATTGAGGTGTTTAAGAGGATTAAAGGATTTAATAGGATAGATAGAGAGAAACGATTTCCTCTGGTGCGGGAATCCAGAACGAGGCGGGGGGGGTGCATAATCTTAATTTTAGAGCTAGGCCATTCGGGTGATTTCAGGAAGCACTTCTTCAGAGTAGTGGAAGTCTGGAAAACTCCCTTTCCCCCTCTTCTTTTTCCCCCCCCCCCACCCCAAAAAAAAAGCTGTTGAGGCTGGGGGTCAATGGAAAATTTCAAAACTGAGATTGATAGATTTTTGTTGGGTCAGGGTATTAATGGTTACGGAACCAAGGCGGGTAGATGGAGTTAAAATACAGTTCAGACATGATCTAATTGAATGGCAGGACAGGCTCGAGGGGCTGAATGGCCTCCTCCTGTTCTTGTAAAGGAGGAACAGTGAGGGGGTGGGGGGAAACATATACATGAGAGAATGTGCTGTAAAATGGTTAGGTGGGAAACAGGATATGGGTAACTAACAAAAGTGATAACAGTGAGATTAAAAAGGGAATTGGAAAAGTACAAGACCCAGAGCACTTGTGAATAGTTAAAACAGGTGGATGGTGGTGAGTATGAAAACCTGGCAAACTGAGAAGGTATAACTCGGAGGGCTGAACAGGCCGGGGCTCTTTTTTTTTTCTCTAGAAAAGAGAAGGCTGAGGGGTGACCAGAGGCCTTTAAAATTATGAAAGTGTTTGATGGGGTAGACGTAGAGAAAATGTTTCCACTTGTGGGGGAGACTGAAACTAGGGGGCCATAAATATAAGATAGTCACTAATAAATCCAATAGGGAATTCAGGAGACACTTCTTTACCCAGACTGTGGTGAGAATGTGGAACTCACTACCATGGTTGAAGCGAATAGCAAAGATGCTTTTAAGGGGCAGCTAGATAAGCACATGAGGGAGAAAGAAATAGATGGATATACTAATAGGGTGAGATGAGGAGGCTTGTGTGGAGCATAAATGCCGGCATAAACTAATCGGGCCGAATGGCCTGTTTCTGTACTGTAAATTCTCTGTGCCTTTGGAAGAGTATTAACTGGATTTGAGTTTTCATGCACCTGCTAGACAGTGAAAAAACAAATTTGAGGTAAATGGAGCTTGTCAGTGGAGAGTAATATTGGGCGGGGTGGTTTTATTTAAAATTACCCCCCCCCCCCATGATATCTAGTTCAGATGGAATTGTTATGCCATAATGTAATCTAGGAGTGTAATTAGATATTTGGGCAGTGCTGGCACACTCCTGAACATCAGGCACTCTGACCACTCACTGGAATGACCAGTACTACTGTACATGAAGGAATATCTACAGAAGACCCTAAATTAGTGGAAAAGAGGGAGAGAAGGTGGGGGGGGGGGGGGAAGTTCTTGCTGCTTTTGGAGCACCCAATTGCCATCTCTTCCGTGTAATGTGCGATAGATTTTGATGGAGTGCTTGGTTTCTAAATGGCCAGACAGGGGATGATCTTTGTCTAAGGTCCAACTGCCCCCCCCCCCGCCCCGCCCCCCAATCTCCATGCCTTCCCAGATTGTACAACGGCTTGTGTCCCCCAATAGTTTAAATGCCACCGCTCTTTTTTTTTTCTAGGTCGTGATCTCCCCGGGAGGGACGAGAAATTACCGTCGCTCCTCCTCCATGAACTTCCCTAAACAGCAGGCTGATTAACTGCACTGACTGTTAACGGCTGTCTCGGTAATTGCTGATCCCAGTAATTGGGAGGTAGCAGCTGGAGTCTGAAAGGGACAGGCTCTTGTAAGAAGGTGGCAGGCCTGCATAGACCTGATCAGTGTCTGCAGTAAATCTGGGGCTAACGAGTTCTGTTTTTTAACAGGACTTTGTTACCAGGACTTTCTAGACAATTGTCCAGGGCACTGGTGCTAGAAATGGAATGGACTAGTTTAAACATTTTTTTTAAAACTGTCTGCCTGGTAAATCAGTCTGGATTGACATTTACACTCAAAAGTGGCACCACCATGGATTATACAAGTCTTAATTAAATGGGAATGAAAGACAGTGAATAAAAACTGTCTGGCCATTTAGAAACCAATGTCTGCTCCCTCTCATGAATACAGTCTTTGTTCAGGGATCCTCTGTACCAGCTGATGCAGAACAAGTTATTGGCATCAGTGAATTTCCCAATTTTTGGCGGGGGGGGGGGGGGAGAAGAGACACTTTGCGTGCGTATAATTGTAGTGTCGGTGAAAATTGGTTTAGCTTCACACCGATTTAAAATGCAAGAACTTGCATTTATATAGCGCCTTTCACCACCTCAGGACGTCCCAAGGTGCTTTACAGCCAATGAAGTACTTTTGAAGTGTCATAACGTAGGAAAAGCACAATTTGCGCACAGCAAGATCCCAAAAACAGCAATGTGGTAACAACCAGATGATCTGTTTTTAGTGATGTTGGTTGAGGGATAAATATTGACCAGGACAATATGGGCGAACTCCCCTGCTCTTCTTCAAAATAGTGCACCCCCTCAGCACTGCACTGGGAGTGCCAGCCTGGATTTTGTGCTCAAGTCTCTGGAACTATCTTCTGAAAGTGTTGGTTTAGATTATGCACTTTTTTGTGTCTACATTTACACTGTGGGTCGATGCAATCTAAATATACCAATTAGAAGCTTAAAAAAATTCACTGCCAGACTAAATTTCAGAGGAGGACTCTATTTTTGTCTCCCACCTGCCATTATGGTGGATAAATTAATTGTGTACATCTGTGCATGCATGTGAAACCATTTGTTAGTCCCTTATTTTAGACTGTGCAGTATTTATTTATTTTTTTTCCCACCCTCCCCTGCACAGGTCCATGTGGTGGATAGATGGTGTTGGCATTTAGGCTGGGACGATGGTGATTCTACGACAGGTGAGTTTATCTGCGACAAAGGTGCAAGCTTCTCTCTCTTTTTGCTTTTAAAAACAAAAATGACCTGGATATGTGGAATGAATCTTCCTTGGAAGAGCAGTCAAGAAGGTTTTGGAGGGCTGAAAGATGGTTCATGTTCTAAAAGTCATGTTGGGCACATGTCCTGTTTCCACGGGGCAAATATGACTCATTTTGTGGGGGTGTGATGTGGGAATACATTACAGTGGAACTTTTTTCTACCTTCGAACCAGAATAACAACAAGCAATTTCAATACTTTGTTGGAAGGAAAGTATTTTTGCCAATACAGATCAGGATGCCTGAATAAACCTATGCTGTTTGCAGTTATCATTTGTAGGCCCCTGTCTTAATAATACTGTGCTACTTGGAGAGATGATGTGCCGGTATTGTAGCATTAATGTGAATATGGCCCATGGATTAAAATCATAGACTTGTGGTCAAGAAATTAATCCTACCAGTGAATTCTTTCTTTCAGATTGTTAGAAAGTATTATTTGGCGCGTCATCGTATCTGGGGATCATCTTGACAGGATTAATTTGCACACAAGTTACTTGGAGTGATGGAATTTTTGATTGTTCACTTGCACCTCCTGTTAATTTGTTTTAAATGTAAATGTTCTCAGGTTAGTGGAAATCTGGAACACTTTCTCCCCCCCCCACCCCAAAAAAAAGCTGTTGAGGCTGGGGGGTCAATTGAAAATATCCAAACTCAGGTTGATAGCTTTTTGTTAGGCAAGGGTATTAAGGGTTACAGAACCAAGGCAGGTAGATGGAGTTAAGCTACAGATCAGCCATGATCTAATTGAATGGTGGAACAGGCTCGAGAGGCTGGATGTTCCTATATTCCTCAAGCTCTTCCAATCCCCCCTCCACTTGTGTAATGTCCAACATATTGGCACTGTTGCTTTAAGAATTTCTGGCACAATTTGCATTGGAGCAGGGAGGCCAATAGAGGTTTTTTTAAAAAAATAATGAAGACTTTTGATAGTGAATAGGGAAAGACTATTTCCTCTAGTTGGGAAGTCTGGAACGAGGGGGTTATCAATTTAAAATCCTCACTTGAGTGAGGGGAAAGGTTCTGCTCTCATAAATATCTTCGTGAGTGATCTGGAGCTTGGAATCACGAGCGCAACGGTTAAATTTTCAGATGATACAAAGCTAATGAAGGTGCGAGCTCAAACGATGAACAGGATAAGCTACAGCAAATCAAAAGCAAAATACTGGGGATGCTGGAAATCTGAAATAAAAACAGAAGAAATGCTGGAAAAGCTCAGCAATTGAGGCAGCGTCTGTGGAGAAAGAAACAGTTAACGTTTCAGGTCGAAGACCTTTCGTCAGAACTGACAGGCCAAGCTGCAGGGCAGTTTGAATATACTTGGGAATTGGGCAGACAGGTGGCAGATGAAATTCAGTGTAGAGAAGTACAAAGTGCTTCACATGGGGACAATAAAAAAAAAACAGTTGTACGGTGAACGTGAAGAGCAGGGAGTAGAAGATCCAATCTCCCCAACTATTCGCGCCTCTTTCTTATTGATGTCTCTATAAAAGACACACACTCTCAGACATTACACCGTAGCCCAAGAGAGCTGGCAGGCTATTTGCGAGGCAACCACTGATGTTACTCTTAGCTGATTCTTCTTCCAGGAGGTGGGCAGCAACAGTGTAGTGGAGATTTTTTAAAAACCCTTCTCAACCCCACTGTGGTTGAGATTGGGAACTTGACCAGAATACTGCAGGAGAAAGCAGAGCACCAGCTGTCTTCAAATGTATTGCCACTAGAGGGAGCAAGGTGTGTGATTGGTACAGAGTCTTGCAGGTGTTTCCAAATCTCATTCAAAATTCTTGTCTCTTACTATTTGTAACTCTAGCATTTTTTGGTACTCCTGGAAAAAGTTTCCTGCAGGACATGGCTACAAGAGCAGGTCAGAGGCTGGGTATTCTGCAGCAAGTGACTCACCTCCTGACTCCCCAAAGCCTTTTCACCATCTACAAGGCACAAGTCAGGAGTGTGATGGAATATTCTCCACTTGCCTGGATGAGTGCAGCTCCAACAACACTCGAAGCTCAATGCCATCCGGGACAAAGCAGCCCGCTTGATTGGCATCCCATCCACCACCCGAAACATTCACTCCCTTCACCACCGGCGCACCGTGGCTGCAGTGTGTACCATCCACAGGATGCACTGCAGCAACTCGCCAAGGCTTCTTCGACAGCACCTCCCAAACCCACGACCTCTAACACCTAGAAGGACAAGGGCAGCAGGCACATGGGAACAACACCTGCATGATCCCTTCCAAGTCACACACCATCCCGACGTGGAAATATATCGCCGTTCCTTCATCGTCGCTGGGTCAAAATCCTGGAACTCCCTTCCTAACAGCACTGTGGGAGAACCTTCACCACACGGACTGCAGCGGTTCAAGAAGGCGGCTCACCACCACCTTCTCAAGGGCAATTGGGGATGGGCAATAAATGCCGGCCTCGCCACGGCGCCCACATCCCATGAATGAATTTTAAAAAAATATCACTGGGTCAGCAGTGAAGGAGTATTCGCATCATTCCTTCTGCTTTCTTCCTCCTCTTCCCCTCCTGCACTGCTTACTATTAAAACAAGATTTTAGATCGCTAAAAGGTACTAAGTATGGAATAATCAATGATTGGGGCGGACCGCGGGGGGAAGAGAAGGTATGCTGACAAAATCTAGGCTGACTCTCCCAGTGCTGCACTGTCTGATCTGACATCTTAAACAGGAGGAGGCCATTCAGCCCCTCGAGTCTGTTCCACCATTCATTGAGATCATGGCTGATCTGTGACCTAACTCCATATACCCACCTTAGGCCCTTATCCCTTAGATTTTTGTTAACCAAAAGGTATTATCAATCTCAGATATAAAATTAACAATTGAGCTAGCATCAACTGTTCTTTGTGCAAGTGTTCCAAACTTCTACCACCCTTTGTGTGTAGAAATGTTTCCTAACTTCACTCCTGAAAGTCCTGGCTCTAATTTTCAGGCTGTGTCCCCTAGTCCTAGACTCCCCAACCAGCAGAAATAGTTTCTCTCTATCTACCCTATGCGTACCCCTTAATATCTTAAACTTCGATCAAATCACCCCTTACTCTTCTAAATTCCAGGGACTACAACCTTAGTTTGTGTAATCTCTCCAAGGGTTAAATTATGAGGAGTCTAGGCATCTTTCTATTAAATCTAAGCTGGACTCCCTCCAGGTCCCATATATCCTTCCTAAGGTGCGGTACCCAGAACTGAACACAGTACTCCAGGTGTGGTCTAATCAGGGCTTTGTATAGCTGTAGCATAACTTCTACCCCCTTGTATTCTTGTCATCTAGATATAAAGGCCAGTGCTCCATTAGCCTTTTTGATTATTTTCTGTACCTGTCCATGACATTTTAACGATCCACGTACATGGACCCCTAAGTCTCTTTGGACCTCCACTGTTTCGAGCTTTTCACCATTTAGAAAGTACTCTGATCTATCCTTTTTAGGTCCAAATTGGATGACCTCACACTTTGAAATCCATTTGCCACAGCTTTGCCCATTCACTTAAAATTACAGAGATATTAATAGATTATATTTCCATCTACAATGCTGCCTATCTTGGTGTCATCGGCAAACTTGGTTAAGTGGCTCTCTATCTGGTCATCTAAGTTAATAAATACAGTGAATAATTGAGGCCCCAATACAGACCCCTGTGGGACACCACTAGTCACTTCCGACCAATTTGTACCTGCCCATTATCTCCTGCCGCTCAGCCAATTTCCTAACCAGGTCAATAAGTTGCCCTCAATTCCATGAGCTTCAACTTTAGCTAACAGTCTCTTACAAAGGACTTAATTGAATGTTTATATGGACTTCCAGAAGGCAATGTCCCCTGTCCACTCATTTTCTCACTTCTTCAAAGAATTCTATCAGGTTCATCAGGCATGACCTACCCTTTACAAATCAATGCTGGCTCTCTCTGATCAGCTGAAAATTTTCACTGTTCGGTCGCACTGTCCTTAATCATAGACTCTAGTAATTTCCCAACAACAGATGTTAGGCTAACAGGTCTATAATTCCCTGGTTTCCCGCTCACCTTTCTTAAATAGCGGAGTGACGTGTGCAATTTTCCAATCTAAAGGAACGGTTCCTGAAATCGTGAGAAATTTGGAAGATTACAGTTAGGGCATCTGCATTTCAGATGAGACATTAAACCGAGGCCCATCTGCCCCCTCTGGTGGATGTAAAAGATCCCATGGCACTATTGCGAAGAGGAGCCGGGGAGTTCTCCCCAGTGTCCTGGCCAATATTTATCCCTCAACGAACATCACGAAGAACAGATTATCTGGTCGTTATCACATTGCTGTTTGTGGGGCCTTGCTGTGAGCAAATTGGCTGCTACATTAAAGCAGTGACTACTCTTCAAAAGTATTTCATTGGTTGTAAAGCTCTTTGGGATGTCCTGAGGTCGTGAAAGGTTCTATAGAAATGCAAGTTTTTTTTTAACGTCTATTTCAGCTCTGCATAACTCAAAACTAGACAACATATAATCTTTACCCTCTGGCTAAATCTAAATTTTTAAGTATCTTAAGTGCTAAATTGCGGCTGCAATCTGTAATGATAAAAAATTGCATGAATTGATAATTGCTTTGTTGTACATAACATGGTTTGATTGTACATGTTCATTTGCTTGCTGAGATTTACGTGTTGGGCTAATATTTAGAAAAGATAGTAGCAGGAAATGAGCCTGGTGTTAGGTTTCCTTTCTGGCCAAGGGAGACCTGCCTTAAAGGGATCTTTCACAGAAAAGTGATCGATAAGAAAAATAGTTAAATGTCACAATGGCTTCATTCACTTTGAAACTCATTTAGGTTGTGAATTGTTGCCTTAACATGATGTTCAACTGTCCTCCTGCCCCAGTGAACAGGACAGGTCCCCCTTTTAAAAGCCATGGGTTTAGTTTACAATTTGCAAGAAAATAGTCTCCGGTAAATTTTGCTTGGAGGGTCCCTTGCTCATAGGAACTGGAGTAAACCATTCAGCCCGCTCGGCCATTTAATTAGATCATGGCTGATCTGCATTTCATTTATCCGCCTTAGCTCCACGTTCTTTCATACCCAGACCTAACAAACTATCAATCTCAATCTTGAAAGTTCCAATTGTCCCCCAGCATCCACAGCCTTTTGGGGGAGGG
This sequence comes from Heptranchias perlo, assembly GCF_035084215.1. NCBI lineage: Eukaryota > Metazoa > Chordata > Chondrichthyes > Hexanchiformes > Hexanchidae > Heptranchias > Heptranchias perlo. The sequence goes on from NC_090330.1 coordinate 5,923,837, forward strand.
AATTCCAGATTTCCGCTACCCTTTGTGTGGAAAAAGTGCTTCATGATTTCACTCCTCAATGGCCTAGCTCTAATTGTAAGATTATGTCCCCTTGTTTCCCCCCCGCCCCCCAAATCAGAGGACATAGTAGGGACCTGCCTAGTATTGCACTTAAAGATGGGAATGGATGGTCCATCATGAATAATGCAAGTCTGAGGAAGCCATGCCTAAACTGTATCACACCTTGAGTAGTTCACTTCTGGTCACTGAAATACAAGAACTTTCAAGCTCCAGAAGTGTTAGAGAAGAGCCTTCCTAAAATCATCTGAGAGAGACTTGGCCTTTTCAGGCTTGAAAAGAGGCAACTAAGAGGGGACCTTGTAGATCCAGATTAAAATAAACATTGTAAATCGGAACACTACTTCAAATTAAAGTGCGATGGGACAAGGAGGCAAACTTTCACACTATTGAATGCAGACCAGCAACCAGAGAGTTGGAAATGCTGATTGGTCAAAATATGAGAATGCGAATTTATGGTGTCACGGAACTCTGTCAACGCCCAATAAGTGTGATCTGTGGTGGAAAGTATGCTTCATTGGTGAGGCATACTGGACAATCCAACCAGTGGGACTGCTGCAAAAATACTGTCAATGCCATTTTTTGGCTCACTGGCGTATTTGTGGAAAGAACAGGTTAGGGGTAAGGAATGAAGGATAGTTTGGGGGGGGGGGGTGGGGGAAGTGAGAAAGCAAGCAAGGTTAGGTTAGGGGCGGAGACCCCAGTAAACTTGCCTTCCTTCTACTGAGGCTGCAGAAGCAAGTTTTTGCTACTTGGTATATTCACACTCTAGAATCAATGTGGTACTGAGACCCTGTGCTAGGAAAATTCTTTAAAAAAAATTTAAATTCTATCCAGTGGACTTTGAGGGTAGATGGGATTGGCCTTGGCTATGAATACTTCTGTGGTTGAATAGCTTGCCTGGGCTCACCCTATAGGCTTGCACGTGAAGAATGGCTGCTTTAGGCTAGGAGGAAAAGTTGCAAAGGGACAATGTTCGATTAAGTGAGTGGGCAAAACTGTGGCAGATGGAGCTCAATATGGGGCAGTGTGAGGTCATCCAAAGTGGACCTGAGAAAGATAAATCAGAGTATTTTCTAAATGGTGAGAAGCTGGGAACTGTGGAGGAGCAGAGAGATTTTTGGGGATCCGTGTACAGAAATCACTAAGCTAGTGGACAGGTACAAAGCATAATTCAAAAGGCTAATGTAATGTTGGCCTTTCATCTCAAGGGGGATGGAATACAAAGGGGTTGGAAGTTGTGCTTCAGTTGTATAAAGCTCTGGCTGGACCCCCTTTAGAGTACTACGTTCAGTTCTGGGTACTGAACCTCAGTAAGGATATATTGGTCATTTGAGGGGATGCAGTGCAGATTCACCAGAATGATACAGGGCTAAAAGGGCTAAATTATGAGGACAGGTTTCATAGACTAGACTTGTATTCCCTTGAGTATAGAAGATTAAGGAGTGATCTAATTGAGGTTGTTTATGATTAAAAGATTTGATTCTTTCCTCTGGTGAGGGGAGTCCAGAACAAGGGGCCATAATAAAATTTAGAGCTAGTCCATTCAAGGGTGATGTCAGGAAGCTCTTCACACAAAGGGGAGTGGAAATCTGGAATTCTCTTCTCTTCCCTGCCCCCCCCCAAAAAAAAAAGCTGATGAGGCTGGGGGTCAATTGAAAATTTAAAAACTGAGACTGATAGATTTTTGTTCGGTAAGGGTTATGGAACCACGGTGGGTAAATGGAGTTAAGATACAGATCAGCCATGATCTAATTGAATGGTGGAGTAGGCTTGAGGGGCTGAATGGTCCACTCCAGTTCCTACTGAGCTACCGGTGCTCGAAACAAGCCTTTATGTTGGGAGGGTAGAAAATTCCCCTCCTTTTGCCCCCTCCCCAAGAAAATTAAATTTGAGAATGAGTTCGCAGCAGCACGCAGTTCTTTAAAATGAACAGCAGAGCGTCAGTGGGACATCACTGACTTCTCACCATTTTTAAAACGTTCATCTGGATTGGTTAAACATTTGGACTTTGAATAGCTTCTTCACTCCTCCTCCCTCCCACACCATAGAACATAGAAAATAGGAGCAAGAGTAGGCCCTTTGGGCCTGCTCCGCCATTCAAAATGATCATGGCTGATCGTCTAACTCAGTACCCTGTTCTTGCTTTTTCCCCATATCCCTTGATCCCTTTTAGCATTAAGAAATATATCTATCTCCTTCTTGAATACATCTACTGCCTTCTGTGGTAGAGAATTCCACAGGTTCACCACCCTCTGAGTGAAGAAATTTCTCCTCATCTCTGTTCTAAATGGCATACCCCGTATTCAGAGACCCCCAGTTCTGGACTCCCCAGCCATCGGGAATATCCTCCCTGCATCTAGTCTGTCTAGTCCTGTTAGAATTTCATATGTTTTGATGAGGTCACCTCTCATTCTTCTAAACTCTAGTGAATATAGGCCTAGTCGACCCAATCTCTCCTCATATGTCAGTCCTGCCATCCCAGTCTCAGTCTGGTAAACCTTCGTTGCACTCCTTCCATGGCGAGGACATCCTTCCTCAGATAAGGAGACCAAAACTGCACACAATACTCCAGATGTGGTCTCACCAAGGCCCTGTATAACTGCAGTAAGACATCCCTGCTCCTGTACTCAAATCCTCATTACCATACCACCTTGACATCAAGGCAGTATTTGACCGAGTGTGGCACCAAGGAGCCCTAGTAAAATTGAAGTCAATGGGAATCGGGGGAAAACTCTCCAGTGGCTGAAGTCATACCTAGCACAAAGGAAGATGGTAGTGGTTGTTGGAGGCCAATCATCTCAGCCCCAGGACATTGCTGCAGGAGTTCCTCAAGGCAGTGTCCTAGGCCCAACCACCTACAGCTGCTTCATCAATAACCTTCCCTCCATCATAAAGTCAGAAATGGGGATGTTCGCTGATGATTGCACAGCGTTCAGTTCCATTTGCAACCCCTCAGATAATGAAGCTGTGCCCGCATGCAGCAAGGCCTCAACAGCATCCAGGCTTGGGCTGATAAGTGGCAAGTAACATTCGTGCCAGACAAGTACCAGGCAATGACCATCTCCAATAAGAGAGTCTAACCACCTCCCCTTGACATTCAACGGCATTACCATTGCCAAATCCCCCACCATCAACATCCTGGAGGTAACCATTGACCAGACTTAACTGGACCAGCCACATAAGTACTGTGGCTACAAGAGCAGGTCAGAGGCTGGGTATTCTGCAGCGAGTGACTCACCTCCTGACTCCCCAAAGCCTTTCCACCATCTACAAGGCACAAGGCAGGAGTGTGATGGAATACTCTCCACTTGCCTGGATGAGTACAGCTCCAACAACACTCAAGAAGCTCGACACCATCCAGGACAAAGCAGCCCGCTTGATTGGCACCCCATCCACCACCCGAAATATCCACTCCCTTCACCACCGGCGCACAGTGGCTGCAGTGTGTACCATCTACAGGATGCACTGCAGCAACTCGCCAAGGCTTTTTCGACAGCAGTTCCCAAACCTGCGACCTCTACCACCTAGAAGGACAAGAGCAGCAGGCACATGGGAACAACACCACCTGCACATTCCCCTCCAAGTCTCACACCATCCTGACTTGGAAATATATCGCAGTTCCTTCATCGTTGCTTGGTCAAAATCCTGGAACTCCCTTCCTAACAGCACTGTGGGAGAACCTTCACTACATGGACTGCAGTGGTTCAAGAAGGCGGCTCACCACCACCTTCTCGAGGGCAATTAGGGATGGGCAATAAATACCGGCCTTGCCAGCGACGCCCACATCCTATGAATGAATTTTTAAAAAAAACATGGGGAATACTAGGAACAAATCTGGATAACAACTTGCATTTATTTATGTAGTGCCTTTAAAGTAGTAAAACAACCCAAGGCGCTTCAGACAAAATTTGACACCGGACCACATAAGGAGATATTAGGACAAGCTTTGTCAAAGAGTTGGGTTTTAAGGAGGAGAGAGAGTTGGAGTGGTTTAGGGAGGAAGTTCCAGAGCTTAGGCCTCAGGTAGCTGAAGGCACGGCCGCCAACGATGGAGCAATGGAAATCAGGGATGCGCAAGAGCCCAGAATTGGAGGAGCGCAGAGATCTCGGAGGGTTGTAGGGCTGGAGGAGGTTACAGGGATAGTGAGGGGGGGCGAGGCCATAGATGGATTTGAACTCTAGGGTGAGAATTTTACATTTTTTGAGGCGTTGCTGGACTGGAGTCCAATGTAGGTCAGCGAGCACAGGGGTGATGTTACCAATCCACATTGAAGCAAGACACAATGACCAGTTGTCTGATTTTTTTTTTTTGCATGATCTCGTGTCTGCTCCCTTTTTTAATTATCCCGATTTTGTAATTTTCCTTTGATCCAGAATCCAATTTTAAAAAAAATCTTGTGAATTGCATTTTGGACCAATACAATGTTACTTTAAATCATGTGCTATTCTATTATTAATTGTCTTCTGTTAAGTTGCTAATACTTTTTGTCCCTAACCCTTGGAACCTACGTATTCCCTCTCTCTGGTATGTGTTCATCCCTCGGTGGCTGTTCAACAGCGTCAGAGTGAAGTTTTTATCAGCTCCTCCAGTTCTAAATTGATCTTGGCAACTCTTTGTGTGTGTGCACACACACTGCCAGTACTTGGCTTCTTAATGAGCTCAAAGTTAGGACAAAACTGAGTCACACCAGATAGTTGCCTTTGTCTCTGCTTAAACCAGTGCTTGTGAGGGTTTGTTTATTTTATAAATCTTTTTTTCTTCGTGTGTGTGTGTGTGCGTGCGTCTCTGTCTGCGAAGTATATGTGTAGCTGCTCAGTAGAGATCTTGAGGGTTCTGGGTCCAGATGTCCAAGGCTTCATTCTCTGTCCTGACTGTGGACGGCGTAGGCGGCAAAAAGAGTTGGTAGCAGCCATGGCCACCAGTGGATTGTGTGAAGTGACGGCTGGTGATGCGGATGTCGTTGGCGAGGCGGTGAGACTGGTGTGGGATCCGGATCCGGCTCTGTGCTCCGCGTTTCCGGTAACTTTTTTTTCCCCCCACCGATTGTCGGGCGCCGTCGGTCGGGGAGCGTGAGCAGTGGTTCGGGAGGGGACGGCTGTGGCTTGAGAGCCCGGGCTGCCCTCGAGCCATCTGGCGAAGCGAGGTGCAGGTAGGCTGGGGGGGGGTTTGCTGTAGCAACTATCGCCCCAGTGAAGGGTTTCTGGAGAAGCTGTTGTAAAATGCAAAGTTATTTTCTTGGATTTAATTTTTCTACTCAAATGATCTTGTAAGTACACCCAGTCCTGATACTCCAGGATGTGATGATGCTGTTCGGTTCCTCTCTGATCACCGTATGAATCACAAGCTTTGCATCTGCAGTTACTTTTTTTTTTTGGTCGTGCAACATTTCCTTTTCTCTCCCACTCCCACGCTCTCTACATCCTTTTCAGATAGATTACATAGAATGTACAGCATAGAAGCAGGCCATTCGGCCCAACAGGTCTACGCTGATGTTCATGCTCCACACAATCTTCCTCTCACATCATCTAACCCCATCAGCATATCCTTCCATTCCTCTTTCTCTTTTTTTCTTTTCTCTTTTTTTCTCTTTTTTGAGAAAACTTTGTACGATTATCCTGAAGATATAGAAATAATTATAGTTTCCATTCTTGGTGAGTTTGGTCTAATGCATCATTCCACTAATAACCAACATCTATGTGTGCCGTTGAGCTCCCCGGTACAAGTTAACATTGGAGGCTTCCGTTTGCATTTCCTCCTGAGGCTGGTCACGTGAGCTGGTGAATCCTTCCGACCCGCCCACAGTACACAACACAACAGTGCTCGGTGATACAGTAGCCTTGGATGAGAACGCAAAGGTTAAATAAGCCGCAACCACGTGAAGTCTTATTAATTAATCCAGTGCAGTTTTTAAAAATATTGCACAGAGGCTGCATTTCACCCCAGTTACTTTCTTTCCACTCTCCGCTGTTACGAACACTGGTTATAGTAATAAAAACTTTGTTACAAAAGCAATTTACCAACAGAATCTGAGCTTGTATCCTTCGTCTAACTGGCCTAGCCCACTCAAAGCCTGTTCATTGTACAGTGTTGCTGCCAATAGAAATGGGTCTGTTTGCTTTGGCTGTTGGTGCTGTGGAATCAAGCTATTTACAGTGGGGTGGGCTCCACAGCCACTAGTGCTCTCTTTCTCACGCTCTCTTGTGCACTCTCACACTCTCTTTATCCCTACCTCTCACACTCTCTCAGCCTTTATCTCTGCCCCTTGCCCTCTACAACTCAACTCACTGCGGAGTTGTCTGCAAGTTGCAATTGAAAATTTTTTTTTATTATTTATTTCTGGTCTCTGAACCTTCCCTGCCTGAATGGTTGAGGTTGTTAACGACCGGTGATGCTGATTTTTGTGGACCAGCTGATTGCTTGGCCCTTTGTTGGAGAAAACTGTCGTTCAGCAGCTTGTTTTGACTCTGCTGCTTCTGTGATGTGGGGGAATCCACCGCAGCCAGTATCGGCACCTCATTTGCTTACCAGCGCTGGCTCAGAAGAGGAGGCTACGCTGGCAGTGGTAAACACACTATCTGCTCTACATGTGAGAGTTCTTTTGAGGAGGTGACATACGGTGGATGGGAGAACTGCAGTGGATGGGGTGTACATGGACTTTCAGAAAGCCTTTGACAGGGTATCACACAATAGACTATTGGAGAAGATTAAGGGGTATGGAATTAGGGGGAGGGTAGAAAATTGGATCTTGAAAAATGGGGAACAAGTGAGGAAACTGAGCATGAGTTAAGGGCGTTGGAGTTGGGTAGTGGTGTCCCCCAGGGTTCTGTTCTGAGATGCTTCAGTTTACTATGTGCATCAATGATTTGGATGTAGGGACAGAGGGACTGGGATCCACATATTCAGGTGATCCTAAAATAGGAGGCATAGTAAATAACAGTGAGGACCAAAGCAAGCTGCAAAAGGATAGTGATGTTTAATGGGCTAAAAAATGGTAGATGGGATTTTATGTCAAGTATAAGGTGGTATATTTTGATGAAAGATAAAATTTATAATTTGGGGGGAAAACTGGATGATGTGAAAGAGCAGAGGGTTTTGGAGATTCAGGTTCATATTAAATGCAATGCCTCAAGTGGATAAGGCCATTAAAAAAACCCTAATAGAATACTTTTTGTGCGTGCGTCCAACCGACTGACCAAGGCTGAACCAGACTGTTTGCAACCTCGGTGTCGTGTCTGACCCTGAGCTGAGCTTTCCACCCCATGTCCTCTCTATCACCAAGAGTGCCTACTTCCACCCCCGTAATGTCACCCATCTCCACCCCTGCTTCAGGCCTTTTGCTGCTGAAACCCTCCATCCTTGCTTTTGTCACCTCTAGACTCGACTCTTCAAATGCTCTCCTGGCTGGCCCTCCCATCTTCCACCCTTCATAAACTTCAGCTCATCCAAAACTCTGCTGCCCATTGTGCCAAGTCCCATTCACCCATCACCCCCCTGTACTCGCTGACCTACATTGGCTCCCGGTCCAGCAATACTTTGAATTTAAAATTCTCATCCTTGTGTTCAAATCCCTCCATGGCCTCACCCCTTGTACAACCTTCTGAGAACTCTGCGTTCCTCCAATTCTGGTCTCTTGTGCGTACCCGGTTTCCTTTGCCCCACCATTGGCGGCCGTGCCTTCAGCTGCCTAGGGCCTAACCTCCTGGAATTCCCTCCCTAAACCCCTCCGCCTCTCTACTTCTCTTCTTTAAGACGCTGCTTAAAGCCTACCTCTTTGACCAAATTTTTGGTCACCTGTCCTAATATCTCCTCATGTGGCTTGGTGACAAATTTTGTCTGATGATCACCCCTGTAATGTGTTAAGAGGCTTTAACACGTTAAAGGTGCTATACAAATACTAGTTGTCGTAAGACCACGGTTCGAATGCTCTGGGCAGCTTTAGGCTCTACATTGTAGGAAGGATGTTGAGGCAGTAGAAAGGGTACATCACAGATTCACGAGGATGCTGCCTGATAGAAAATACTTGGAACTTTGGGGCTGTTTTCATTGGAAAAGAAGAGATTACAGGGTGATTTGATAGGTGTTTTAAAATTATGAAGGGATGGAACAGAGTAGATAGAAACAGATTCTCGGATCTCTTTACTCCTCTTCTCCATTTAGCTTCTTGCCTTCCCAGGAGTAAGTGGCTTCCTTATTCCTCCCACCAAAATAAACCACCTCCCACTTCTCTCAAAGGGCGCAAGGTTTTTGAAAGCCTAAGGGGTGAGTCAGAGATGGAGGTCAGTTACTGGTTTAATTTTACCCACCTGTCCCCACGATAACAAATTGGGAAAATGCAACGTGCCGAGAAAGACATTCGATTGATCAGGTGAAGAATTTAGGATGAATTTCTTTACAGTGGTGGAAGCAGATAGCATTGATGGATTTAAAGGGAGCCCTGATGCATACATGAGGGAGAATAGAAGCATATGGGGGCAAGTGGGAAGAGGTAATTGGAGGAGGTTGGTGTGGTACCTAAACACTAGCATAGACCAGTTGGGCCAAATGGCCAAATGCTGTAGATTCTATGAAAAGTCAGGGATGAGATGAGGCCATCTGTCCTTGTAACATATTGCAGAACTTCACATTTAACACCTGGCATTTCCTCTTCAGTAAATGTGCTAATTGAATCCTTAATTTCCTTTTTTTTATTCGTTCACAGGATGTGGGCGTCGCTGGCAAGGCCGGCATTTATTGCCCATCCCTAATTGCCCTTGAGAAGGTGGTGGTGAGCCGCCTTCTTGAGCGAGATTTTTTACAACTGAGTGGCTTGCTAGGCCATTTCAGAGGGCAATTAAGAATCAACCACATTGCTGTGGGTCTGGAGTCACATATAGGCCAGACCGGGTAAGGGCGGCAGGCTTCCTTCCCTAAAGGACCAGATGGGTTTTTACGACAATCCGGTAGTTTCATGGCCATCATTACTGATACTAGTATTTTTAATTCCAGATTTTTATTTAATTAATTGAATTTAAATTCGCCAGCTGCCGTGGCAGGATTTGAACTCATGACTCTGGATTTTAGTCCAGGTCTCTGGATTACTAGCCCAGTAACATAACCACTATGCTACCGTACCCGTTACACAATGAAAAGAAAGAAAGGCTTGCATTTTTATGATGACCTCAGGATGTCCCAAAGCACTTTACCGCCTGTGAAGTACTTTTTTGAAGTGAAGTTGCTGTTGTATAGTAGGAAATATGGCAGCCAATTTACACAGCAAGATCCCACAAACAAATGAGATAATGACCAGATAATCTGTTTTTAGTGATGTTGGTTGAGGGATAAATATTGGCCCCAGGACACCAGGGAGAACTCCTCTGCTCTTTGAACAGTGCCGTGGGATCTTTAATATCGACCTGAGAGGGCAGATGGGGCCTCAGTTTAACATCTCCTCTGAAAAACGGCACCTCTGACAGTGCAGTGCTCCCCCAGTACTGCACTGGAACGTCGGCCTGGATTATGTGTTTAAGTATCTGGAGTGGGACTTGAACCCACGACCTTCTGACTTAAGAGGCATGATCCATGATCTCAGGAAATAAGAGCAAATATCAGCAATGGAACCAATTCAGAGTGACCCCTACAATGATATTCCATCCTTGCAGTAATTGGGGCTTGACATTAAAGGGTGTCCATACATGTGATACAAATTATTGAGCTTTATTTGTTTTTGTTATGCATTGCCTATGGTGGGGTCGGTTGAATCTCTCAAGTTGATCAGACAGAGAGCACAAAAAAGAACAGCATCAAAAGGGTTAACTTAAAAGGACTGTACCATCATTTGAGTGAGGTGAATTCTAGATAATTGCATTTGAACCCAATGGCCAGGGTTTTCTACTTATGCGTCAGCCTTCAGTAATATCCCCATCCCCCCGCTCCCTTCGTTTTAATGGAAAAGGAAATTATGGGCTGGTTGGCGCAGAGGTTGAGAACCCGAGCCGATTTATATAAGCAGGTGCTTTTTAATGTGATAAAGTTGCAGATTAACTTTGATTTGTCTCACTGCACAGCCCCACCCTCCAACCTGATCGAACAGACTGCTTAGAATCATTGTGTGGTACAGCACAGAAGGAGGCCATTCGGCCTTTTATATGGTGCCTTTGTTGACCTCGGGACATCCCAAAGTGCTTTACAGCCAATTAAATAATTTAGCCGTGTAGCCACTGTTGTAAAGTAGGGAACCCGGCAGCCAATTTGAGCACAGCAAGATCCCACAAATAGCAACGTGATAATGACCAGATCATCTGTTTATAGTGATGTTTGTTGAGGGATAAATATTGGCCAGGACATTAGGGAGAACTCCCCTGCTCTTCTTGATCGTTTACGTCCGCCTGAAAGGGTCTCTGTTTAACATCTCATCCAAAAGACAGCACCTCAGACAGTGCAGCACTCCCTGGGAGTGTCGGACGCAATTTTGTTCGAGTCTGAGTCCGAAGGTTCTGGGTTCATAATCCCACTCCGGAGGTTGGGAGTGTTAGCTACTGAGCCACAGCTAACACGATGAGCACTACATTTGATGCAAAGGGGTCCTAAATGAGTTAGGGAGTATTGACAGTCACTGAATGTGAGTGCTGGACTGTGGAATGGTGAATGTGGACCCTCTAGGAGAGGGTGCATCCAGCTACATGAGGCTAATGTACAGAAAACCCTATCCACAAATCTTCTAGCACCCAGTTTCTGACCTGTAACAGATGCCAGTGTTATGGTTTAATTTGTACTATGACTTTATTGCAGTGAAGCGTCAAAACGAATTCAGACGTCAATATATAACCACTTTCAGGGGGCAGTGGGAATCTGATGGGGTTAAGCTAATAAATTTCTCAAAGTCTTCTGGTGCAGTGGGCCTGTGATGTGTAAAAGGTCAGCTTTAAAGCTTTGAGGTCAGCCAGGGTGCATTAGCATATAGATTGAAAGATAGAACGGGATGTCTTTTAACTCTTGTAGAGGATTTTTTTTCCCGAAGTGATAGGAATAGTGGGTCTTGCCTTTTACAGCGAGCTACTGCTCAGCAGATGAGTGGTTTATTATCTGACTGTCGAGGGTGCATGGCAATTAAAAGCTGCTGATTAATTAACACAGCGTTGAGAGGAATATTTATGTATGCCTGAGAATTTAATAGTGCACTGTGTGTGTGTGTGTGTGGCGGTGTCATTAGTGAGACAGCCATCAGTGACCCACACAAACACTTCAATTTATGGTTTTAATTTCCATTTGATGGTCTGATTGTAGAAGCATATTCTTTGAAGTGATGTTGCACCTCTGACATGTTTGTGGTTGGGGATATATCTCAGTGGCAGTTCTTTCTGAGCCATTCATTCCCTTTGCTGTTCTGTTAAGTGACCTGATTTGATGCAGAAGATCCGACCAGGTGACATCCTTACTTTAACGCAATTTTGAACCAAGATATCGGGTAGAATTATCACCTCCAGGAAAAAAAAAAGTCTCCTTCAACGCGTGGAAATTAAAACCATAAATTGAGGTCTGTTTGTCTGGGCACTGATGGCTGTTTCAACCACAGCACGAAACTGCCACACAAGACAATGCAATATTAAAACACTCGCGTCCGTAACTATTCCCCTCAACACAGTGTTTGGCCATCAGCCCTGTCTAATTGCCTTCTGCCTTCAATAGTAAAAGATGATAAAAGTCTGGTGTAGAGTAATGGGATCTTTATTGTTCTGCACCTGAAGTCATTCCGGTCCCATGTACTTTGATCCTATTGAGATCTTCCCTGTGCAGTCGGAGTCCTTCGAAAGAAAGAAAGAGACTTGCATTTTTATAGCGCCTTTCACAACCTCAGGATGTCCCAAAGGCTTTACAGCCAATTAAGTACTTTTTTGCAATGTAGTCACTGTCGTAATGTAGGAAATGCGGCAGCCAATTTGCTCACAGCAAGATCCCACAAACAGCAGTGTGATAAATGATCAGTTTAACCCGTTTAGTGATGTTGGTTAAGGGATAAATATTGACCAGGACACTGGGGGGAGCTCCCCTGCTCTTCTTCCAAATAGTGCTGTGGGATCTTTTACGTTCACCTGAGACGGCAGACTGGGCCTCAGTTCAATGTCTCATCTGAAAGACGGCACCTCCGATAGTGCAGCACTCCCTCAGTACTGTACTGGTGTGTCAGCCTGGATTATGTGCCCAGATCTCTGGTGTGAGACTTGAACCTATGATCTATCTCTGGTCTAGTCAAGGACTGTGGCCTGGGCATGTCTTTGTGTTCAGTCTGGTACTGCTCGTTCAACTACTTCCAGTGTTTCCCCTCCTTCCTCACCCGCTTCCCCTGCCCCAGTCTGCATATAAGGAAATATTAGTGTGCCAGAAATGTAATAAGTTATTGGTGGCACCCGAGCACTGTGATATTTTTCTTCTGCTGGCTTTCTTTCTCTTTCCCCCCCCCCCCCCCCCTGCACCTCCCACCAAAAAAAAATGGTACTGCCATAATCAAGAATTCACCAACAGAAACAGAGTACAAGCACTTTCTTGGGTTCTTTTAAAGCGGTGATCTTTATATCCTGAATCATGAAGTTGCGAGCTTTTGTTAGGCAAGGGTATTAAGGGTTATAGAACCAAGACCAATGGATGGAGTTAAGATCCCAATCTAATTGAATGGTGGAACAGGAGGGAGAGGCAGACTGGCCTCTCCCTCCTGTTCCTATGCTTTTTTTATTAAGATTATTCCAGCCACCTTCTCCTTGCCCATACCCCAAAAAAAGTTGACAAATAATTTAACTTTGTTTATGAAGCTTTGAATGTATAAAAATACTACTGCTAAAGCATACTCAGTGACTTCTCCCTCGCTCTTCCATGGTGTTCCTCGCTGACCGAAACATGAGAGATCTTGCATCCTCCAACATGTCTTCCAATGTTCAGCAATTTAGAATTTGTCATGTGGGCGAATGTGGCAGCCAATTTGCACACAGCGAGGACCCCCAGGCAGCAAAGGGGATGAATGACCAGTTGATCTGCTTTTGGTTGCTGGCCCAGGGCGGAATGTTGGCCAGGTCACCACGAGTACCCTGCTCTTCAATAGTGCCATGAGATCTTTTATGTCCGCCAAATCTTGCAGATGGGGCCTTGGTTTAACGCCTCGTCGGAAAGGCGACACCTCGAACGATACTCCTTCTGTATTACAGAAGAGTTGGGCGTAGGTCCTGGAGTGGGCCCTGAATCCACAAATGTCTGTTTCAGTGGAGCCAGTGACCAGACTCGAGCCGAGACTTATGCTCCCAAGACGTTCGCTAAAACAACAGCCGCACTCTTGAGTTTAGTATTTGACATCGGGTGCGAGATTAGCTGAAGGGGGTGGTAGTGTAGTGGTTATGTTACTAATCCAGAGGCCTCTGCTTTTCCAGAGAACATGAGTTCAAATCCCACCATGGCAGTTTGAGAATCAATTCAATTAAAAACAAATCTAGAAATAAAAACCCAACTGGTTCTCTAAAACCCTTTTAGGGAAGGAAACCTGCTGCCCTTGCCTGGCCTGGGCATATAAAGTGACTCCCATTAACATGGTTGACTCTTAACTGCCCTCTGAAGTGGCCTAGCAAGTCACTCTGTTCCACCTACACCTTTTCAGGGCAATTCGGGATGGGCATTAAATATTGACCTTGCCAGTGACACCCACATCCCAAGAATTACATTTTTTTTAAAAACTGCAACTAGTGTAAATCCAATTTTATAACTATTGAAGTTAAATTCTCACAGGGTTCTTTTGGACAGCTGAGTTTTGAATTTTGGAAAGGAATCAATTGACTTTAAAATTTGGAAACTACACAGACGGGTGCACAGAATGCTACATGTGCATGTCTCTGGCAGTAGAACTAAGTTCCTGCACTAGTGTCATGTGGTACCTGCAGAATTGGCTGTTTGTCCAAGAAATCCTATGTCTCTCGCTCACACCCGTAGCCTAGAATTTCGGGCAACGCCCAGGCACACTCTAATCGGGAGTGAACCATGTTTACTGTAGAGGGTGAGATAACCTTAATGTTTTAGTGACACTGGTGGTTTAAAAATGAATGTATTGCTGTGGATTAGAGAACAGAGATATTTAGCAGAATGCTTTAAAGGGGACACTAATCTACAAAGAAGGAGTGTGTGTTTTATGTTCCTCCTTTCAGGACGTCCCAAAGCACATTACAACCAATGAATTATTTTTGAAATATAGTCACTGTTGTAATGTAGGAAATGCAGCAGCCAATTTGCACGCAGCAAGCTCCCACAAACAGCAGTGTGATAATGACCAACTCACTTTTTTTTAACTATGTTGGTTGAGGAATAAATATTGGCCAGGACTCCCCTGCTCTTCTTTGGAATAGTGCCATGGGCCACCTGAGGGGCCTCAGTTAACATCTCATCCAAAAGACTACACCTCTGCCAGTGCAGCACTCCCCTCAGTATTGCACTGGAGTGTCAGCTTAGATTTAGTGCTCAAGTCTCTGGAGTGGGACTTGAACCTACAACCGTCTGACTCCATAGACGAGAGTGCTACCCACTGAGCCAAGGCTGGCGCCACTGACTTTGTAAGTTTTTTTTTTTGCTCATTTACAGACTGCTTTGTGCGGTAGGAATGCCGAGCAGATCTCCCCTACTGCAGCTACTCCCTGCGTTGTATGGATCCCTCTGTCTCTGATACCTACCGATGAGGTCTTGAGTTTTCTTCTGTTTCTATCCAGTCCTCCCTCTTAGTTCGATACTCACCAGACAACATTTCAGGATTAAGGGGGGTGGGGGGGGTAGGTTTTTGGGGGGGGGGGGGGGAAAGAGAGAGAAAGAGAGGAGAAAGGGGGAATCTGCCTGGGATCCTGCTAATTACCTCTCCTCCCAACTTGTTATGATAAATTAATGGAGGGCCCGTCTTTCCCATATTGCAACGTGACACAAACTGCCCCCTCAACAAAAACACCACTTTACATCAAAGAGAAGGTTCATTTTTCACTTTAGGGTGTAACCACTTTTGGATGCTGGTATTTACCAAACTTCACTCAAGGTTGAGGCTTGATAGAGGTTGGATTCAGAAGCAATTGGTCACATGAAACAAAGCATTTTGGTGATAATCGAAGGAATGTGGAGCTGGGGTGTAGGGCTGGAGGAGGCTGTCCAGGTAGGGTGGAATGAGGTCCTGGAACAATTTGAAAATGAAGGTGACAAAATCGAGGCATTTGGATGCTGGTGACCCTACTGTGCATTTTCTGTCTGTCTTTAGTTTTTTTTTGTATTCATTCTCAGGATGTGGACTTCTCTCTGGCAAAGCCGACGTTTATTGCCCATCCCTAGTTGCCCTTGAGGGTGGTGGCGAACCGCTGCCTCGAACGGCTGCAGTCCATGTGGTGAAGGTGCTCCCACAGCGCTGTTAAGTAGGGAGTTCCAGAATTCTGACCTAGCGATGCTGAAGGAACGGCCGATTTTACATATCAAAGTCAAGATGGTGTGTGACTTG
Organism: Heptranchias perlo; assembly: GCF_035084215.1. Lineage (NCBI taxonomy): Eukaryota > Metazoa > Chordata > Chondrichthyes > Hexanchiformes > Hexanchidae > Heptranchias > Heptranchias perlo. Next base: position 5,939,373 of record NC_090330.1, read on the forward strand.
GAGGTGATGGTGTTTCCATGCACCTGCTTCCCATTGTCCTTGTAGGGTGGGGGAGATCGCAGGCTTAGGAGGTGCTGCTGAAGAAGCCTTGGCGAGTGGCTGTAGTGTATCCTGTAGATAGTACACACTGCAGCCACGTTACGCAGTGAAGTACTTGCATCATTGGAAGCCCATCCAGCTATTACTCAGCTACCATAAAGGTAATGGTTCAAAGCCGAGTCACTGGTATCAGAGACAGCTATCGAAGCAATAAATTATTGAATGCCCCCTTGATTCAAGCTGCATCTCTGCTGTTGAGTCCCTGTCTCTCTGTTAGGAGAGCTGCTTGTTAGTGTTGAGTTACCCACATTCCTTGTGAGCTCATTTGTATTTTATAGCACATGGGAGTGACAGCCAGGATAAATTTTAGTGCAATTTTGCTTATGCCCCTATCCATTGTAGGAAAGCACTTGTATTTATATAGTGCCTTTTGTGTGGAGCATAAACAATAAATTTCGAATGGCCTGTTTCTGTGCTGTATATTCTATCCAATTCGTGAACTCGGGACATCCCAAAGCGCTTTATAGCCAATGAAATACTTTTTTGAAGTGTAGTCGCTGTTGTAATGCAGGAAATGCGGCAGCCAATTTGCGCACAGCAAGATCCCACAAACAGCAATACAATAAATGACCAGGTAATCTTTTGGTTGAAGAGAGAAATTTTGGCCAGGACATCGGGGAGAAGTTCACTGTTGTTCTTCTTTGAATATTGTCGGTGGGATCTTTGAAGTTCATCTGAGAAGGCAGTCTGGACCTCTGGCTTCAGTAGAGGCCTAATTTGCGGCAGCATCTGCCTCTAGTGATGCTGAGATGGATTTTAAGAAACCCTTAAACGTAACGATTGGAAGAAGCTGGGAGCGGCAACGTCCTCTTGGATTTATCTGGTTGTTATCGCATTGCTGTTTGTGGGACCTTGCTGTGCGCAAATTGGTTGCTGCGTTTCCCTACAAAACAAGTGACTACACTTCAAAAGTACTTTGTTGGCTGTAAAGCGCTTTGGGACGTTGTTGGGTCAAGGCGCTATATAAACACAAGTCTTCGTTTTGTTCTTATGGATAAGCCCGAGACCACATAAGCCCTGCAAATATAAACACTGCTGCCAAAGGAAGAAGCTGCTATCTGTTTGGGTTAATGGTGTTAAGCCATCCAGGCAGTTTTTCTCTCTACAGAGCCTCTCCAGGGGGAAACCGGAGAGGCCAGATTCAGGGTGTTATTACATACTGACTTGGTCCTTGGGAGAGCTGTGCCTCCGTGAACTTGGTGGGAAGTGTGACCCTGAATTGTGACAACTGTGCAAACAAGTTTATTTTTTTAAATGGTCAAATTTAGTGAGAGCACCAATGCACAGCCCCAATTTCATCGCAAGAAATGAGGGAAAAATCTTTACAATCTTCCATTTTCCAATGGGCTCTGTTCATGGTCAACACAAGTTGCTCACCCAAGTGTTATTGTGCACAGGCAAGAGTAATTTCCTGCTCTGTATTCCACTTCATTTACTTTTTTTTTTAAAAAGTAAAAATCAAAAATAGAAGTGAGAGATGAGGAGGGGGGAGAAATAGGAGGGAAAGAGGGAAGTAGAAATCGTGTTTTAATTTTTGTGTTTAGGATGAATATCATAGTTTAAAAATCCACTCAACATTTTGAGGAGCTTTATTGGGCATCAAGGGCCTCATGACTTCCTTTGTGTTGAAATATCTGATTCGATTATTGTAATATTGCTTGTTTCATAGTCTGACCTGTAAGTTAAGTGGTTGTCTTTGAGAGCCAAGCATTCTCCTTGACTTGCTGATGGTCCAAGGGTTAAAGATATCCTTAATATTACCACACGTGAAAACTCTGCACATTTTACATAGAAATAGTTGTTTTTGGATCCAGTGGGGTAGATTTTCATTTCCCACCCCCCCAGGGTTAAACCTGGCATTAGTCACCATTATAGAAACTGCCGGATTTTTCCTTTTCCATTGATTTGCTAGTTTCTACAACGAGCGGCCTGTCCACAACACCTGTTTTTACGCCAGGGTGGCAAGTTGAAAATCTACCCCAAGCATCTGTCTTTGTGGAGTGCAGGGAATTTCAGCCTGCCCAGCTTTCCGTCTGGAAACACAGACCGAGAACTCCCCACTCTTGATGGACATTGAAGTTCTCTCCCCAGAGTTGCCCTCAGTGCTTCCTCCAAATGATGTTCAATATGGAGGACTCCCCACAAGACACCAGTTGTAACGGGTGGTGCTGCCAAGTAACACTACTCCTGAGTTTGGCCCAGAGATTGAAGTGAAGGTGAACAACTTGACTTGCTCTGTAGTGCGGTATTGGTGCATGAACTAACCCTGCTCTGGTGGGATCCATCAACAGAAGACGCTTCTAGTTCGTATCAATAACTGGGGTCAGAAGAGAGCGTAAGCTACAGGTGAGAAATGTTGCAGGAATCGCACAACGGGTATGTACCATGATGAGAGTTTCAAGCTACTGCTGCTAGACAACACAATAGCCATGTAGGAGGGGAGCTAACAAACGTTCTGAATGAGTGGTTCACCTGCCAGCAACCAATGATCCAGAGTTGTGGAATGAAGGGGTCTGCTTACGTGTTTCACATCAAGCTGGGTTTGTGAGCTGTATGGCTGTTGACTGCATTAAATCGAGTTTAAAATCGTTTGTTGAATGGGATCCATTCCAGTAGCACCCTGTAGATCACTGATGGCTGTGGGTTGCTCGCTCGCCTACAAGTCTGAAGGTTGTGGGTTCATGTCCCACTCCCAGAGACTTGAGCACAAAATCTAGACTGACACTCCCGGTGCTGCGCTGCCGTCTTTCGGCTGAGACGTTAAACCGAGTCCCTGTCTGCCCCCTCCAAGTGGATGTAAACGATTCCGGGCACTATTTTCAAAGGAGAGCAGGGGAGTTATTATCCCCGGTGTCCTGGCCAATATTTATCCCTCAACAAACATCACTTTTTAAAAAAAAACAGATTATCTGGTCATTATCTCATTGCTGTTTGTGGGACCTTGCTGTGCGCAAATTGGCTGCCATGTTTCCTACATTACAACGGTGATGTCGTGAAAGGCGCTTATGGAAATGCAAGTCTTCGTTCGTTCGTTCAGCCATATTTGGCAGATCATTATGGAAAGTGTTACTTTTTTAACAGCTCATTCTCAGACCCTTAACTCTTGAACCCTGGTGGATCATTCATTACACTTTTAAAACCGTGTTGATCATTTGCTCCCATTTGCAGTGTATCCAGGTAGATTAACTGAGTATACTTAACGTGCTATCTCTGTAACCCCTGAGAACTCTGCGCTCCTCCAACTATGGCCTGTTGTGTATCCCCTACTTCCTTTGCTCCACCATTGACGGCCGTGCCTTCAGCTGTCTAGACTGTTATTTAGATCATTGGAAAACTGCCCATTAGCGAAGGAGCTACCAATGTAGTGAGATGTCCTCTACCTTTCAGTCAACGGAAGACTGAGCCATACAGCCAATGAGTGGTTGCCATTCTAGCTGGACAACATTGGAAGGATTGACGAGTATGATATTATACATTGTCCAATCTGTTGAGGAAAATGTGCATTATTAATATGTCACTGGCAACAACGACTTGCATTTATATAACACCTTTAACATAGTGAAACGTCCCAAGGTGCTTCACAGAACAGTTATCAGACAAGAATTGACACTGAGCCACATGAGATATTAGGAGAAGTGACCAAAAGCTTTGTCAAAGAGGTAGGTTTTGAGGAATATCTTCAAGGTGGAGAGAGAGGTTTAGGGAGCTTTTGGTCACCTGTCCTAATATCTCTTTACGTGGCTGTGTCAAATTTTATTTGACTCTCCTGTGAAGAGCCTTGGGACGTTTTAACAAGGTTAAAGGTGCTATATAAATGCAAATTGTTGTTGTTGGAATTCCAGAGCTTAGGGCCTAGGTGGCTGAAGACACGGCCACCAATAATGTGGCCTAGGAAATAGAGAATGCGCCAGAGTTGGAGGAGCGCAGAGCGCTCAGAGTTGTAGGGCTGGAGGAGATCAGAGATAGGGAGGGGTGAGGCCAGGGAGGGATTTGAACACCAGGATAAGAATTTTAAAATTGAGGCGTTGCCAGACTGGGAGATGATGTAGGTCAGCGTGTACAGAGGTGATGGGTGAATGGGACTTGGTGCGAGTTAGGATCTGGTCCTCCCCCCCCCCCCCCCCCCCCCACCCTTTCCAAGGCAAGAATACAACCCACATAAAAATCATGTGGTATGGAAGAAACCGGAGCTACCACTCCATGAATGGGGCAAATTGAACACCTCTATCAAATCTCTTCTCAACCTTCTCTGCTCTAAGGAGAACAACCCCAGCTTCTCCAGTCTATCCATGTAATTAAAGTTCCTCATCCCTGGAACCATTCTAGTAAATCTTTTCTGCACCCTCTCCAAGGCCTTCACATCCTTCCTAAAGTGCGGGTATCAGTCCAGCCTCTGCACAGAAGAGTTCATTACACTTGTGCCGTATCACGTTAAAATGTTAAAGTTTAATGCTGCCCAGTAAACCCCGTGACTTGGTGCCAATTCCCAGTAGCTACCTCGCAATGTCTCTTGGAGCATCTCCATTGGTCTGAGGTCCGCCTTCTGGCCAATCAAGGAGCAAGTAGGCCTCGGGCATCACATGACCAGTAGCGCTGAATTTGTTTATCAATTAGAAAGAGGAACTGAAGATCAGATATATGGTACAAAACACCATAAATGATTCACGATTCTCTTGTAGTCAGCAATGGATTAGTCCCTCATGCTTTAAGGTCTCTCTTACCTCCCACCCCCTCCCCACTCCAGATGGTGGTGGTGGTTTCGAGGGTTGTTATAATCACATTCATGCATTAATTCATGAATGTTTGCTGTGTGGCATTGTCTGGTGGATTAATGAATACCTGTTGCAGCTTGACAGAGTCTGGTTTATAAGTCACCAAGCTGTTTCTGCCAGCTGATTGAGTTTGTTTCTTTTTAAACCAAATTATTGCTGTGAGAAAGCATCGCATGAAAAGAAATTTTGGGGGGAGGGTGGGGGGTGATGGGAAATGTAACTCACTGGAGTTTGGCTGGGTAAAGTTAGGTGCTCTGGGTCGGGAGTCCGTTAAACGCCAAGGATTCTTGTGGATTTAAGACTCCACAATATGGCCTGGTTTACGGAAAGATCACCCTCTGCTCTGGCTATGCTCGATTGGGATCGAGAGTCTTGAGTTCTCACACACAAAAAAAAAGCTGCTCCGTTCCTGGAATTGGAGCCCCTCGAATGAAGATTGCTGGAACTCCTAACTGTGTGGTCCCACTTGAGCTTTCTGTTTTTTTTTTGATGCCAGGGTCTCCTGAGACGCATTGGATGTACGGTAGTGGGGGAGGGAATAAAAGAGGGTCTGCTGTGTAAATGTGTTGGTTTTGGGAGGAGAGTGGATTAACGAGGGGTTCGGAGCTGGTCTTCTGAAAATGTACACGCGCCGAGGAGTTGGCAGTGACGTGTATCAGAGGGACGAAGGAAAATGGGCACTGCTGCGTAATGTCAACCAGGTGTTCAAATACCAGCGCACACTTCCGGTAAGCACCGAATACTTTGACAGTGTCCGAGGTCAACTGTTGGTGGTTGACCGGTGATGTCCCGGTGTTTTTAGACCATGAAGTTTCTCTCTTTTCTCTCCACGTGGAATTAAAAGCAAGAGTAAGGCAAACCTTGCCAAAGTTCTCATTTTAAATGAGATCGAGAAAGGGCCTCATTTTCCGCCCCCCCACCCCCGCCAAATTTCCTTACCATCCCTCTCCCCATGGTGCTAAAGCTGTTTATTGTATAACATGGTGTATTCCTCCGTATTGCACCAAATTATAAATAGCAGTGACGTTTTACCAGTCGTCTACCCCTTCAGTCGTGTTCTGTATCTTGCCTGTTACATTTTCACCTCCAACCATGCTAACATGCCTAACACACAGACCTCCTATTTCGGAGTGGGGGGGGGGGGGTGGGGAGGGAACCGAAAATGGCCAAAGAACCTGGTAAGGCCAAGGACGCGGAGGTCCCGCCGAATGTAACGGCAGGACCTCGTTAGCATTTTTTTGTTTTGTTCTGTTTCCCGCCCGGCAAATGGACAACCTGGCTGGTGGCCGGGAGAGAGAGAACCAGAGGCAAGAGGAAGTCAGTATGGGACCCGTGGGGATGGTTGGCGATTGGGGAGGGAGCTGATGTTGGCAATCGGGGGGGCAAGGGGGGGTGACAAAGAAGGGTGGGGGAAAAGAGAGGCTGCGATTGGCATGGGGAGGGGGGGGGGAGAGGAGAAGAAGGCACTTGTGGAGGGGGAAGCTCCCACCTCCCTTTTTCACTGCCGGGTTTACCGACCCCTGCGAAACCCTTGGAGCCGCATTGAATTTTAAATCTGACTCCCAATTGCAATGCGGAAGCCCGATTTTAAAATATGTCAATTAAGTGTCTCGCCTCTCCACGGCGGGACAATCGGGCACCCCAATATCCCCACCCTGTGTGTTCCCCATATTTAAGTCTTTAACCCTACTCCTGTTCAAAGAGAGGAGGGGGCAGGTGTGGTGGGGAGGTGTGTAATATCGAGGCCAGAATGTTTGGGAACTTTGAAAGCTAATTGTTCTTAAAAATTTCTTGAGGGGACATTATTCTGGATTGTTGGGTTTTTTTTATTGTTGCTAGGTGATTTAGATCTGTATTCTCGCTTAAGGTCATCGATCTTGGCATGTAATGACTTTATTGGCTAGAATGTTCACTTGGAAACATAGAATCTTGGGCTGAGAGACTTTTTTTGTTACACTTCTGCCCTTGGGACTTTTTTTTTCCTCTTTTCCGCCCCCACCCTCTGTTCGAATGCAGATGTTTTGTGTGGGAAGGAGCAGAAAACAGGATTATTTCTCTTTCTCTTCCCTCTTTCTTTTCCTTCTTTCATTCTCTTTCTTTCTCCTCTTCTACCCCTCCACACCAACTGAGCACAGAACAGGGATTATTAAAGCTGACTATCACACTGTGTAGTGACTTTACTAACTGAGCTACACATCACAAGGTGATTACAGTTGAGAGGCCATTTGGCCCATCTTCATTGATCTACTGAGAACAATTGAAACATACAAGATTCTGAGGGGACTCGATAGGGTAGATGCTGAGAGGATGTTACCCCTCATGGGGGAGTCCAAAACTAGGGGGCATAGTCTCAGAATAAGGGGTCGCCCATTTAAGACGGAAATGAGGAGGAATTTCTTCTCCCAGAGGGTTGTGAATCTTTGGAATTCTTTACCCCAAAAAGCTGTGGAGGCTGAGTCATTGAATACATTCAAGGCTGAGTTGGACAAATTTTTGATCAGCGAGGGAGTCAAAGGCTATGGGGAAAGGGCGGGAAAGTGGAGTGGAGGTAAAAATCAGATCAGCCATGATCTCATTGAATGGTGGAGCAGGCTCGAGGGGCCGAATGGCCTACTCCTGCTCCTATCTCTTATGGTCTTACAAGCCGACAGTGTTTTTTTTTTGAAGAGAGGCATGCCAGTATTAAGTGGGAGGAGGGAATGAATGAATCACACTGCCAGTTTTGTTTAAGAGGGGGTTGGGGGAGGAGGAAGGTGAGTCTAGACATTAACTGAGGCGGTGGTAGGATGGGCAAATGTACAGTTTAAACTGGGGGGGGGGGGGGAAGAACAAAACGAGTGCCAGCATGGATGGAGGAGGGCCAGGTTGAATTGAAGGGGGACAAGAGTTGGAGGGGAGTGTTTGTGTGTGGATAGGTGGGTGAATTGGAGAGAGGTACATAACCCTGTGAACTCAGTCCAGAGAGGGGAGAGTGCCTTTATTAACTGGTGGCAAAAGAAGGGATAAATAAACATGCACCATATTAGAGCAAAGGAGAGGAAAGTGATGTGATTCTGATTGGTCTACTGATAAATAAGGAGCTTTGGTCATTTTTTTGTGGTTGTGTGTGTATATATTGGATAAATATTTCACATTGTTTCTGGTATAACGAATTGGCTGTTAGTTACTGCTAGTTGCTTCTACAGGCTGCAGAGAATACCCAGTATGGCCAAAAATAAAAGATGAGGGGGCATTTTGTAATTCTTCCAAAACAGCTTAATTTCTCTTGGGGAGGGTTTGAGGGGGGGAAACTGTTCAATTCAAACACAGATCACCTGGTGGTCGAAAGGGCTGGTGAATGGGACCGAGATCCGGCTCGATCTGTGGATGGTTAGCTGTGTGGTGGCACATAAAGGTTATCATCTGGGACCTTGCTTTAAATCCTGTTTTACTTTGAGATGACATGGCTGGTGCTCCACATTATAGAGAGAGAGAGATGTGATCATTGTAGATCCACTGTTTACTATAACTATTTACTGTTGCTAAATATTAGTTTATAGAAAAAAAACACTTGCATTTATATAGCACCTTTTACGATCTCAGGACGTCCCAAGTGCTTTACAGCCAAGTGCTTTACAGCCAAGTCACTTTTTTGTAATGTAGGAAATGTGGCAGCCAATTAGTGCACAGCAAGCTCCCATAAACAGCAATGAGATGATCATCAGATAACCTGTTTTCTTGTTAGTTGGTTAAGGGATACGCATTGGCCAGGACAGCGGGGAGAACTCCCTTGCTCTTCGAATTAGTGCCATGGGATCTCCACCCGAGGCAGACCGGGCCTCGGTTTAACATCTCCTCCTCCGAAAGACGGCACCTCCGACAGTGCAGCACTCCCTCAGTACCGCCACTGGGCGTGCCAGCCTAGATTTTTGTGCTTTCGCCTCAGGAGTGGGACTTGAACCCACAAACCTTTTGACTCTGAGGTGCGGCAGCTACCAACTGAGCCATGGTTGATACCTAGTTCCTAGTGAGCCAGTGTGCCATTTGCGTTCCTGCCCACACTGTATTGGGAAGCTCTACCTGGATTGTGTGGAGGTTTTATTTCTAAAACATGAGATTTTAAAAGTTCAATAATGAATAACCTTCCTACAGTAACACGTGCTTACACTGACCCATCTGTCTATCCGCAGGGCGACTATGTCTGGCTGGACCTCAAGACTGGACGTGAGTTTGAAGTTCCAGTTGGAGCGGTGGTGAAACTGTGTGACTCTGGCCAGATTCAGGTGGTGGATGATGAGGGGAATGTAAGTATTCTGACTTCTTCCTTTAATGAGGGAGGAGGGGGAAATCTGGTCAAACTACTGACTATTGCTGTATCGTTACATTGAAAACTAAAATAGACTTTGGTGCAGGCAAATGATGAATTAAAAAGTTTAGATTTAACAGGTTTACTGGTTGATGTAGACGATTGAGGATAGAAGATTAAAGGGTGGCCTAATTGAGATGTTTAAGATAATTAAAGGATTTGACAGGGTAGATAGTGAGAAACTATTTCCTCTGGTGGGGGAGTTCAAAACAAGGGGGGGGGATTAACCTTAAAATTAGAGCTAGGCCATTCAGGGGTGATGTCAGGAAGCTGCTCTTCATACAAAGGGGAGTGGAAATCTGGAACACTCTCCCCCAAAAAGCTGTTGAGGCTGGGGGTCAATTGAAAATTTCAAGATTGGGATCGATAGACCTTGAAGTTCTGCTCTGTCCTTCTCTCCGACAGGATTTCCGTTTGTCTCTTTTACTTTGTTCGTCTTCATTGCTTGCTGTACCCCTTCTAGTGTTTGAGCAGATATCTACTAAAACTTGCTTTCACAGCCACTATCTTTCCTCAGCAACTCTCTCCACGGACGCTGCCTGACTTGCTAAGTATTTCCAGCGTTTTCTGTTTTTATTTCAGATTTCCAGCATCCGCAGTATTTTGCTTTTGATCGATAGATTTTTGTCGGGTAAGGGCATTAAAGGATATGAAAGCAAGCCGGGTTCATGGAGTTAAGTTACAGATCAGCCATGATCTAATTGAATGGCGGAACAGGCTCGAGTGGCTGAATGGCCTACTCACGTCCTATGATATCTTGGATTTCTGTATACAGGGGTGGGCTGATAAATAATCACTAACCATGTTTATGTATTTCTATGGTACCACAAGACTGTTGTATTCTGATGGGATTTGGTCTGTAATTTGTATTGCTCGGCATCTGTGACTAATTTTAAAAATGAAAGTTGATCTTGGGGTTCAGATGTGTGGTTTCTCGTATGGAGGGGCAATTTCGCACAGAGAAGGAGGCAAAATAGATGGGCTGTTTGCCTCGAGATGGTCCCCTATTGACATGGGTAGAGATCTGGGATCATACAGGGACACGAAGGAGCTTTTCTCTGAGACTGGCCCATGCAGTAGGAGATCAGTGAGTGCTTGATGCGAACACTGCTGACTAAAAGTGGGGGGAAAATGTCCCGTCCATCAGCACTGGACCTCCGTCACCCTGATGAGTACCAACAAAGAAAAGAACATAGAGGAAAAAATTGTTGAATTATGTTCAACCCAATCAAAGCCTGTACAGAGGCCAGAATGGTTCCATAGTCTGAAGTTTATGTGCTCAGTCACTAACTATTTAAGGCATCAATGCAAAAAAAGAATTTTTCATGCTCTTTTAATATCAGTTAATTATATTGCTGAAATGGAACCGTGGCCTTAAAGTTTTTTTGTCCTCTTCTCTTTCCTGCCCCTTCCCGATTCTCCAGGAGCACTGGATCTCCCCTCAGAATGCCACCAATATTAAGCCCATGCATCCAACGTCCATCCATGGAGTGGAAGATATGATCCGTCTGGGAGACTTGAACGAAGCGGGAATTTTGCGTAACCTCCTCATCCGATACAGAGAACGCTTAATTTACGTGAGTGTGAACTTTCTTCCTTGGGAGTCTTCGCGTACAGTCTATGGCTGACTCACATGGGGAGGAATGTACAATGCTTGTGTGTTTCTGTTTTGGATATGAGGTATGCTTATTGGCGGTGAGGACTGTAGCAGTTTGGCCCTCTCCTATTGTGGGGCAACCAGTGACCAATCCAAGAACTGAAGAGGTGCTTTACCAATCTGAGTATTGAATTAACCCCCCCTACCAGCTTTGTGATCTATCCTTGGACCTTTTTAGTATGCCGCTGATTAGACCCTTTCCTGAGTAATCTGAGTTGTGTTGCACATAATATTGTTTTCACCAACTGTGAAGTACCATTGCTTCTCCTGCTTGCAGTGCTTTATCGGCAGGATTACATCACTGATAACGAGCAGCTTCTCTGCCGCTATGCTACAAGTTTCTGTAGAACTGGTTTACAATATGCCATATATTGCTTCTATAATCTATGGACTCCTTTTTATAATCCTATTTTTGTAATGTATTCCCAGGCAGCTATAATTCTTCGTTGCCCTTTTGTGTTTGGAGCCTGAAAATTTCGATCCTCCAAATATGTGCGATATTCCAAAATAAAAATCTCCAAACATTTTAACACTCACACCACCCCGCCCCTTTCCTGTTCCCCCCTCAAAATCTAGATTGAAGCTAGTTGATCAAACTGACCATTATCTAAATCCTCAAATGTGGTTCACCCTTAAACTCGTTCCCAGCCATTTCTTCTCTACAGGTGGACTGTTCTGATTCACCGTATGATATTAAAAGTGGAGAAAATATGACCTGTTTGTGCAAGATCCCTAAAACACACGTTCTATAATCTCCTGGACTCACACATTTGCCTCCGATTCTTTGCAGACCACTGTGGTCAAAGTTATCGACGTCCTTTTGTGGCTCCGACTGTGGTGTGCTATCTCTCCTTGATCTTCCCGTGGAGTTCTACACAGTTGAACACACTCTCGTGTCACTATCCATCTGTGTACACCCCACCCTCACTTCGTTTTACTTCCACCTATCATAGTGCAGCCAACACATCCCCCGCAACAGCGACTTCTGTCCATCCCTGTACGGTCACCCCAGGAGTGCCCCACAAGTTCTATCCTCTGCCCCCTTCCTGCTCCTCGTCTACATGCTGCCTATTGTTGATCATCTCCTCCCTTGGGCCTGCGTTCAGCTTCGGTTCAGCTGGGAGTGTCCAGCTGTGCTACCAGCTCTTGATCCCAGAGCCCCTTGTCTGACATCAAGTACTGGACGGACCTGAACTTGCTCCAACTGAACGTTGACAAGACTGAAGCCAACGTTCAGTTCCTGTCAAAAACTCTGGACAAGAGCAGCAGGCACATGGGAACAACACCACCTGCACGTTCCCCTCCAAGTCACACACCATCCCGACTTGGAAATATATCGTCGCTGGGTCAAAATCCTGGAACTCCCTTTCTAACAGCACTGTGGGAGAACCTTCACCACACGGACTGCAGCGGTTCAAGAAGGCGGCTCACCACCACCTTCTCAAGGGCAATTAGGGATGGGCAATAAATGCTGGCCTCGCCAGCGATGCCCACATCCCGTGAACGAATAATAAAAAAAAATTCTACCCCTTCCCCAGCTGGCCCTTCAAAACGAATCCAATGGCGCACAACCTCTGACCTGTCTGACTCTGCTGAACTTTAACCCCTGCATCCTATCACTCATTTGGAACTGAGCTTCAAACCCCATATCCTATTTGTCACCAAGGCTCCTTATTTCTAGCTCTGCAACATTGCCTGTTTTTGTGCCTGTATCTCTCATCCATTGTTACTGACACCTTCCTCCACATCTCTTTGTCACTTCCAGGCTGAACGTCTCCAATGCTCTCAGTCATCGACTGCCTGAGCTCTTTCCTACCTAAAATTCCAAGTCCACTGTCCACATCCTATCCTGGACTAAATCCCAACCCCTATTGCTGCTGTTCTCGTCGACTCCCTGTCTCCCCCCACCCCCCCCGCCACCAAATCATTGAATTCAAAATCTTCATCCTTAGTTTCAAATTGCTGCCCTCTATCTGTGCAGCCTTCTCCTGTTCTCTGGCAGTGCATGTACTTCTTTGCAACGCCTTCCCTTTGTGCTGCATTCAACCATCTTGGGCCTACAATCTGGAACACTCTTTATCTTGCTGCCTTCTCTTCTGTCCCCTCCATTGCCCTGCTCTTCAAAGGTCTCTCCAAAACCACCTAACTCCTTCACCTTGCTTTCTCTTCTCTTCTTTCTCCCCCCACCACCCTCCAAAATCCTCATCAAAACCTATCTCTTGACCATAATCTTAGTCTTCTCCCCTAATTCTTCAAATATTTGGCACCTATTTTCTTTTACGAAGCAGTTTGGGCCACTTGCATTGTTGAGGATTCTATAATCAAAGCTGGTTCTTGTACTTTAACTTGAGGTCTGCTTTTCAGGCTGTGGTAAGATTACCCTCTAATCTCGTGTCTACAAATTGTTCCAAGTTTTCCATTCAGTTATTTCCCACCTGGTGATCTGTACAGTGAGCAGAGTGCAGCCTTGTCAACAGTACAAAAGGAAAACCTCCAAACTATTTCCAATCTCTAAACCCAATAACCAAGCTCTTTTGCAATTTATGCAAGGTTTTTTCTTTTTAAAAAAAAAATAAAAAGCACTCTGGGGAAATAAGTATATTGATCTTGCAGAGTTATCACTGCTTTCAAGAAGTACCCCAAGCTGCTTATTCTCTGACTATTGGGTAAATAAAAAGAGCAGCTAGATCCCACAAACCATAATCAGACGAATGGCCATTTACCCTATTTTGGCAGTGGTGGTTGAGGGAGGCATTTTAAAAAAAAAAAATGAATTCTCAGGATGCAGGTATTGCTGACAGGGCTGGCATTTACTGCTCCTGAGAAGATGATGGCTTGCCGCCTTCAGCTGCTGCGGTCTGTGAGGTGAAGGTGATCAGTAATGGTTTTTGATACAGCCGATTTGGCTAACTAGGCCACTTCACAGGGCAGGTAAGGGTCGTGTTGATGTGGCATTGGAGTCTCACAGGCCAGACCCGGTGAGGACAGCAGGTTTCCTGAAGGGCAATAATGAACTAGTTGGGTTTTTCTGACAATCAGACAGCTTCATGGTCACGTCTACTGCATTTAAAAAAAAAAATCTGGAAATAAACTAAATTCAAATTCTCGGACTGTCGCAGTGGGATTTGAACACTCGTTCTCTGGATTAGTAGTCCAATAATTTAACCACTATGCTAATGGCAGAACTTCCTGCACTTCAGATAGTGCCACATGATCTTTAACATCAATTGAATAACCAAAACAGCCTGGTGTGGCCTTAATTCCCCACAAAGGATGGCACTTGCAACAATGCAGCACTCCCTCTGTGCTGCACTGAAGTGTTGACCTACTTTAGGTGCTCAAGTCCTGGAGTGGGGTTTGAACAAACTATCTTCCCTGAGCCTGAACCCACGTCAGGGGGCAAGGGTGCTGCCAACTGAGCCAAGCGATGCAGCAGATGCAATCTCTTTTTATCATGGTGGTTGCTTTACTTTGATCTGTCACTGGTCACATATATCCTTGGTACTCCATTCACCCAACAACATAAATGACCCAAACCCAGTTCCTCTGGCATCCAGCATCTGAATTTCCAGGCAGCTCAAGACATGAGCCTCCACCCTACTGATCATCTGACTAATTCCATGGGACACTGCAAAAAAAAAAAAAAAGTGGGGTCAGGGGGTGGGGGAAGAGGATAATGTTCCACTTCACGGGTCTCCGTTTCTGTGCTACTTTCCCTGCTGTAGCCGTAATATAAAAACTGAGTGAGTGCGAGATCTGTCCCTTACTGCTTCCTACTTCATCCTCTGTATTTGCTACGTTACAACAGTGACTACACTTCAAAAGTACTTCACTGGCTGTAAAGCGCTTTGGGATGCCCTGAGGCCGTGAAAAAGCGCTATATAAATGCAAGTTCTGTCTTTTTTTCTTTACTATGGCATAGCCTGTAACTGTTCCATCCTCTGCTTTTAATGCATTACCTACTTTTTCTACAGACAAACTGTGGCAGCCGGGTAAGTACAGTGCATGAACTTCAATCACCTAACCCCGTGAATCCACCGGAGGTTAAGTATCAGAAGCCTACGAAATGTATAACCCCCTCACGTCCATTTTCAAAAGGCTGCACTCTGCATGGCTAACCATTGGTATTGGGTTTCTCATCTCATTAAGGGCATCTTTTTCAAGTTGTCATCGGTGTATTATATAACAGTTTGCATTCTACAAGTCACTTCATCACGGTCCTGTGTAATTCAATTCATGGGTTTGCGATTGGTGTCGTGTTTCTGCATCAGCCAACACTGGTTGGTGCGTTCCAAGGGCTTGAACAGGAATTTTACAAAACTGTTATGTTCGTTTTTTTTTTGTGGCACACCTCAGCAATTTGTCGAATGGCCATTTTGGGTTTGGGAATTCTGGTTATCATTGGAGAATTTTACTCGACAGATGTAAGTCTCTCCATGTATCAGGGATTCATGCCAGCTCTCAACTCCAGATGTTGCAGGATAATCTTCTGACTGCACTGCTCCAGACAAGGCAATGGCGATATCCTGTAACGCCGGGAGTTGGGAGCTCGCAGAATTGTTCTGGAATCATCCTACAAAATACAGTTGAGATGTCGGGTAGCTCAGGTTAGCTTTAAAATCTAGACTGGTTTCCCAACTTGTCAGCAACATCTTGCCTTACCTATGGCATCTTTAACGTAGTAAATGTCCAAAGGCAGAGAGGAGAAATGGATGCCAAGCGGCAATGAGAGTGTTGAGAGATGTGATTGAAAGCACAGTTGAAAAGATGGGGTTTGAGATGGCTTTTAAAGATGGGTAAAAGTAGCAAGATGAAGAGGCTTGGGGAGGAATTTCCAGAGAGTTGTGCCAAAGTGGCTGAAGGCTCTGCCTCTGGCTTCCACCACATCCCACCCTCCACTTTACTGTCAGAGGACAGAAGGGCAAGGGCTGGAATGTGAGGCTGGAGAAGGTTATAATTCTGGGAGGGAGGGAGGGAGGGGGGAGATTTGTAAGTGAGAAGGATTTTGAACTGAAAGTATTGGGTTACAGGGCATAGGAGTGAGGAGTCTCTGCTCACCACCAATCATAATTCTTGACCCCAACCTTGATAACCAGTGTACCATTTCCAATTCCCACATTGCCCTCTCTCTATATTTGCCACATTATGGGGGCCGTTAAGTGTTTGTGTACTACCCTCACTATATGAAGTAAGAGTTTTGAGTCTGTACAAACTCGCACAGAAACATTACAATCAGCAGAAAAGGAGGCTTTTATTCCAATTACCTGGGCTGGATTCAAACAAAATCCCAAAGGTAAAAGACCAGTGTGCTGACTCATTACACTACGTAGCCTTATAGGGGGAAATCACACCAAGTCCCGTTCACCTATCACCCCTGTGTTTCGCAGACCTACATTGGCTCCTGGTCTAGCAACACCTCAAATTTAAAGTTTTCATCCTTGTTTTCAATTCCCTCCATGACCTCGCCCCTCCCTATCTCTGTAACCTTCCCCAGCCCTATAACCCTCCGAGATCTCTGCGTTCCTCCAATTCTGGCCTCTTGTCCATCCTCGATTTTCCTTCGACCCACCATTGGCGGCCGTGTCTGCAACTGTCCAGATCCTAAACTCTGGAATTCCCTCCCTAAACCTCTCCTCATTTATGACTCTCCTTAAAACCTGCCACTTTGAACAAGCTTTTGGTCACCTGTCCTGATAATCCTTACGTGGCTTCGTGTCGAAGTTTGTTTTTGTTTGACGCTCCTGGTGAAGCACCTTGGGACGTTTTACTGGGTTAAAGGCGCTATATAAATGCAGGTTGTTACAGTGCCACCCAGTCCTCGATGTAAATTGCCACATGATCATCCAGTCACAGAAGGCCAATGTGCTCACCTAGCACATTGGCCCAATCCCCTTCCCACCACCTCCTAACCGGCTCCCACCCTGAAGTATTGTGGGCGGTAGAATCACTCGTATTGCAGTTTCTCAGCTGATCATCAGCAGCTCGGAAATAACACTTTAAATCGTTTCGGCAAACACACTTCCCCCCCCCCCTTGGAAACGTTAGCTCAAACTATCTCGAATCCCTCTGTGGGGGGAAAACGCAAGAGTGATTTTAGATGTATAAAATCTGCTGGTAATAGATTTGCTGCTGTTTGACTACATTTAGTGTAACTGGAGTATCTAAATGTTCTGGGTGCGGGGGAATTCTATACAGGAGGAGAGTGCAGCAGGGCTTTGGGCAGCTCATCCCCCCCCCCCCCCCCCCCCCCCCCACAGAAAGCAGACCTGCCCCACCAGCGTGTCGCATGTTAAATGAGTATTAAAAAAGGGAAAAAGTAGAGCAGAGGTGAGTAGCCGAGAATGGGTGAGGAAGGGGTTTATTTGCCCATTTCAGTGTCTTTCCTGTTTGGCACAGAAAACATATATGAGTGGAATTTTCCACCTCCGGCACGTCTGTCTTTTCCAGCAGATGTCCAACCTCGCTACACCGGAGATCCTGGTCGGAGTTTTGCTTATGTCGTTATACTGTCTCTCTCTCTACTTTCAGACCTACACTGGCTCAATCTTGGTTGCGGTGAATCCTTACCAGCTGCTGCCCATCTACACGGCCGAACAAATCCGGTATTACACGAACCGGAAGATTGGGGAAATGCCACCTCACATCTTTGCCATCGCTGACAACTGCTACTTCAACATGCAACGCAACAACAAGGACCAGTGCTGCATTATAAGGCGAGTCCAGTTCGCACGGCGGTGAATTCTCGGTGCGGGCTGTCGCACAAGGGTTCAACTGACGACAATTTTTATAAAGTGCCTTTACCATGACAAATCGTCCCCTCGTAAGCAGAGTTGGCCAAATTCAAGGCCAACAAGAAAGGTTCTGAGGAGGCTTTGAGACCTGCTGGACTCCAAGTCGAAAGTGACCGGAGTGGAGTCACTTTGGAAAGATGAGTTCAAACCACATTGGGTCTGGATTCCTTTCGGGCAGGACACTGGTGTATGTCGAAGAATGAGACGTCCGTCAATCGGCAAATTTGTCCGTATTACATATTTTATTAACCCCGTGATGGATGGTAGATGATCAAGATTTTGTATCTGGAGCTTCAAAATCCAAGACTGATGATGTAAAAAAATATATATATTTTATTCCTCCCCCTCCTGAACAAGTGTTTAATTGCAACAGCCTAGTTAGGGTTGTCTGATCCTTGGCATCTCCCAAACTAAGAGTTGGATTGCAGTAATGAGGGGTGGTATGGCATCCGTTTCCCATGTTAATGTTGACCTTTGGGAGAGGAGTATCTTTGATTCCTGCTACTCTGAAAGGGAATATGCATTTGAGTTCTATCCTGGTGTAATGAGTGTGAGGTGGAACGGGTAGGGCTTGACTGCCCCCTGGCGGATGGGAGGCTGCCCTACCTTTGGGATCAGGTTAACCTCTTTTAGCTTTTCGATCAATGTTGGTCTATCCGTGGTTAAGAACACCGAGCCAGAAATCCCTCCCCAGATAACGGAGTAGCTCAACAGTGCTCTGTGTTTGGGGGTGAATTAAAGGAGCAAGTTCTCACATTTGCACGTGTGCAGTAAAATGCGGAAATCGTGAACTTGCTCCTAGTGGTTCGCCGGTGATGTGACGGCTTCGAATTAAAGGGCCACCGCACGCTGCAATCGGGGAAATCATTGAAAAAGGGCCAACTTGCTTATCTGCCCAGCTGGAAAGTAAAGTACGCTTAAAAATACCAGGTGTAAACTAAGTTTTAACAGCGCAGTTAGTCTTAATTTTTAGTTGTTTGGCAGTCATTAACACTTTTAAAAATGTGGAGTGTCATTACTCATATTTTGATAGTTTTTGGTCATTTAAAAAAAAATTTTTTTTTACTTTTCCCTTCTGCCTCTTTAATTCAATTATTTCTTTGGCTTTTTATTTGTAAATAAAAATCACTTTTTTTAATGACATACAGAATATTAACTTTAAATGAATGAAGTTTACTTGAGCAATGCAGCCTGAATCTGTGGGCGGGGCTTCTCTTCCTGACACATTTTGTGGGCCTGTCTTCTCTGATTTTTCCAGCCGCGTGGTAACTCACGCTGAGCAGAGGCCGGGTTGATAGTGCACATTTTATTTAAAGCTCAAACTCTAGCAATTCGATGCCACAGCGCCCGCAGTTAAGTATTTTCGTTAATTAAATTCGCAAGCACTGCGGTCACCGTGATGTCTGGCCCAGGGAGTGCCCCTGACCGATCCATCGGACCTGGAAGTGCTCGTGTGATTCACGCCTGCAGGCAATATAGTTAAAATGGCTGATTTAGTAAATGCCAAGTGCCAGTCAGATTTTTAAAAGACTGCCCCCTCACAGCTGGAAATCCATTGCAAATATAATCAACGTCCTTTTATCTTTGGGCCTTTTTAGTGGAGAGTCTGGTGCTGGAAAAACAGAGAGCACGAAACTCATCCTACAGTTCCTGGCAGCCATTAGTGGTCAGCATTCCTGGATTGAACAGCAAGTACTTGAAGCAAATCCTATTCTGGAAGGTGAGCTGGAGAAATCCTGGTAACTCAGCTGAGATCACGAGCGGTTAGTCATGTAAAGTCCATCGGAGACCATTGACCTCCATCCTAGAGCTGGATGCAGGCAAAGTGAATTTTTGCGCAAAGTATAAATTTTAATATCCTCTAAAAGTAGCAGCCCTACCAGTCTGAATTACATAGCATCTACAGCACAGACCAGTTGGGCCAAATGTCCTGTTTCTATGCCAGTGTTTATGCTCCACACGAGTCTTTCTACCACCAATCTTCTTCATCTCACCCTATCAGCATAACTTTCTATTCCTTTCTCCCTCATGTACTTATCTAGCTTCCCCTTAAATGCATCTATGCTATTTGCCTCAACTACTCCTTGTGGTAGTGAGTTCCACATTCTAACCACTCCCTGGGTAAAGAAGTTTCTCCTGAATTCCTTATTGGATTTATTAGTGACTATTTTATATTTATGGCTCCTAGTTCTGATCTTCCCCCACAAGTGGAAGCATCTTCTCTACATAGGTTGATACCAGAACTGAGGTTATACCTAGTAAATCCTATCAAGAAAGGCTGAACAGGCTGGGGCTCTTTTCTCTAGAAAAGAGAAGACTGAGGGGTGACCTGATCGAGGTCTTTAAAATTATGAAGGGGCTTGATAGGGTAGATGTAGAGAAGATGTTTCCACTTGTGAGAGTTTCCAAAACCAGGGGCCATATATATAAAATAGTCACTAATAAATCCAATAGGGAATTCAGGAGAAACTTCTTTACCCAGGGAGTGGTTAGAATGTGGAACTCGCTACCACAAGGAGTAGTTGAGACAAATAGCATAGATACATTTAAAGGGAAGCTAGATAAGTACATGAGGGAGAAAGGAATAGGTTATGCTGATAGGGTGAGATGAAGTAAGGTGGGAGGAGGCTCGTGTGGGGCATAATCAACAGAATAGACCTGTTGGGCCAAATGTCCTGTTTCTGTGCTGAAAAATGCTATGTAATTCTAGTTGCCCTGAGAAGGCAGTGGTGATCCTTCTTGGACCAGTATGCTCCTTGTGGTGATAGTGTTCCTGCGATGGAATTGGGTAGGGAACAGAAGCCATGATGACCATAAGACAATACTCTCCCAAGTCTCTGTTCCGCCTTCTTTCCTAACCAGGCCAAGAGTCAGAGAGCTATATGTTCCAATAACCCACCCAAATGCCACAACAAGCTCCAAGCTGCCCCTCTGCTGATAATGCCCTGACTACAGAGGGAGATGTGCACACACTCAGATGGTTTAATACAAACATACAAAAAAGTTCAGGAAAAGGCCAGCTGGCCGATCGGGTGGGAGAGAAAAACTAGAAAAAAAGCTACCATTTTAATATGGATGTCCGTGGTGTCTCATGCATCTCAAAATACTTCACATTTTTAAATTTTGCTCTTGTTCAGCAGTAAGTACCAAATGGTGGACACTGGTTTAATGGTAAGAGTGATTCTACCCACAATAATGGTACACGTCCCAGTGGTTTATCTCTGGCTGACTATTTTGGACCATTTCCCTCTCTTGTTTCGAGTTTGTGTTGTGTGCATCAAAACTTGACCAATGGGCCTGTTACTTTTAGAATAGCTACCTACAATCTGTGTGTGTGCGCCACCCGCGGTTTAGGGTGAATTATTGCCCTGCTGTGACCTGACCACCCCGCATTGTGTCTCTTGCCACAGCGTTCGGGAATGCTAAAACTATCCGGAATGATAATTCCAGTCGTTTTGGCAAATACATCGACATCCATTTTAACAAGCGAGGGGCCATCGAAGGAGCCAAGATTGAACAATACCTGCTGGAGAAATCGAGAGTTTGTCGCCAGGTAATGACGAGTGGGGAATCAAAAGAAATTATGGGGGCGGAGACAATCTTTCGGGTGGAAAAATCTAACTTCCAAAAAGCTCTTTTTTTTAGAATTTGCGGAAGGAGGGAAAGGAATATCTGTGCTTTTAATCAACGTTTTCCCAGTCTTTATATTTATATATTTATACTGACCGTTTCTCGGTATAGTGGGGTGGGAAAGTGAAACTTCGATTATTCCCAGTATGTTGGTCTAAAAGTTCTGGGATCGTTAGTGTCTGGCTGTTAACATAGGCTAAAAGAGCTGGGAGTCTGCACTCAGGTGACCTGATCGAGATTTATAAGATGATGAAGGGAATAGTTTGTGTTCAAGTTGACAGTTTGTTTCAATTAAATAGTTTTCGGGAGGAGCAGGGGTCATAATTTTAAGTTGTATGAGGCCAGATCGAGGTTCGATGTCAGGAGGTGGTTCCTTTCCCAGAGAATAGTGGACCTCTGGAACAGGCTGCCGGCTCGTGCGGTGGACACAGTCACTGAGTTCCTTCAAGTGAGAGCCGGACCTGTTTCTGGCAATGGTAGAGATTGTCTCCTTAGAAAAAGTCAGTAATGCATAGAATTATCGGGGCCAGAGTGGTGATCTGGACTGGTTTCGATCGCCTAAGGGGGTCGGAGAGGAATTTCCCAAATTGGCCTGGATTTGTAAAAAAAAAATATTTTTTTTTTGCCTCTCCCAGGAGATTGCATGGTTCTGGGTGGGGTGGGGAGTGTATATATTGTGATACACAAGATGTCAGTTGTGCGGGACAGGCTGGATGGAAAAGAGGGCCTTTTCCTGTCTGTCATTGTTCATATGTTTGTATGTACATGCTTTGTGTGACAGAACCAATTGAACAGCGACTGCAGAAATCAAAGTGAAAGATCTCACATCCACAGCTAAGATGAATACGTGGCTTGAGAGATGGTGCAAGAGGGAGGGATTCAAATTCCTGGGCCATTGGAACCGGTTCTGGGGGAGGTGGGACCAGTACAAATTGGACGGTCTGCATCTGGGCAGGACTGGAACCAATGTCCTAGGGGGAGTGTTTGCTAGTGCTGTTGGGGAGGGTTTAAACTAATGTGGCAGGGGGATGGGAACCGATGCAGGAAGTCAGTGGGAAATAAAGTGGTGACAGAAACAAAAGGCAGTAAGGGAGAGTGTACAGAACATGACCGGACAGATGGTCTGAGAAAGCAGGGCAAAGACCAAGGGAAGACTAGATTAAACTGCATTTATTTCAATGCAAGAAGTCTGATGGGCAAGGCAGATGAACTCAGGGCATGGATGGGTACATGGGACTGGGATGTTATAGCTATTACTGAAACATGGCTAAGGGAGGGGCAGGACTGGCAGCTCAATGTTCCAGGGTACAGATGATATAGGAAAGATAGAGCAGGAGGTAAGAGAGGAGGGGGAGTTGCGTTCTTGATTAGGGAGAACATCACGGCAGTAGTGAGAGGGGATATATCCGAGGGTTCGCCCACTGAGTCCATATGGGTAGAACTGAAAAATAAGAAGGGAGAGATCACTTTGATAGGATTGTACTACAGACCCCCAAATAGTCAACGGGAAATTGAGGAGCAAATATGTAAGGAGATTACAGACAGCTGCAAGAAAAATAGGGTGGTAATAGTAGGGGACTTTAACTTTCCCAACATTGACTGGGACAGCCATAGCATTAGGGGCTTGGATGGAGAGAAATTTGTTGAGTGTATTCAGGAGGAATTTCTCATTCAGTATGTGGATGGCCCGACTAGAGAGGGGGCAAAACTTGACCTCCTCTTGGGAAATAAGGAAGGGCAGGTGACAGAAGTGTTAGTGAGGGATCACTTTGGGACCAGTGATCATAATTCCATTAGTTTTAAGATAGCTATGGAGAAGGATAGGTCTGGCCCAAAAGTTAAAATTCTAAATTGGGGAAAGGCCAATTTTGATGGTATTAGACAGGAACTTTCAGAAGTTGATTGGGAGAGTCTGTTGGCAGGCAAAGGGACGTCTGGTAAGTGGGAGGCCTTCAAAAGTGTGTTAACCAGGGTTCAGGGTAAGCACATTCCTTATAAAGTGAAGGGCAAGGCTGGTAGAAGTAGGGAACCTTGGATGACTCGGGAGATTGAGGCACTAGTCAAAAATAAGAAGGAGGCATATGACATGCATAGGCAGCTGGGATCAAGTGAATCCCTTGAAGAGTATAGAGATTGCCGGAGTAGAGTTAAGAGAGAAATCAGGAGGGCAAAAAGGGGATATGAGATTGCTTTGGCAGATCAGGCAAAGGTGAATCCAAAGAGCTTCTACAAATACATAAAGGGCAAAAGGGTAACTAGGGAGAGAGTAGGGCCTCTTAAGGATCAACAAGGTCATCTATGTGCGGAACCACAAGAGATGGGTGAGATCCTGAATGAATATTTCACATCGGTATTTACGGTTGAGAAAGGCATGGATGTTAGGGAACTTGGGGAAATAAATAGTGATGTCTTGAGGAGTGTACATATTACAGAGAGGGAGGTGCTGGAAGTCTTAACGCGCATCAAGGTAGATAAATCTCCGGGACCTGATGAAATGTATCCCAGGACGTTATGGGAGGTTAGGGAGGAAATTGCGGGTCCCCTAGCAGAGATATTTGAATCATCCACCGCTACAGGTGAGGTGCCTGAAGATTGGAGGGTAGCAAATGTTGTGCCTTTGTTTAAGAAGGGCGGCAGGGAAAAGCCTGGGAACTACAGACCAGTGAGCCTGACATCTGTAGTGGGTAAGTTGTTAGAGGGTATTCTGAGGGACAGAATCTACAGGCATTTGGAGAGGCAGGGACTAATTAGGAACAGTCAGCATGGTTTTGTGAGAGGAAAATCATGTCTCACGAATTTGATTGAGTTTTTTGAAGGGGTAACCAAGAAGATAGATGAGGGCTGTGCAGTAGACGTGGTCTACATGGACTTCAGCAAAGCATTTGACAAGGTACCGCATGGTAGGTTGTTACATAAGGTTAAATCTCATGGGATCCAAGGTGAGGTAGCCAATTGGATACAAAATTGGCTTGACGACAGAAGACAGAGGGTGGTTGTCGAGGGTTGTTTTTCAAACTGGATGCCTGTGTCCAGCGGTGTGCCTCAGGGATCGGTGCTGGGTCCGCTGTTATTTGTTATTTATATTAATGATTTGGATGAGAATTTAGGAGGCATGGTTAGTAAGTTTGCAGATGACACCAAGATTGGTGGCATTGTGGACAGTGAAGAAGGTTATCTAGGATTGCAACGGGATCTTGATAAATTGGGCCAGTGGGCCGATGAATGGCAGATGGAGTTTAATTTAGATAAATGTGAGGTGATGCATTTTGGTAGATCGAATCGGGCCAGGACCTACTCCGTTAATGGTAGGGCGTTGGGGAGAGTTATAGAACAAAGAGATCTAGGAGTACAGATTCATAGCTCCTTGAAAGTGGAGTCACAGGTGGATAGGGTGGTGAAGAAGGCATTCAGCATGCTTGGTTTCATTGGTCAGAACATTGAATACAGGAGTTGGGATGTCTTGTTGAAGTTGTACAGGGCATTGGTGAGGCCACACTTGGAGTACTGTGTACAGTTCTGGTCACCCTATTATAGAAAGGATATTATTAAACTAGAAAGAGTGCAGAAAAGATTTACTAGGATGCTACCGGGACTTGATGGTTTGACTTACAGGGAGAGGTTAGACAGACTGGGACTTTATTCCCTGGAGAGTAGGAGGTTAAGGGGTGATCTTATAGAAGTCTATAAAATAATGAGGGGCATAGATAAGGTCGATAGTCAAAATCTTTTCCCAAAGGTAGGGGAGTCTATAACGAGGGGGCACAGATTTAAGGTGAGAGGGGAGAGATACAAAAGGATCCAGAGGGGCAATTTTTTCACTCAAAGGGTGGTGAGTGTCTGGAACGAGCTGCCAGAGGCAGTAGTAGAGGCGGGTACAATTTTGTCTTTTAAAAAGCATTTGGACAGTTACATGGGGAAGATGGGTATCGAGGGATATGGGCCAAGTGCAGGCAATTGGGACTAGCATAGTGGTATAAACTGGGCGACATGGACATGTTGGGCCGAAGGGCCTGTTTCCATGTTGTAACTTCTATGATTCTATGATTCTATCATGCGTCAAATGTGTAGGGTGGTGCATTTTAAAAAAAAACTCAAGTATCTCACTGTTCAAATTGGCTGAAATAACCACTTTCTTCTAGTCACAAGTAGTAACAAAGTTGGATTTGGAGATGTTGGTCAGGATGGTCATAGGAACGTATGAAGAAGACCAGCTGGTCCATCAAGTCATCTATCTGACCTTCCCCTCTGCTTGCAGCCATGTAATTTCCTGTGATACTCCAATCAGATGGAGACGTTGATGAAATTTTAGTTTTTTAGTCTCGCTAGGGCTGACATTCTTTGGGATGGGGAAAGAAGCATCTCTGATGGACCACCCATAGAGGCCAGGGATTGGGGATGAATCCTTGAATGTCATGGCCTTGGAGAGGGTGCACAGGGGATTTACGAGAATGGTACCAGAGATGAGGGACCTCAGTTATGTAGAGTGACTGGAGAAGCTGGGGTTGTTCTCCTTAGAACAGACAAAGTTCAGGGGAGATTTAATAGAGGTGTTCAAAGTTTTGAAGGGTTTTGATAGAGTAGATGATAAGGAGAAATTGTTTCTATTGGTAGGAGGGTCATTAACCAGAAGGGACAGATTTGAGATAATTGGTAGAAGAACCAGAGGGGAGATGAACCGTTTTTATGCAGCGAGTTATGATCTGGAATGCACTGCCTTTCAGGGCGGTGGAAGCAGATTCAATAGTAACTTTCAAAAGGGAATTGGATAAATACTTGAAAGGAAAAATTTGCAGGGCTGTGGGGAAAGAGCAGGGGAGTGGAACTAATTGGATAGCTGTTTCAAAGAGCTAGCTCAAGAATGATGGGCCGAATGAGCTCCTGTGCTGTATGATTCTATGACTGAGAACATATGTGAGGACCATTGTATGAAAGGCAAACAGGAAGGAGGAAAGAACTTCGCATGGGAGATGAGCAGAGATGCATAAACTTGTTTTTTGTGCATGGGCAATGCAATCGGAGATGAATTAATATTTTGTTCATTACGCCAAATGTGAATATCTAAAAGTTAGCCGCCATTTTGGTTGTTTTGCATCCTTCCCAAATATGGTTGACTTTCCATTTCTTTCACTCTCCTACAGGCTGAAGGTGAGAGGAACTATCACATTTTCTATTGTATGTTGATGGGAATGAGCCCTGAACAGAAGAGGAAACTCAGTCTTGGGAAAGCTACAGATTACACCTACTTGACCATGGTGAGAACTGAAGGGCTGGTCGATTGTGGGGGGTGGTGGTGGAGGTGGAGGAGGAGGTGCTGATCAGTTGAGTGGGTATAGGTGTGAGCAATGAAAGTGATTTACAGATATCAGGGATTAAAGCCACAGGGGAAGATGCGACTTGGAAAAGAAGAGCCTTCAGGCGGCATAATTGACGTTTCAAGGTTATGAAAGTAATTGATCCAGGCAAATTGCTCATTCGGGCGAAGGGTTCAAATACCAAGGGACAAATTAAAATTAATAAAATCAATAAGAAGGCAAGTCCAGTGCAGCCATAGTCATAAAACTCAACATTCAAACTGGGCACACTTGGTGCTCTATAATGGTATCCAAATGAGACAGTCCATCAGTATAATGAAAGATAAAATTGGTTGCAGTGTTGATCTGCTACTGGATGTCATTAATGTATTTAGTAAAAATGCAACACGTACTAACTGTAGGAAATGTTTACTGGTCTGGGTTTCTTCATTGGTCATTGTCCATTTTTATTGGGCTAACCATTTGGATGGCAGCTGGAAATGGAATGGGGATCTGATAACGTCAGGATCTCCACTCCCTTCAGCACCGAGAGGTTCATAGAATCATACAGCACAGAGGGAGGCCGTTTGGCCCATCGTGCCTGTGCCGGCTCTCTGAAAGAGCTATACAATTAGCCACACTCCCCCTGCTCTTCTCCCACAACCGTGCAAATTTTTCCTTTTCAAATATAATATCCAATTCCCTTTTGAACCTGCTTCCAGGCAGAGCATTCCAAGTGTTGTGTGTGTGCGCGCCTCATCTCCCTTTCAGGTTCTCAATTATCTTAAATCTGTGTCCTCTGGTTACCGACCCTCCTATCTACACTATCAAAACTCCTTATAATTTTGAACACCTCTATTAAATCTCCCTTAACTGTCTCTGTTCTAAGGTGAACAATCCCAGATTCTGAAGTCCCTCATCCCTGGTAACATTCTAGTAAATGCACCCTCTCCAAGACCTTGACATCCTTCCTAAAGTGTGATGCCAAGAATTGTACACAACACTCCAGCTGAGGCCTAACCAGTGATTTATAAAGGTTTAGCATAACTTCCTTGCTTTTGTCCTGTCCCAGTTCCTGCTGTCGATGGCTGATAGAAGTGCCCACCTGCTTCACGTTGTCTAAGCAGCAAATTAATGGGGGTAATTTTCACCTTCACCCCACCGGGCATTAATCTGATGGAGCAGATCGCCCGGCCTTTGTAGCGCTGCCCAATTATCATCCCGTTGAAATGGCGGGTTCCACATCGGACGGGCGACCCACTCTGCCAGCTTACTGTCCAGGCGGTGATGGTGAAAATTACCCCCAATATCTGGGTATTAGAAATCAGATTCTCTATGCTGGCTGAGACTTTACAACAAGCAACCAGGAAATTGAATGTAATAAACACAAGTGTAATGCCCAGCAAGTAACATCATATTTATAGGCTATCTTGCAGTTGGTATCTTTGATCATCCTAAATCTAGCTGGTCTGCATAAAGATTGATGTACCATTGATTGATGCCTTGTTTTAGGTTCGCACATCTAAGTAGCTCATGGTGTCAGAGATCAGATATTTTTCTTAAGCAAAAACTGGTGAAATCTAGCACTCAAAGGAACAGTAAAGAGCCCTTGTTAAATCAGTTTACCTTTGACCTTTCTGCTGCATTCCCATTCTCCCCAACGCCCCCTTCCCCCCAAGCTCACTGCTACAATCCTGACCCTCTTCCAATGTTCCAACCAGCTGCCAGAAGATGTGACTCTCCAGATTTCCCCCCTTTGACCTCTCCCATTCGTGTAGTACGTGCTGGAGATTCTATATTGAGGGCAGGGTCTCTTGAGTGGGGAATTGCAAGCATGAATGAGTGTCTTAATACTGTGACCCAACATATTGGCGCTCCAACACCCTACAGTGTCGTGCCATTGCACACAGTTATAAGCTGTACCCGTTCTAAGGTAGAATATTAAAATCTACAATCCGACCTGTAATCTCAGTCATGAGCTCGCACTCCCCACCTGATTGATCCACCCCTCCTTGTGCATTAGTAAACTAAGACCCTCACTTTGTTCATTCCCAGTGTAGCTGTACACCCATGCCCATCCACAGCTGAGTTCAAATCCCTCCACAGCCTCTTCCTGTCTCTGTAACCCCCTCCAGCCCCACAACCCTCAGATCTCTGCGCTCCTCCATTTCTGGCCTCTTGCGCATCTCGATTTTAATCACTCCACCATTGGCGGCCGTGCCTTCAGCTGCCAAAGCCCTAAGCTCTGGAAATCCCTCCCTGAACCCCTCTACCTCTCCCTCCTCCTTTTTAAGACCCAACTTAAAACCTACCTCTTTGACCAAGGTTTTGTTCACCTGTCCTAATGCCTCCTTATGTGGCTTGGTGTCAAATTTTGTTTGATAGTTTTACTATGTTAAAGGCGCTATATAAATGCAAGTTGTTGATGCGACATTGAAATGTTTGTTCCAGGGTAAATGCACCCTCTGCGATGGGCGTGACGACAACAAGGAGTACGCCAACATTCGCTCCGCGATGAAGGTCCTCATGTTCACAGACACCGAGCACTGGGCAATCTCCAAACTGATGGCTGCAATTCTGCACATGGGCAACCTGGCTTATGAACGTAAGTCTAGAGATGAGCTGCTTCATGATGGACAGGAAGCTAGGAATATAAGATTAATGATCGGGCATTTTGTGCCTCGAGTGGCTGTTTCCCCTCGTGGTTCTCAGTGCTGTGCTGAGGGAGGGCTGCATTGTCGGGGGTGCCATGTTTCAGATGAGTGGTTAAGTAGAGGCCCAGGTAGATGTAAAAGATCCCATGGTGCTATTTGAGGAAGCACAGGGAATTGTCTTGTTTTCCTGGCCAATGTTCTTCCCTCTATCGACACCACCCAAATAGTCCTGTAAATTTACCATTTATGGGACTTTGCTATATTTGCTCACATAAGTGACTAATATTAACTGTGAAGCACAATGAATGAATGAATGCATGAAGACTTGCATTTATATAGCACCTTTCACGACCTCAGGACGTCCCAAAGCGATTTACAGTCAACTTTTGAAGTGCAGTCATTTTGTAATGTCGGAAACATGGCAGCCAATTTGCACACAGCAAGGTCCCACAAACAGCAAGGTGGTAATGACCAGATAATCTGTGTTTAGGTGTTGGTTGAGGGATAAATATTGGTAAGAACTCACTCCGTGAAATAGCGCTATGGGATCTTTCACACCTGAGGGCAGACTGGACCATGGTTTAACGTCTCATCCGATAGATGACACCTCCAACAGTGCAGCACTCCCTCAGTACTGCACTGGAGTGTCTGCCTAGATTTTGTACTGAAGTCCCTGGAGTGGGACTTAAACCCACAACCGTCTGTCAGAAATGAGAGTGCTACCGACTGAGCCACATTGGGATGCTTTGAGGGTGGGGAAGATGTTATATAAATGCAAACTCTTTATGTCCAAATGTAAACACTGACCTGTTGGGCCATTTGTGGAGGCATCCCAGCTAAGTCCAGTTCTACCTCATCCAATGTCCATATGTGTAATTTCCTGAGTGTCACAGTAGGCTTTGAAGCCCTCTTTCCCGCAACCCCTCTTTCCCCCCCCTCCCCCGACTCTGGCCAAATCCCCAAGCTCAGACAGACAAATTGCAGCGTATCCCTCCTAACCCTGCTGTATGGGTGTCCCTGCAGTTCGAAATAGTGGCTGGTGACACAGGGAGGGGGCAGTTGGTACCTCCGTGAGATGGTTCTCTGGCTCTAGGAGCATGTGTGTGTAGCCATAGTTTGAGCTGCTGCCAATGGCATCCTGTAATCTAAATGCAGCAGGGATCCCAATGTTGTGCCTCCTGTATGATGAGCAAACAAAATAGTTGTTTTACTTAAATTGCAATTGAGATGATTGGCTTTTGTTTATCCTGCCGATCCTTCTCCAGCTCGAGTGTATGACAATCTGGATTCATGTGAGGTCGTCTACTCCACACAACTGGCAACAGCTGCGTCTCTCCTGGAGGTGAGTATGTCTGTGCTCACTTAATACACTACCAGTGTGTCTGCATCTATTCGTAGATAAGAGCTCTATAGCTTCATACTGAGATCAAATGTAGAGTGGGAGTGGGGATTGGGGGGGAAAAGAAGAATAATTTGAGTTTACGCCTGTAATATCGGCTGAACCAGTGCAAAAGATCAGGGGAGTTTTAAACTGAAGGGAGTTACGCCCAAAACCGTTTGCGTTCCTGCTTTCCGCAATCTTTTCCGCTGGTTCAGGATTCACTTCGTCTGGAGCAGGCCCCGCCCAGGTAGAGATTGCGCTGGTTCAGGAAGGCACTTCAAATTGAGCTCGTTTTCATAGGCACACAGGCACATTTTAAAAGCTTTTTCATATTCAAAAACATTTAATTTAGTAGGAAACTGACCATTGTACATCAATGAAACTATGAAATGGTTCAGTATATTTTTTCAGTGATTTTCTTTAAAAAAAAAATCTGGATACTCCTAGGTGGAGGACTAGACACCCTTAATAAAAATGCTTATTTTTGCTAATAAACCCGTTTTTAGCTGTATTGATAAAACTGCACCAGGTTACCACTCTTAAATATATCCACGAATACCTTTTAATGGAAAGTTCTATTACGCTGCCCAACTGCGCTGGTTCATGGATGATTTTACGTTTGTGCAAATGCATTTTCGCGGAAACTTGAACTGTAACCTAACCGGCGCAATGTTGGGCGCATTTTCCTGATTGTGCCCAAAGTGGAAACTCTACCCCAGGATTTATATTGCAAGGACACAGAAGAGGATGAACTTTTTTACATAGTGGGTGGTTATGATCTGGAATGCACTGCTAGGGGTGGTGGTGGTGAAGGCAGATTCAGTCGTGGCTTTCAAAAGGGAATTGAATAAGTACTTAAAATCATAGAAAGGCTACACCATGGAAGGAGGCCATTTGGCCCATTGAGTCCATGTCGGCTCTATGCAAGAGCAATCCAGCTAGTCCCGCTCCCCGCCCTATCCCCGTAGCCCTACAAATGTTTTCCTTTCAAGTACTTATCCAGTTCCTTTTTGAAGGCCATGATTGAATCTGCCTCCACCACCCCCTCGGGCAGAGCATTCCAGATCCTAACCACTTGCTGTGTTTTTTTTAAAAAAGTTTTTCCTCATGTCATCTCTTTGGTTCTTTTGCCAATCACCTTAAATCTGTGTCCTCTGGCTCTTGACTCTTCCACCAATGGGAACAGTTTCTCTCTATCTACTCTGTCAAGACCCTTTATAATTTTGAATACCTCAATCAAATCTCCTCTCAATCATCTCTGTTCCAAGGAGAACAACCCCAGCTTCTCCAGTCCATCCATGTAACTAAAGTCCCTCATCACTGGAATCTTTCTAGTAAATCTTTTCTGCACCCTCTCTAAGGCCTTCACATCTTTCCTGAAGTGCAGTGCCCAGAACTGGAAATAATACTCCAGTTGTGGTCGAACCAGTGTTTTATAAAGGTGGTTCATGACTTCCTTGCTTTTGTACTCTGTCTCTCTTTATAAAGCCCAGGATCCCATATGTTTGTTTAACCGCTTTCTCAACCTGCCCTGCCACTTTCAACAATTTGT
This sequence comes from Heptranchias perlo, assembly GCF_035084215.1. Lineage (NCBI taxonomy): Eukaryota > Metazoa > Chordata > Chondrichthyes > Hexanchiformes > Hexanchidae > Heptranchias > Heptranchias perlo. The sequence continues at coordinate 5,971,545 of NC_090330.1, forward strand.
GCACATAAACCCCCCAGATCTCTGTCTCTCTACCCCTTTTAGAATTGTGCCCTCTAGTTTATATTGCCTCTCCTCGTTCTTCCTACTGAAATGTATTAATTCGCATTTTTCAGCGTTAAATTTCATCTGCCACGTGTCCGCCCATTCCACCAGCCTGTCTATTTCCTCTTGAAGTCTATCACTATCCTCCTCACTGTTCACTACACTTCCAAGTTTTGTGTCATCTGCAAATTTTAAAATTGTGCCCTGTACACCCAAGTCCAAGTCATTAATATATATCAAGAAAAGCAGTGGTCCTAGTACCGACCCCTGGGGAACACCACCTGAAAAAACATTTTTGCAGGGCTATGTGGAAAGGGTGGGAGTGAGAGACCAGGTGGACTGCTCTGACAGTCAGCATGGACTAGACGGGCTGAATGGTTACAGCACAGAAGGAGACCATTCTATGTCTTTGGAGTTTGACTTAAACCCACAGCCTTCTGACTCGGAGGTGAGAGCGCCACCCACTGAGCCAAGGCTGACACCGATTTGTAATTTATACTTCCATTTATCTATTTTGGAATCATTCTCCCTCACACTTTTTCCTACCCCACTCTCTCCTCCAATTAAAAGGTGTGCAAGTAGCCACCTTTCACCTTCGGGAGCCATTGCTTTGGGCAGTTGCAATCCCGTTCCTATTGGCTGTGTTACAAAGCATTCCACATGAGGCTGGCCAATAAATTAGATGGAAATGTCACACTGGTGATGTAGATTTATGGTATTTTTAAAGTTAGGGGTTAATGCAAAAAATGTTGCAGTGCCTGGTGTGGGAATGTTGATATTAGTGCAAAATGAGTTTTGGATGTCTCCCTGAGGAGGACAAAAGTTCAGCTCTCTCTACACTCCTCCCTCATCCAAAAAAAAAACCTGTTATTTTCTTATTTGTTCTCGGGACATGGATGCTGCTGTCTAGGCTGGCATTTATTGCTCATCCCTAGTTGTCCTGAGAAGGTAGTGAAGGGCCACCTTGAACCGCTGTAGTCCTTTTGATGGTACTCCCACAACGGTGTTGGGTAGGGATAACGTAGTATAACAAAATGTTTTCAAAACTATAGTCCTCAGCAGGAGTATTGTGTCCAATTCTGGGCACCAAACTTTAGGAAGGATGTCAAGGCCTTGGAGAGGGTGCAGAGGAGATTTACTAGAATGCAATCGGGGTGAGGGACTTCAGTTATGTGGAGAGACTGGAGAAGCTGGAGTTGTTTTCCTTTTTTTAGAGCAGAGAAGGTTAAGGGTGAGATTTAATAGAGGTGTTCAAAATCATGGGTTTTGATAGGGTAATTGGGAGAAACTGTTTCCGCTGGCAGAAGGGTCGGTAACCAGAGGACACTGATTTAAGATAATTGGCAAAAGAACCAGAGGGGAGATGAGACATTTTTACACAGCAAGTTATGATCTGGAACGTGCTGCCTGAAAGGGCGGTGGAAGCATATTCAGTAGTAACTGTCAAAAGGGAATTGGATAAATACTTGAAAAGGAAAAATTTGAGGGGCCATGGAGAAATAGCAGGGACTAATTGGGTAGCTCTTTCAAAGAGCCGGCACAGGCACGATGGGCCGAATGGTCACCTCCTGTGCTGTATAATTCTGATTCTTTGCGGTCACCAATAAAATGGATGATGCAAGGCTCCATTTAAATCTGCTTTTTAACCTCTCCGGATTACCTTGTTCCTTCAGGTTGATTGTTTGGACCTGCAGAACTGCCTCACCAGCCGTACCATTATAACACGGGGGGAGACGGTGTCCACCCCTCTTAACATGGACCAAGCCCTGGATGTCAGAGATGCTTTTGTGAAGGTGAGAGTTCCTTGCTGTGAAAATCATAGAGAAGCCTTTTCTCAGTAAGTACCACTTGTCTCTTTTTTTTGTAAAGAGTGAGTAGAAAACCAAGATTTTGAACAAAGTTGAATGTGCATCAAGTTGGCAGACATTTGACATTTAATCTTTCAGTGAAAACTATGCCCCTTTTAGTCTTTTTAACACTTATTCCTCTGATTGCTGTCTGGCTGAGGACAGCCATTGGCTGTGTTTGTTCGGGGAGAGCCACTTTATGTTCTGATGTTGTTCTACACGTTTTAATAGGTCATCCTAGTCATATCGTAAAGGTAATGATGTCAATCATAAAACTTGGGCTTTTGATTGGCTGGAAAATTGGCCTTTGGAATTGGCTTTCAGCCAATGAAAACCCACTTTGTTTTTAAAATTCACATCGTTGCCGAGAACCATGAGCTCCAGGGGCAGGAAGAGAGGCTGAAAGAAGGTTTGCATACAAAGTAAAGTTTTAACAAGAGAACTGGAGGCGGGCGCGAAGGAGGAAAGATAGGACGAGCAGAGTGAAATGTTTTAACGTTCATTTTTAAACCTGCTTATTTTCTTCTCATGTCTGGAAAATCTTTGTTAGTTTGCAACCAAGTTGTTATAGTTTGGGCTTTCTTCCAACACCTTTGCTCGTATTAATAGTTAGATAGCCATTTTCATGACTAAATTGAGTCTCCCATAAACAGAAACCTGCATCTTTTATTCTCTGCCATGTTTGAATTAGCATGCCCAGGTCTAACAATGAACCCCCTTACAGTAAGTTACTTGCTCGTTAAAATTTACACAGGATGCCCACTTGGTTCTCCTATCATATCAAGAGGACCTAACCTGCCACTAGACGACACTACCTACAGGCTAAAACTGCTGTTCACATTTATTTACAGATAAAATAATATACAGAAGCATAAAAATAGGCAAGATACTCATAGAACCATACAGCACAGAAGGAGGCCATTCAGCCCATCGTGTCTGTGGCAGCTCTGTGAAAGAGCAAACCAATTAGTCCCATTCCCCTGCTCTTTGTCCATAGCCCTGCAAATTTCTTCTATAGTCAATACCCAAATTTATGCTCTGTGCAAACTGGATTGACTGTTTTAAAAATAGATGGTAGTTCTTGCAGCTTCACTCAGCAAGCTCTTAGATACACAATAGTACATGCATAAACTTCTTGCTCAAGGATCTTTATCCATCCCCTTTCATGTATAGAAGCACAGCGAACAGAAAACTTAAGAATTGCTACCGTGCCTGACATTTATACGTTGGATCCCTTTGTTGCTGGAACAGGCCCTTTGCAGATAGCCCACTTTGATCCCGTTTTGGTTTATAAACAAAAAGCACCAGAGGCAATAGCTGCACAGCCCGGGGGTGTCTGGAGAATTCCCATGGGGTTCTCCTGATTGTCCGCTGTATCTTTGGAAGAGCCACGGAAACCCTGGAGCAATGGCGTTTCTCGGGGTTTTCCGGCAAAGTTACGACTGAGGATCTGGAGAACCCCCTCAGAAATCTAACCCCCATGTCTGTCTGTCTCTCCTTTCTGGTGCTCATGTTGGATCAAGTGGCCTGGTTTTAACATCTGAGGACCGTTGTGCATTATGTTTTTAGATTGCTATTGCCAAGTTGGTGATCACATGGTCGCCTGCAGAGGTTCCAGTGGAAACTAACAATTGCCTGTATTTTGGGCAGCTAGGTGTGAATATGAAATGCTACCAAAAATACCTTTTTTGGGGTCAGATACCCACAGGCTTCCAGACCTGAGAAGCCCTGGGATCACACTGCCTCCCAGTAGCCTCTCGCTGAAGCAGTGGTGGTGTTTTGCAGAGGTAAGAGGAATCACCAGAAGAGACTGGGGAGGGAGGAAGAAAGATATTGGGGACAAAAACCTAGAGAGGGGGTCGGAGTGCAAAGATCTGCCGTATCTCTCCTTAATCTGATGTGGCCCCTATATTTTGTCCCCCTTTTTACACCCATCGTCAAGGGTATCTATGGGAGACTCTTTGTGTGGATAGTGGAGAAGATCAATGCTGCTATTTACAAACCTCCGTCCCGTGAACCCAAGGTGATGCGCAGGTCGATCGGCTTGCTGGATATTTTTGGGTTCGAAAACTTCCACGTCAACAGGTAAGATGGGACAACGTCCATTACTGTCCTGTACATCCCTACGTCCCTGTCTGCCGGTAGCACTCTCGCCGCTGAGGTGCCGTCTATCGGATGAGACGTTAAACCGAGGCCTCGTCGGCCCTCTCAGGTGGGCGTAAAAGATCCCATGGCGTTATTTCGAAGAGCAGGGGAGTTCCCCGTGGTGTTCTGGCCAATATTTATCCCTCAACCAACATCACTAAAATAGATTATCCGGTCATTGCCGTTTGTGGGGCTTTGCTATGTGCAAATTGGCTGCCGTGTTTCCTACGTTAAAACAGTGACTACACTTCGAAAGTACTTCATTGGCTGTAAAGCACTTTGAGATGTCCTGAGGTCGTGAAAGGCGCTATATAAATGCAACTTCTTTCTGTCTTTCCCTGTCAGGAGCTGCTCCTTTCACAGCATTGAGTGCTAGATATTCACGGTATGGTTTATGGGATATTGGTGCAGTCTAAATGAGTCTAATTCCTAGTGGATGTTTTGGTTTTCCAGTTATTGTCGTAGAAGGTTTCATCTGTTTAGTTCAGCCTGTCTACGATAAAAATCAAGAGCAGCAACAACAACTTGCATTTATATAGCGCCTTTAATGTAGTAAAAGGCGCTTCACAGGAGTGATTATCAAACAAAATTTGACACCGAGCCACATAGAGATATTAGGACAGATGACCAAAAGCTTGGTCAAAGAGGTAGGTTTTAAGGAAGGTAGAAAGGTTTAGGGAGGGAATTCCAGAGCTTAGGGCCTAGGCAGCTGAAGGCACGGCCACCAATGGTGGAGCGATTAAAATCGGGAATGTGCAAGGGGCCAGAATTAGAGGAGTGCAGAGGTCTCTGAGGGTTGTAGGGCTGGAGGAGATTAGAGATATGGAGGGATTTGAAGACCAGGATGGGAATTTTAAAATAGAGAGCAGTGCATTACTGAAATTCAGGCACTAATTTTCTCTCTCAGACTTCGTATTCACAATGCATCTATCTCCGATTCCCTGATTTCCTTATTGGGTAAATGCACTGCACTGCGGTGTGGTAGTGAGCTACAAAGACCATGGAGATTGTAGGTTTGGTCCTTGGTCTGTGAGTTAACAGGACCTTAACTGGGGTGACGGTTGAGGTGCTACAATTGTCCTCATCAACCCATTTTTGATGCGGTTAGGGAGAAGAGAAGCAGTGTGCCCACTCTTGATTGCCAGCCAGTGACCCCTCTCAGAAAATGCAGCACTAATTCACAATCTCACTCAGTGAAGCAACAAATTGGTTGATGCGGACGGGATGTAAATGTCACTGGTGTGGTAGAGAGTTCTCCTTTTTGGGGCTGAGGCATGTCGTCGTGGCAGCGTAGAGGGAATTTAACTCTGCATCTAAGCTCGTTGTTTGTGTGATTGATCTGGGAGTGCTTGATTTTGACATTTATGCTGCTGAAAGTGTGAGTTCCAGTTTTGATCCCGTGGTGGGGGGGTGTTTGGCTATGATACCCTCCCCTTTGGAACTGTTATCCAGCATGACCTGGTGCCTTTAGGACAGAGGGAGGAAGATGCTATCAAGGCAGTTGCTCCACAAAGGAGTCTTAAAGGATATGGGGAGTGAGCAGGAAAGAGATTAGACTAAAGGAACTTGGGTTTATATGATGCCTTTCACAATGTCCCAAAGCACTTCGAAGCCAATGGAATACTTTTTGAACTGTAGTCAGTGTTCTAATCTAGGGAAATGTGACCGGCAATCTGTGCTGCGCACAGCAAGATCCCACAAACAGCAATGAGATGAATGACCAGATAATCTGTTTTCATGATGTGGGTTGAGATTTTTGGTGACCAGGACACTGGATGAACTCTCCTGCTCTTCTATTGCAGAGTGCCATGGGATCTTTTATACCCATCTGAGGGGGCCAATGAGGTGTTGGTTTAACATCTCACCTGAAAGACGACACATCTGACGGTGCAGCACTTCTACCATAGATTACATACTTGAACCTATAACCTTGTGACTTGGAGACTGGTGTGTTACCACTGAGCCAAGTCTGACTCTAGTGGCATGATTTTGGCCCGGGTGGTGGGGGGGGTGGAATTCCTGACTGGAAGTATGGGCTTCCCGGACATCCTTACGATTTTGACGCAAGGACGTTTATTTATTTTTTTCTTTTGCTGGTTTCTGCCCGAAAGGCCGGTCTGATTAACAGGCTGGCTCTCAGCCGGGCGGGAGAAAAGCCAGGAAGACTATGTGATCGGGTAAGTATTAGGTCAGGGGTCAAGGAGGGGTGGGGTCAGAGGTCGAGGGGTCGGAGATTGTGGTGGGGGAGGGGGGGTTCGTTGCAGGTAGGCTTGTTGGGCCTTGGGGAAGCACTCCTGCTCCTCCTGGGCCCACAGGCTATGCTATAAAGGCACTTACCTGCAGTTTGGGGCCATCTCGCCAACTCCTCATGTAGTAAGAAGGAGGTCTGGGAATCCCAGCCCCCAGAAGCTAAAATCAAGATAGTTTTGAAAATAGAGGCCCTCAGTCTTTTTTTTTTAAAAGCTTTTAATGTCTCCTCCGCTTCCTGAGCGCAGGTTGGTGGCCCGCCCCTCATCCCACCCCCGTGAAAACGGAAAATAGGCAGGTTTTAGATTTTTGCAGTTGTTACTGCCCCCAACCCACCCGTTTTTTTTTCCAGGCCAAAATCACGCCCTAGGAGCCTCGTCGGGAATAATACCAGCATAAAGTTGATGGGTCAAAAGGCCTGTTTGTGTCCTGTGACATTGGAACGTGGTGTTACTGGATTACTGATCCAGAGAATGTGAACTCAAATCCCACCATGGCAGTTTGAGAATTTGAATTCGGTTTGACACGTCCTTGAAGCTGTCAGGTTGTCATAAAAACCCAACTGGTTCATTTAACGTCTTTTAGGGAAGTAAACATAGGAACAGGAGTAGGCCATTCAGCCCCTGGTGCCTGCTCCGCCATTTGATAAGATCATGGCTGATCTGTGATCTAACTCCATATACCTGCCTTTGGCCCATATCCCTTAATACCTTTTGGTTGCCAAAAAGCTATCTATCTCAGGATTTAAATTTAGCAATTGAGCTAGTATCAGTTTGCGGAAGAGAGTTCCAAACTTCTACCACCCGTAGGTGTAAGCCTGCGGGTGACTCCAGTCCCACACCAATGCGGTTGATCCTTAGTCTCCCTCGGAAGTGACCTAGCAAACCACTCTGTTGTAAGATGGCGGCCCACCACCACCACCTCGGGGCAACTAGGGATGGGCAATCAATGCCAGCGATGCCCACTTTTTTTTTTAAAAAAAAAGTTTTAAAAATTGGCCAGCCATTCCATGTCAGCAATGTGATTGTGGGATAAGTACAAGTCAGATTCTTTTGAGAACTATTTTAATCGTATTCTCCTGCTTCACTGTAGCTTTGAGCAGCTCTGTATAAACTTCGCCAACGAAAACCTGCAGCAGTTTTTTGTGCGTCATGTCTTCAAGCTGGAGCAAGAGGAGTACAACCTGGAGAATATCAACTGGCAGCACATCGAGTTCACCGACAACCAGGATGCACTCGACATGATTGCGCTCAAGCCCATGAACATCATATCGCTCATCGATGAAGAGAGCAAATTCCCCAAGGTATGGGGTCTGGGTGTGGTATTGGATTTTTACGCAAATGGAAGGAGGTGGAGAAACGAAAGTTAGGATGAAGACATGTTGGTGCTACTTCTCCAAGTGTTCCTTCAACCTCATCTTCCTGGCCACTAAATAAATGCACTGAGCCTTTTAGGGTGGTCCTCCTCCCTCCTCCCTCCCCACCTCCTCAGCAACCAGCTCATACTGGACGAGAGTTCCAAGGCTCAAAGAAAACTGACTAAAACTCTTGTAAGCCCCCAACATAGATTGTACCTCTTGTAATATATCTCCCCTAAATCCATCATCAAGGGTATCTTTGGAAGATAGTAGAGGTTATTGCTCTCGTTAGCTACCTCATGCACTTGGCCAGTCCTAATGAGAACCTAGGTGATGTGGGTTGGCAAGCTATTCAATCATGGGAGACGTCAGGAGAAATTTCTTTACCCAGAGAGTGGTGAGAATGTGGAACTCGCTACCACAAGGAGTGGTTGAGGCGACTAGCATAGATGCATTTAAGGGGAAGCGAGGTAAAAACACATGAGGGAGAAAGGAATGGAAAGATATGTTGATGGGGTGAGATGAAGTAAATAGAGTAGGAGGAGGCTCATGTGGAGCATGAACGCCAGCATGGACCATTTGGGCCGAATGGCCTGTTTCTGCGCTGTAAATTTGTGTAATTCTATGTAATTAGTGCCAAGTCCAATCTCGTCCTTGGCTGATTCCCATGTCTTTCCAGCAAGGATTGTTGGATGGTGATCAGGAGCAAGAACCCTGGCTATGTTCCCCACCTCCTCAGCCCAGTAACTGGAATCCAATTGTTGTCCCACTACAGCAGCCCTGGCTAAGACCACCGAACCTGGCCCAGACCATGAACCTACCTGCTTTGTTTGGCTTGAGTTGGGCAGCAGATGAAACCACTGGGAGCGTCAGACTATTGAATTAAAGTTTCTGCAACATCACCCAAATTTAATCCCCAATAAACTGGGGGTGGGGAGTGCAACTGTTTTTATAGATTATATGTAATGTATTATTAAGGACATTGTGGTTTTTAAAGCTGACACAGTGTTTACAAAAATATCTCCTGACAGGGTACGGACGCAACAATGTTGAACAAACTGAATTCCCAGCACAAGCTGAATACCTATTACATCCCTCCGAAGAACAACTATGAAACTCAGTTTGGAATCAGCCATTTTGCTGGAATAGTCTACTATGAGACGAAAGGTAGGCTGCCATTGTCGAGCACTTTGGGGTAACAGTAGCTGCCATTGTGGAAACCGGAGCCCAAGAATAGCTCTGCTCTCCCACGATGTGCTTAGTGTAGTTTAATCTCTTTGCTCCTTAACCCCATCAGGTGTGGTATGTGACATCTCACTCTCACCCACCTTCACGGGTTTAACTTTTGGGAACGATAACATTTCGTAACGTGTAAATATCAGAAAAATCAGGGAGAAAGGGCTGTTTGGCCCATTAACGCTGTCCCTTTTTAGCCTTCTAATCACAGAATCTTACAGCACAGAAGGAGGCCATTTGGCCCATCTTGCCTGTGCCAGCTCTTTTTAAAAAGAGCTATTCAATTAGTCCCTTGGCCTTTTCAAGTTTATATCCAATTCCCTTTTGAAACTTATTATTGAATCTGCTTCCACCGCCCTTTCAAACAGTGCATTCCAGATCATAACAACTCGCTGCCTTAAAAAAAAAAAATTCTCCTAATCTCTGCCCTGGTTCTTTTGCCAATTATCTTAAATCTGTGCCCTTTGGTTACTGACCCTCCTGCCAGAGGGAACAGTTGCTCCCTATCTACTCATACTTTTGAACGCCTCTCTTAAATCTCCTCTTAACCTTCTCTGCTCCAAGGAGAATTATCGCAGTCTCTCCGCATAACTGAAATCCCTCATCCCTGGTATCATTCTGGTAAATCTCCTCTGCACCTTCTCCAAGGCCTTGACGTCCTTCCTAAAGTGTGGTGCCCAGAATTGGACACAATACTCCAGCTGAGGTCTAACCAGGGATTTATAAAGGTTTAACATAAATTTTCCCAGGCTTGCATCAATTGTGTTTCTACTACACTGCCTGCTGGATCCTCCCTGACCTCCATCGCCTTTTACATTGAGAACTTATGGTATTTTTTTTGTTATACTATGTTATATCCTGCCTTACTTTTGCGTTTTACCTTCAAATAATATTCCAGATTTACTTCAGCAGCACCTCCCAAACCCGCGAGCTCCACCACCTCGAAGGACAAGGGCAGCAGGTGCACAGGAACACAGTCACCTCCAAGGCGCACACCGTCCTGTCTTTGACGCATATTGGCCGTTCCTTCATAGTCGCTGGGTCAAAATCCTGGCAATCCCTACCTAATGGCACTGTGGGAGTACCGTCACCACACGGACTGTAGTGGTTCGAAAAGAAACCAACTCCTTCTCGAGGGGAACTAGGGATGGGCAGCGTATGCTGACCTTGCCAGCGACGCCCATATTCCCAGAACGAATCATTTTATTTTTTCTTTAAAAAGAAACTTAATTAAGTCATCTAATATTTTGTATACACCAAGGTTGTCCCCTCACCAACAAGGCCGTCTTTATTCCTTAGGTTTTCAAACCAATCCTTGTAGGTCATCCCATCCCTTGCACTTGAAATCACATTTGTTGTAAACTTATGGAGGCTGTTTCATGCTGTTGAGCTTAGGATTTTGAAGTTTTTACGGCTCAGGTATTCACACCCGTGAGGTATTCAGGTCATGACTGACATTATAAAGGGGCTGGAACAGTTCTGCAGTGTCAGAAAGTTCATGCTTTTTAAAAAAAAAATACATTCTCGGGATGTGGGTGTCGCTGGCAAGGCTGGCATTTATTGCCCATCAATAGTTGCTGTACTGCATGTGATTCTTTGCAGCTATTTGGTAAAGCTGAGTGGCCTGCTGGGCCACTTCAGAGGGCATTGTTGGGGGACTGGGTAAGGACGGCAGGTTTCCTTCCCCTGAAGGACATTAGTGAACCAGGCGGGTTTTTACGGCCACTTTCACTAGTACCAGCTTTTTATTTCCAGATTTTTTTTTTGTTAAACTGAATCCGAATTCTCAAACTGCCATGGAACTCGCGTTCTCTGGATTATTCGTCCAGGCCTCTAGGTTACTAATGCAGCAACATAACTACACTACCATACCCACATATGCTTCAGTGATTGAGCTGTTGTGACTTTGTCGTCACACTTTTTAAGGAAGCCTGTGTTTTGGGCCTTCTGAAGTGGGGGGGGGTCCAATACAACAGATCAAGTGTTCTAATCTGACGTGGACTTCCCATAAATGGCCGATTTAACGTCCAGAAGGAGGATACATATCCAGAGAAGCTTTATAACCAGTCCTGTTAGCGTAACTTGTCAGCATGATCCTGCCACTTGATGTAACCCTCCAAACCCTCATGTGTTTTTTTTTCTTTTTTTGTCAGGTTTTCTGGAGAAAAATCGGGACACGCTTCATGGAGATATCATCCAGCTGGTCCATTCCTCCAAGAATAAGTTCATCAAACAGATCTTCCAGGCTGATGTAGCCATGGTAACCAGCACATTTTTAATGGGAGGGGGCGAGGGGAAGCTTTTCTGTTTTGGTGCATTTATTTGTGGTATTTTAGAGCTGGTCTCCAATATTTAAAATTCTGCTAATATTTATACAAGGTAGCTCCATTCAATCAGTTGTTGTGGTAATAACGTTGAGGAGGGACGAGCATGCTTGTCTGGACTGACTCGATGGGTTCGATGATATGGTCCCAACCCTTGCCCAAATGTGGTGACCTTGTACAATAATGTGTGGTCAGCTCTGTTGAAGATGTCAGTGTTGCTAATGACTTGCTTGGGAGCATGTCGAGGTCGCAGGGTGGGATTTCCAACGGCCCCCAATGCTGGAAATGGCTGCTGATTCACTATTAGCACTGGGATTTATTTTTGTGGATCGAGTGGAGGAGGAGGAAGAGGGAAAGGTGAACATTTTGAGGCCCAAAGGTGCAGCTGAAGTAGAGCTGGGTGGCTCAAGTTGGGACCACTCTGGAGAAAATAAAAGATCCATAATCGTCCCCACACCTCTGCCCTCCCGGGCAGGTGATCGTTTGTTATGGCCGATGAGTGTTTGCCTTCTTGGGTGCACCATCTGTATTATGGGTAGCAGGCCTCAATGGAGCCTTTCTGAACCTTTTCATCCAATTGGTGTTCAAACTCCTAGGTAATTCTCACCAGTGTTTCACAATGCTTGGTCCATTGGTGATAGAGTAGGCCCCAGGCCCCAGTGCCTGGTAACACAGGGCCCTGGCACTCAAAGCCTTACAGGTCTCATCACCCTTTGTGGGTGCAGTATGAAACTTCCATTGATTCCAAATTATGTCCAACAAATGAGTGGTTTAACCCCAGTTCTCCTCCAGCGATACCAGATTTTCAAAGATGGCCGTGGCAGTTGGGGCTCTTGCAGTTCTCTTTTTGCTGCTTTTAAAAAAAAAACAATCACGAACATTTGCTTGAAAGGCTGACTGTACTTCAAGAGAACCTCCCAATCAGTTATCACTCTCCATTTCAGTCCAGATCCAAGGGTTGAAAATTAACCATCTATCGCTCTTCAGGGTGCTAAGCCAAACCAACTAAGTTGGAGTGGGTTCAATTATTTGTTTCTGGTTCACTCCATCTGGAACCTTGTGTCAATGCTCTAAAGTCTGCACAGTTTGTGCAGGTATCATTAATGTTGACCCCTTGATGTGTAGAGTTTATAGCCCTTAATTTTTTTTAATGCATTCTGGAGCTATGGGCATCACTGGCAAGGTTGACATTTATTGCCCATCCCTATTTGCCCCTCGAGAAGGTGGTGGAGAGCTGCCGCCTTGAACTGCTGCAGTGTTGCGTGGTGAAGGTGCTCCCACAGTGCTGTTGGGTAGGGAGCTCCAGGATTTTGACCCAGTGCTGATGAAGGAACGACTGATCTATGTCCAAGTTGGGACGGTGTGTGTGATTTGGGGGAGAAGTTGGAGGTGATGGTGTTCCCATGCACCTGCTGCCCTTGTCCTTCCAGGTGGTGGAGGTCACGGGTTTGGGAGGTGTTGACTAAGAAGTCTTGGTGAGTTGCGGCAGTGAATCCTGTAGATAGGACACACTGCAGCCACGGCGTGCCGGTGGTGGAGGGAGTAGATGTTTAAGGCGGTGGATGGGGTGCCGATCATTGGATTCACAATCATTGTTCAGCCATGTCACTTTCACCTAGGTTCCTGCAGGTCTAACAAAAGTTTCTCCAATTTATGAAATGTTGCTATGGTTTCCACTAACATCCCTCCTTTTTATATAATCTCATCTCAGCTTTTTCTTTTTCTTCTGCCCTGTTATAACATCTACCCTGAATGTCTGTCTGTCTCTCAGTTTCTCTGTGGCTATGGAACTGGAACACTGAGTCCTCCTTCAACACCTCTTCAAAAGGTAAAGAGTGTGTGTGAACATCAGGGCGGAATTGCATGAGAGGTTTCAAGGTCCTTTTTTTGTAAAGATTCTGCAGTGACTTCAAAGGTTGTCCTTTCACCTCCTGCGGGCTGTATTCAAACACTGCCCGGGCTAATGGGATGAAAGCCTCCCCTGTCTGCTGCCTGTAAGGGTCATAAGATAAATATGAATGAGGAAGGATATTCAGCCCAGTTTGGTTCATCCATCCAGGAAGACCCTCCAACCTTCTACCCCCGAGTTGTAGCATCAACTTTTTTCTCTAATAATTTCAGGCTTCTTGCTCCACTAGTTAAAATACAGATCAGCCACGATCAAATTGAATCTGGCAGAACCAGCTAGAGGGGCTGAATGGCCTGCTGCTATTCCTATATTCCGCTCCTCCATTCCATCAGTCCTAAATTTGTCAGTTACTACTTCGAACCTATACCCCCTCGTCCAACTCTCAATTTAGTTTGAAGTAATTTTCTGGATTTACTCTTCCATTTTACTATTTTACATACCTCTATAAGGTCACCTCTCTGCTGCTTCCTTTCATAGAACCATACAGCACAGAAGGAGGCCATTCAGTCCATCGTGCCTGTGCTGGATCTTTGAAAGAGCTATCCAATTAGTCCCACTCCCTACTCTTTCCCCATAACCCTGCAAATTTTTCCTTTTCAAGTATTTATCCAATTCCCTTTAGAAAGTTATTATTGAATCTGCTTCCACCGCCCTTTCAGGCAGTGAATTTCAGATCATAACAACTTGCTGTGTAAAATTGCTTCCTGATCTCCCCACTCTGGTTCTTTTGCCAATTATCTTAAATCTGTGTCCTTTGGTTATTGACCCTCCTGCCAGTGGAAACAGTTTCCCCTTATCTACTCTTATCAAAACTCCTTCATGGTTCAAGGCTGAAAACTCCAGGTTTTTCCAGTCTATAACTAACTAACTCACACCTCTAACACCATGGATCAATCTTGTAGCTCTTGCCTCCAAGGCTTGAACGTCTGCGGCCAGAACTGGACACGGTACGCCAGGAGTGGCCTGACTCAGCACTATCCAGTTTGAACATGGCTCGTTCTGACTTGTACTCTGCTATACAGATCGGCACTCTATTGACTTTGTTTGCTGCTCTGCATTGGTTGGATACATTGAGAATTTGAGTCTACCAAGACTCGTGGGTCTATTTCCACCTCATATTTGGCTATTTCAGTGCCATTCATGGAGTCCCTATTTTCTACCTAAGTGCTTATAGATGTCTGTTAAATTTAATGTGCCATTATTCTGCCCATGTACATATTTTTTCCAACTCATATATTTTGTGAATTTCTGAATCTTCACCCAGTTTGGTATTGTCTATAAATTTGACCAATTTGCATTGAGTGTCTGAATCCAAACCAGTGTTCTAAATTAGAATAATTAGTGGTCCCAATGCCACTCATTGGTTAATCAGCACATCCACACTGCTACATAACTCGTCCAAACAACTTCCCTTCTGTCAATTTCTTATCCAATCCCAAGATCTCCCCTGAATCCTCACAGCTTTAAAGGGGAAGCCGTATCGTCGACAACTCAACTAGTCTGATTAGTAGCTCGACCAGATGAGCACTCAACCCCTAACAGATCACCAAGTTAAATGCTGGGCCTTCCTGTGACACTAACTGGCTTATCCCAGTTGAATGAGTTTCTTCATCTCCAACAAGAGCCACAGTGCAAAGATGAGGTCTTTTTGCTGAGACGGTCATAGTGGGTGGAGGGTTGGTTGGAGGGGAGAGAGAGAAGGTGCATTTTTTTTTCTAGGGGTCACCTGGAAGATAATGTGGAGAGCTTCATCTCCAACAGCGCCACAGTGCAAAAATGAGGTCGTTTTTGTCTTTTGGTGAGATGGTCATGGTTGGTGGGGGGGTTTGGGAGAGAGATGATGTGCATGTATTTTTCTAGGGGTGGCTGGAAGATAATGTGGAGAGCTTCAGAGCTTCATGTTGGTAGTTGAGGAATGGGGTCAAGCTTCAATTCTGTTTCATGAATACCCGAGTGACAATTTGGAGATGTTCCTGGAGGTTTCGTTACATGACCTCCCGCTTCCAACCGTCCCACCCAGTCAAAAAACCTTTTTTTGCCCATCTCTAATATTTTTGTAGCTAATAAACAAAAGTGTTTCCAAAAAAAAAAACTTTTTTTTAATGCCCCTATGATTTCTCTCCTGGGTTGCTCACAGCATTGTCCAGGAGATTAATTTTTAATTCCTGAAGACTTCCAGGACAACCCTGGAGGGTTGGCGGCCCTATGTGTTACACCAAGAGCACCAGAGATGAAAATTTACCTCCATATGTTTAAACAGATTGCAGTCTGTCACTTTCATGATGAATATCTAGTGAAGAGAAGGCTAGGGGTGACCTAATGGAGGTCTTTAAAATTATGACAGGGTTCGATAAGGTGGATGTAGAGAAGATGTTTCTACTTGTGGGGAAGACCAAAACTAGGGCCCATAAATAGAAGATAGTCATCAATAAATTCAATAGGGAATTCAGGAGAAACTCCTTTTACCCAGAGAGTGGTTGGAATGTGGAACTTGCTACCACATGGAGTAGTTGAGGCGAATAGCATAGATGCATGAAAGGGGAAGTTTGATAAGTACATGAGGAAGAAAGGATATGTTGATAGGGTTAGATCAGGAGGGGTGGGAGGAGGCTCGTGTGGAACATAAACACCGGCATAGACCAGTTGGGCCGAATGGCCTGTTTCTGTGCTGTAAATTCTATGTAATTCTGTAATGTTGCTCTGTTTAGCTTTCCCCCCCCCTCCCCCATTCTGCGAACCCCATCTCTAAGCATATCGAACCTGTCACTTTTTTTCAGCAGCCATTTTCTAATTCGCTGAGCACCTAACATCCCAGCCAGCACCTTGTGCAATGAACGATGTACCTCCATAACTAGCTCCCTCTGCTGGAGAAATAATCCACGATAAAGGAAACTTCATTATCCGCATTCCAATTAACCAGCAGAATTTTCGCGGGACAAAGAGATTGCTTCATTGCACTGCCCGATAATGTTTGTTTTTTGTAAATTGCATTTCATTATTTTTCTTCTTTTATCAAGAAAGGAAATGTTTCTTTTCTTTGTATTTATACCTATCTCCATCTAGAGTGGACAAATGTAAGGAATCTTACAACGGCAGGTTATAGTCCAACAGTTTTATTTGAAAATCACAAGCTTTCGGAGATTATCTCCTTCGTCACCTGACGAAGGAGATAATCTCCGAAAGCTTGTGATTTTCAAATAAAACTGTTGGACTATAACCTGGTGTTGTAAGATTCCTTACATTTGTCCACCCCAGTCCATCACCGGCATCTCCACATCATGGCATCTAGCGTAGTGTTCAACCATTAATGGGCAAGACTAAAATTTGGGACTCCAGTTCTATTACAGTGGATAACGGAGGCCCCACTGAACATCACCTAGTTGTCCACTCAACTAGTCTGATTAGTAGCTCGATCAGATGTGCTCTTAACTCCCAACAGAGAGATCACCAGGTTAAATGGTGGGGCTTCCTGTGACTCTAACTAACTGGCTCATTCCCGTTCGTCATCTCCAACAGCGCCACAGTGCAAAAATGAGGTCGTTTTTATCTTTTGGTGAGATGGTCATGGTTGGTGGGGGGGGTTTGGGAGAGAGATGATGTGCATCTATTTTTTTCTAGGGGTGGCTGGAAGATAATGTGGAGAGCTTCAAGTTGGTAGTTGAGGAATGGGGTCAAGCTTCAATTCTGTTTCATGAATACCCGAGTGACCATTTAGAGATGTTCCGTTAACACCAGTAAGGGCTGCATCGTCACTGCAATTAAGTAACTGGAGATTCAGACTGGACCAAGTCAGTCCGCAAGATGAAGTTTGTAGAGTCTCTGTGAGCTGCTGAATATACTGTTTTGTACAGACTAGTGATTGGTGATCTACAAGCGCTACCCTCTTCCTTGCAGAAGGAGGGGAGCCTCTAAGGGGAAGCTAGATAAGTACATGAGGGAGAAAGGAATAGAAGGATATACTAATCGGGTGAGATGAAGTAGGATGGGAGGAGGTTCATTTGGAGCAGAAACACTGGCCGAATTGCCCTATTCTGTAATTTCTATGCGACAAAAAGAAACTGGTGGTGTGTCCAAACCAAAATCTACATTGTGTAGCTCAATACTGTAATTAAATAATACATACAAAATAATATTTTGGCTTACAGTATATGAGTAATTTGAGACATGACATGTGGTGAGTGTAACATGCTTGGGAGGAACAGGTGACTTTGGACCTATGGTTCCCCAAGCTCTCCACCACTGGGGGTTTTCCTCGCCTCATGTCTGGGTCTGTTGTTGACTAATTGATATGATGTGGAGATGCCGGTGATGGACTGGGGTGGACAAATGTAAGGAATCTTACAACACCAGGTTATAGTCCAACAGTTTTATTTGAAAATCACAAGCTTTCGGAGGCTTTCTCCTTCGTCAGGTGCTAGTGAGTGAAGGGTTCTAAAATCGCATAGCATATATTAGGCTGGGAGACGGTCACAGCAATCAAAGGTGTCGTTGGTGTTCAGACAGGTTAGCCACGGAAAACATTACATCTCAGTATACTGAATACACAATGGGTCAGATTACACAGACAAAGAGAGAAAGAGACCCGAAAGGCAGAGAGAGAGAGAGAGAGAATGAATGTCCAGTTGTATTAAAAACAGAACTTTTTTTTCCCGCTGGTGGGGTTACGTGTAGCGTGACATGAACCCAAGATCCCGGTTGAGGCCGTCCTCATGGGGTGCTATGATTAGTCAACAACTCCATTATCGTTTCATCATACGATTACCAGGATGGTAGAAGGTGAACTAGATGGACCCTGGTCTTTTTTCATCTAGCAAATCCAATGATCCTAAATGGTTTTTAAGATTTTGAATTGACTAACAGCCTATTCCATGTGGCACTTACAGATCGGGGAAAGCCTAAACCAATCAGAACCTCTCAATGTCCCACCTAAGGGGAGAGATGTTGCTGTTAAAGTTGCTTCTAACCATAATAAATCTAGTTATATTAACTGAGGGACATCAGTTATGTGGAGAGGCTTGAGAACTGGAGAAGCTGGGATTGTCCTCCAAAGCAGAGAGGGTTAAGGGGAGATTTAATAGAAGTGTTCAAATTGGAGGGATTTTGATAGAAAGGAGAGAGAGGAAAAACTGTTTCCACTGGCAAGGTGGTCAGTCACCAAAGAACAGAGTTAAAATAATTAACAAAAGAACCAGAAGAGAGATGAGATTTAAACACGGCAAGTTATGATCTGGAATGTGCTGCCTGAAAGGGTGGTGGAAGCAGATTCAATAGTAACTTTCAAAAGGGTATTGGCTATGTACTTGAAAAGGAAAAAATTGCAGGGCTATGGGGAAAGAGGGGGGGGGGGGGGAGTGGGACTAATTGGATAGCTCTCTCAAAGTCAGCGCACACACCATGGCCCGAATTGCCTCCTTCTGTGCTTTGATTTTTTTTTTTTTCCCTTTTTATGGTTTGGTGCTGGATTATTGGGGATCGCATCGACAATGTAGTAGGACAGCGCCCGGTTAGTGAACAACTTACAAGAAGGACAAAAGTATAGGAGGAAATAGAAGGGCAAGTGTTGGAATAAAATGAGTCCCGTTTTTGAACACGATACCATTCATGATTCCTGCACGTGACCATTTTCTGCTTGGCTTTTTCCAGTTTGGAGAAAGATTTTCTTTTCAGGAGGTGGGTGGGGGGGAAATTAAATGGCCCCCTCCCCTTTTTAAGTACTGAGCAGTAGTGCAGGAGTTAATGAAAATGACCTAGAAGGTCACTGCAGCAAAGGCTCCAAAGGAAAGTGTCTCTTGTTGTTTCATTGCTTCCTGTGTTTTTTTTAAATTCCATTGTCTTATTTTTTCCAGGGAGCGGAGACCAGGAAACGCTCGCCAACTCTCAGCAGCCAGTTTAAGCGGTCGCTGGACCTGTTGATGAGAACCCTCGGTGTCTGTCAGCCCTTCTTTGTTCGCTGCATCAAGCCCAATGAGTACAAGAAGTCCATGGTAGGAATCGCCAAACGTCTTTGGACGTGACGCGGTATTGTTTAATCTGTGTGGAAAATGTCAGAGGAGGATTGAAAATGTAAATCTCCAATGCTCGGGACAAATCAGCGCTCAGCTACTAAATAGGAAAGGAGTGGGTGGTAGTGGGGGGAGTGCTTGTTTTAAACTCGAGAGCTTGTGAGGAAAAGGCCTTGAAATCATATCGTTCACAGAGCAGGGAGTTCTAGAAAGAAGACAAACACTAGGAGATTTCCGCTGTGCACTGGATAAGCTCCAACGCATTTTATAATTTTGCTACAACTAGAACGCAAGAAAAAGAACCTGTGTCTCCATTGAAGGTGTTTTTGCAGCGGTAAAGATAAGTCGGAAATAATTGCCGTTCTATCTTGTTGAAAGGGCTTGCAGTGTTTCACACAGTGGCCTCGCTTTTAAAGTGTGGGGTGGGGGTAGGGTATGTGCGAGCCTCAAATCGGGCGGCCGTCCTGGCGATGTGCAGGCCTGGCCGACCCTTAACGACCCGGGCTTCATTTCCGTAAGTTTTTCTCCGACTCCCAAACAGGTCCCACTACCTGGCCAGGGAGCGGGAGGCAGCAGCCAGGGTCCCACTGGATCGGTCATCGGCAGTCAGTCAACTGGTAGTGGGGGGTGGGGGGAGCGCTCATTTTAACTGCCCTCTGCCCCCACCCCGCTCGGTTTCCGCCAGGGAGTGGGAGTTAAAATCTGAGTCCAGCTAACGATGGTGGTAACTGGGGAAGGAAAGTCTCAGTAAGCTGTGTCATGGCGTCAAGTGACCCCAGTGACCTGTTTGATTCTGACATCGTCGCTGCGCAATGGTTTTCCATTTTTATGATAAAAGGGCAAAAGTTGGTTAACAGCTTCCAAAGTACAAGTTTTTAAATGGAGCAATGTTTTCCATCTGGTCCTATTGTCTCCTCTTCACCTTCACGTCTTTCAGATGAGGCATTAAACCGAGGCCCTGTCTGCCCCCTCGGGTGGACGTAAAAGATCCCACGGCCACTATTTGAAGAAGAGAAAGGGAGTTCTCCCCAGTGTCCTGGGCCAATAATTATCCCTCAAACAACATCACCAATAAAAAAAGATTATCTGGTCATTATCTCATTGTGGGATCTTGCTGTGCGCAAATTGGCTGCCACATTACAACAGTGACTACACTTCAAAAAGTACTTCACTGACTGACTGCATAGGGCTTCGGGACATCCTGAGGTCATGAAAGGCGCTCTGTAAATGCAAGTCTTTCTCTTCCTTTCTCCTGAAGGTGACTGCTCATGCCAGGTATCCTTCCATGGCCACTGAGATACCATCCAAGTGGAGATCCATGTGAGTTTGGACAGTTATTTGACCATGAAAGCCATCGCTATCTGGCCTGTCCCTGTTCTCACCTGAAATCCACAACTACAAACTTTCCTCCAGGGATCACAGCATAGCGTTCAGTAAGAGAGGGAGTTTTGGACCCCTTGCTCGTTTTCCCAGCTATTCCCTATCCTGAGGCCCTGAATGATGCTGTGGCTGCGATCAGCTAACTGCACGGGAGGTGTGCACCTGGGGCCGCCTTGGTCCACGCGGCTCAGTTCCACGCTGTTCATTCACCCACTGAGCCATCAAAGACAGGAGGCTGAATTTCATTTTTTTTTAAACCGTCGTAACGTTGACCTCTTTTGGCGTCTCGACAGTTGTTCGACCGAGAGCTGTGCGTCCGCCAGCTGAGGTACTCTGGAATGATGGAGACCATTCGGATCCGACGAGCGGGTTATCCCATCCGTTACACCTTTGTGGAGTTTGTAGACCGATATCGAGTGTTGATGCCTGGGGTCAAACCAGCTTACAAACAGGTTAGTGCCAAACCTCCTTTATTCAAAACCTTTTTTTGTTTACTGAAGATTTGACTGGTCTCAATTTTTAAAAAAAATCTGAATATAGAAAGACTAATTATCCGGATGTGGATGTCGTCGGCAACTGGGTCTGATTGCCCAAGCCCTGAGGGTGTTCGACCTTGAACCTGCTGCTAAGTGTCTAACAAATAGAGTTCAGCCTTGTTTGATTTTTTTTTTGCAAACTTGTCTATTAATTTGCTGTTGGACTCCGTCTACTTTAATTACCTTTTTGATAACTCAGCTACTGATTTTTTTTTAAAATTATGAATTTGAGACCGGATGGAGGGTGGCTGTTCTGTTAAACCCCATGATATTAGGTGTTTTGTAGTTGAGTGAGAGCTTTTATTAATAAATAAGATTTCTCTTTTTTTTAAAAATGTTGCTCTCTGTTTCATAGGGAGATCTGCGTGGTACTTGCCAGCGAATAGCAGAAGCAGTCCTGGGACGGGATGGTGACTGGCAGATTGGAAAGACTAAGATTTTCCTAAAGGTTTGTGCACGTTTCCGTCTGGGGGGGCCGGGAGAGAGAGGGGAAATGCTGGGCAACCAAGTTAGAAGACCTGGCTTCCTTTGCAGCTCAAATTGATGGCACAAAAGCCTCCTCTTTGCCAGCTGTGAGAACCCTTCGTAGCACCAGCCTCCTGCTGCTTGTCCAGCTAGGACCAACCTACCCGTTGGAGCTTTGGCTGGCCAGGTTATCTGGCGTCAAGTGGGAAGAATCTCCACCCTCAGTGATGGGCCGGTTTCATTGGTGAGCCAGCATGGCTGGTCCATCAACAACAGTGCTCTGAAGTAAAAGAGAAATAACTTGCATTAATATAGCGCCTTAACTTTTTTTTTTAAAAAGAAGGTAACATTGAGCCTTTGACCAACAGGAGCAAATTGACCATTAAAAGAGAGACTTGCATTTATATAGCGCCTTTCACAACCTCAGGACATCCCAAAGCGCTTTTACAGCCAATGAAGTACTTTTGAAGTGTAGTCACTGTTGTAAAGTAGGAAACACGACAGCCAATTTGCGCCCAGCAAGGTCCCACAAACAGCAATGAGATAACTACCAGATAATCTGTTTTTAGTGATGTTGGTTGAGGGATAAATATTGGCCAGGACACCGGGGAGAACTCTCCTGCTCTACGAAATAGTGCCATGGGATCTTTTTACATCCACCTGAGAGGGCAGATGGGACCTCTGTTTGATGACTTGTAGACCTGCCTGGCTCGGGTAACAAATCATCATCTGCCGCAGAGGATTGAATGTTTTTTGGTCCTGAAGTTCTATCCTCGGGTGTAGCATCTTGAAGTCGTCTTAGCTTCCCTCTCCTCCCCACAGGTCCAGCTTTCTCGATCTAGTTCCTAGTGGGGCATAATTGCTGACAAATTGGCAGTGTCACACGGGTGGAAAATGGAAATGTTTCCTTGGTGCAATAGAATGTGTCTTTGAGACTGGGGTTAAGGTGTAGTGTTGGGGGACAGACTAGAAGCCCTTTGTGCTACATCTAGCCTGTGCTAACCTGAGCTGGCAATGCTCAATGCTAACATTGGATGCCAAAAGTGGATAAGTGTTACATTCCCCAGCAGCCATATCCCTTACCTTGAGCACAAAAGAAAAAAAAATAACAAAATATATTTGCTGTAAGGTATGGTTTCAATGTTTCTCCTCTTCACCCATGAAGCATTTCAGGGTCATTTTGACCAAGGAGCCCAGTCCTATATAGCCCTTCGCTGCCTGTCTGACTTTTGGAGTAAGCTACTCTCTCCCATCCCCTTCCTCACAAGACCTCCTTGTGGTCTAATTGAAGATTGAGGGAAATTCCCGAAATTGCTTGCTGTGGCAAAGAGTTGAAATACCAGAGGAAAGAAGATTTTAAAACTGGGGATTAAGGAACCTCTTTTGCACAAAGCGTGATTTACTTGTGTAATAGGAAGCCATTGAAGGAAACCACATGGATTTAAGAGGCAACTAGATGCATTACTGGAGAGAGAGAGAAAAGATTGAGGGATATGATGAGAAGGTGGGTAGGGTGGAGTTGAGATCAATCAATAAAATGTCAGGTTTGTTGGGCCTCGAAGCAGTGGCCGCTGTCGTCGTCTTCATTCCAACAATTGACCAGGGATAAGGAGGGTTCTGGGGAGTGATTCTTAGCTGGGAACTCGCTAGTGAGTAATCCCACAGATGAGGAATTATTTAGTTGTTTTCTGCCGAGATCTCTGCGCTCCTCCAACTCTGGCCTCGTGCGCATCCCCGATTTTCATCGCTCCACCATTGGCGGCCGTGCCTTCAGCTACCTAGGCCCTAAGCTCTGGAATTCATCCCCTAAATCTCTCCCCCTCTCTACCTCCTTTTTAAGAAGTTCCTCTAAAACCTACCTCTTTGACCAAGCCTATCCTAATATCTCCTTATGTGGCTCTGTGTCGAATTTTGTCTGATAATTGTCCTGTGAAGCGCCTTGGGACATTTCACTGAGTTAAAGGCGCTATATAAATGCAAGTTGTTGTTGATGTGACAGTGCTGAAATCGGTGGCTGTCTGTTGGAGAATATCACAGTTCCCCCATTCAACCACGGGTGGGTTTATCAGGAATCCTCAGCTGTTGCTGTATCAGGAAGCTGCTTTTGTTTTTTTTTGTTGCTGAGGGACAGCAGGAGAGCTGGGCTTCCTGTCCGGAAACTCCGGGTCTTCTGATGGGATTTGGAGATGACAGTGAAGACTGCGGAAGGTCATAGTCATGGAAACGTAGGGGAAGCTTGTGGGTGTCTGCTGAGATTGTTTTCAATGCATTTTTCGGAGTATAATCAAGTAGAATGGGTCAGGATTGGGAAAAGTAGAACGGGGAAAGTGAAAGTTTTAAAAAGTTTGACTGCATTTTGGCTATTAAAGGAAAAGTGCTGATTTCAGTGTAGAGTTGGATTTACTTGTATGTCTAATGTGCATTTCAATCCATATTACTGTCCCCTCTTCTCTCCTTCCCCACCTCCCAGTGTCTCAACTCGACTATTGGATGTAAAATCTCACACTGAGACAAGGCTCTGTAGGACCAGGCAGTGTTTCCCCATAAACTTATTTGGCCACTTGTGTGTGGAACAAATGGGAGAGGAGAAAGCAAGGTAGACTATTAGACTTCCCTGCAGATGGCCTAGGCACTAATCTGACCTTGGGCTTCGGTACAGCATCAAAGGTTGGGTCATTCTCAGTCAGGCCACTAGTTGGAGCACCTCATGAAGGTGCCTCTTGAGAGGACCTGTAACGCTCCTGTCAGCCAATGTGGGGGACACACGGATGGCGAGGTGTGGAGAAATCCTTCAGACCAAGACCCAACCCCCAGCTCTCAACCTAACTGCAAAGGGCCAACAGGTGCTCTCCTCTAGGAACAGAAGAACAGGAGTAGGCCATTCAGCCCCTCGAGCCCATTCTGCCATTCAATGAGATCATGGCTGATTTGTGTTTTGAAGTCCATTTACTGGCCTTGGTTCCATATCCCTTAATATCTTTATCTATCTCAGTATTGAAATTTTCAATTGACCTACCCTCAGCAGCTTTTTTGGGGCGAGATAGTTACAGATTTCCAGATCTCCCATGATTCTGGACCAGTCTGTTGCCTCGACGGCAGTAGGAAACGTTAGATTTTGGCAAAGATCTCGGCTGTTGGAAAGGGAGATACACTTCTCCCCACAAGTGGGTTGTATTCTGGTATCCAATTGAGCTGTAGCCCCCTCCTTAAATAGGATTTATTTGGTGAGCGCTGGATTTTTTTTTTTGAGCACGTATTTGTGTTTTTTGTTTCAGGATCACCATGACATGTTGCTGGAGATAGAAAGAGACAAGGCAATCACAGACAAGGTCATCCTCATTCAGAAAGTGGTTCGCGGATTCAAGGACAGGTAGGGCTCGTCAGGAACTGGAGCAGCTCGGCTTCATTCACAGGGCCCCAGATTTATGGAATGCTGTTTAGTGGAATGCCTATCAAGTGATGCAGTCCAACTGACCTTTCGGTGCAGAAGGAGGCCGTTTGCCCATTATGCTGGAGCTATTTGGTATAATCCTGTTACCCTGCTTACTATTGAAGGTCAGCCAGCAACTTCTAAAGAGTTTCCAATTGGTTATGAATGTGAAACGAGTGAATAATGCCTGATTGGCCTAAGTTTGGGCGAATGGGGGAGGGAGCGTATGATCATGTGACGACATCGTGTCTCTCTCTCTCTCTCTCTCAATCTAACTTCAAAGCCCTGAAGAACCTATGGGCTTTAATCTTAATACATTAGAATCTACTGTATCCCAAAATGATATTTTCTGAAAGAAATCAATCTAATTTGCATTTGAATGAATCAATACTAACTGCCTCCATCGCCTCCCTAGAGAGCTGGTTCCATAGATTCACCACTCCCTCATTGAAAAATAATATTTCCACAAGTTTTGAATTTTCCCCCTTCAAGCGCAGGCCGTGTCCTCTGGTTCTACTGTTCTGGACAAGGTGAAATAGTTTGTGGTGGTCTACATTACCCGGTCCCTTTAGAATCATATCACCTCTCAACCTCTCTTCCAGTGAGAACATGCCCAATTTACATAATCTCTCCATCCCCTCAATCATTCTGGTTGCTCTCTTCTGTATCCTTTTCAATAGCTGCAATATCCTTTTTGTATTGTGAGTGCAGTCGCACCAATTATTTTTAAAGTGGCGGGATTACCTCACTGTTTCTGCTCACTATTAACCTTTCAATGCGCCCTACTGTCTGATTTGCTTTACTCACTCCTCAGAGCATTGGAGTTAATTAACTGAGGTTTGGAAGAGCATGAATCATTTTAAATGTGAAAAGGCTAATTCACCCATCGATCCTGCTCCTTCCACCGTTCACCCCGTCATGAACTCCACTCCATCCATTGTAACATGAGGGGATTTCAGTCTCTGATCCGTAATTACATAGAATTACTTAAAAAATTATTACAGCACAGAAATAGGTCATTCGGCCCAACAGGTCTATGCCGGGATTTATGCTCCACACGAGCCTCCTCCCACCCCTCTTCATCTAACCTTTTATAGGCACACCTTTCTGTTCCTTTCTCCCTCATACTTAACTAGCTTCCCCTTTTTAAATGCATCTATCATATTCTCTTTAATTACTCCATGTGGTAGCAAATTCCAGTCTCTAGGTTTAAAAAAAAAAGTTTCTCCTGAATTCCTTATTGGATTTATTAGTGACTATTTTATATTCATGACCTCTAGTTTTAGATTCCCTTGCAAGTGGAAACATTTTCTCTACCTTTTACCCTATCAAACCACCTTCATAATTTTAAAGACCTCTTATCAGGTCACCCCTCAGTCTTCTCATTTCCAGAGAAAAGAGCCCCAGTCTGTTTCTGATAATTCTAACCTCTCAGTTCTGGTATCATCCTTGTAAATCTTTTTTGCACCTTCTCCTGTGTCACTGTATCGTTTTTTGTTCAGCAAAATTCCACAATATTTTGCTGCACCTCTCCCCTCAAGAACTGCACTTGAATTCCAGCTAAGATAGAATGGAGCAATGTCTCCTCTCTGGCTGTAAGGGTTTGCGGAATTTAAATCGGGAAGTCTTCGTTCACTCCGTAGTGGGCACAAAATTCTCCCTAAATTATCTCGCGCTTACTGAGGTCATAAGCTTAGCTAATGTGGGAAGGTTTATCGACTCCCTTATACGGTGGATGCTCGTACGAGGCTGGGATTGCATAGATGAGGCAGATTAAAAGAAAGAAAGACTTGCATTTATACAGCCCCTTTCACGATCACCGGACGCCCCAAAGTGCTTTACAATCAATGAAGTATTTTTGAAGAGTTGTAATATAGGAAACGCAGCAGCCAATTTGTGCACAGGAAGCTCCCACAAACAGCAATGAGTTAGTGACGATCTGTTTTAGTGATGTTGGTTGAAGGATAAATATTGCTAGGAAACAGGGGAGAACTCCCCCGCTTATCAAATAGTGCCATGAGATCAATTGTATCCATCTGAGAGGGCAGACAGGGCCTTGGTTGGTGAAAGATTGCACCATCTGATAGTGCAGTGCTCCCTCAGCACTGCACTGGGAGTGTCAGCCTAGATTTTGTGCTCAAGTCTCTGGAGTGGGACTTGAACCCACAACCTTCTGACTCAGAGGCGAGCGTGCTACCCACTGAGCCATGGCTAACACCTTAGATTTAAAGGGAAGCTTACTGTACAAATAGCCCATACTGTACCAGTTGAGAGCTACCCATGTATGGTAATATGGTATTGTGCTGCAGTTTTTTTTTAAGAAACCAGTTAGATTCTGGATTTTACAAATTTCAAAATCTTCCACAGGTCAAATTTTGTTAAAATAAGAAAATCGGTTATGTTGATTCAGAAGTATTGGAGAGGGTATCAATGCCGGAAGAGCTTCAGTGCGGTA
The DNA here is from genome assembly GCF_035084215.1 of Heptranchias perlo. Taxonomy (NCBI): domain Eukaryota; kingdom Metazoa; phylum Chordata; class Chondrichthyes; order Hexanchiformes; family Hexanchidae; genus Heptranchias; species Heptranchias perlo. Next base: position 5,998,920 of record NC_090330.1, read on the forward strand.
AGTTAAATATTTCACATTCGTTCTTGGTCTTATATATAGAATGCAGCTTCCCCTGTGGATAGGGTTGCCAACTCTGGTTGGACGTATTCCTGGAGTGCTGGTCATGTGGGATTTGCCCACAGTTTGTAAACATTGTTCCATTTACCATTTTATAAAAGTTGGGTCCCCTGTAATTGAGTGCTTTTGCTTACACAATAGTATTTAAACAAAAATACAAGAACAGTTAAAGGATACTCACTTTTTGTATAAAAGTGTACTCTTGTGTATTCTGTATTTTTTGTAACCATCGTATCTGTTGCAAAGTCAAGATTAGTAATGCACACCCTCACTTTTAGACTTGCGCTAAGTTTTCAAAAAGAACATCAGCCCAAGTCATTTTCCGAAATTTACACAGAATTTTGCAGCACTTCTGGAAAGAGAGAACTGCTGTGTTTCTCTCTTCAAAAGAGAACAAGCCCAACTTCCTTGGTTACCTTTTTATACCTTGGATTCCTGATAGCTGAAGTTATCTTTGATGCTTTCCCTTTTGAGACAAAGCTCATCTTCCTCCGATTAGGAGACTAGAGCTGCATCCTTCAGATGGAATCTCTCCAGGGCCTCTGCAAAGTAGCATTTCATCCCTCTGCTCTTGCAACCCTTTCATGTTTTTTTAAAAAAAAACTTAAGTGGTAGATTTTTACAAATCACAGCACAGAAATTCACAGGTTGAGACCATGCATTGGGAATTCTGGCCTGGAAGTAAGTTGTGCCCTGCATAATCTTCTGTTCACTAGTGCCACATAACTCACTACCACAAGGAGCAGTTGAGGTGAATAGCATAGTTGCAATAAATGGGAAACTGGATATGCACATGAGGGAGAAAGGAGTAGAAGGATATGCTGATAGGGTTAGACGACGTAGGGTGGGAAGAGGCTCGTGCGGAGCATAAACACCGGCGTGGACCAGATGGGCCGAATGGCCTGTTTTTGTGCTGTGGATTCCATGTAATTCTATATCTTAAGGACTGGGACGTGCAGTTGGTTAAATACTATCCTATCGCTGCTGGGACCTGACCACTTTGGTGAGGAATTATGGGGACCGTGTCTATTTTGGTCGTTAAGGTCGTACACGATACCAGTTTGGATGGTCTCTGCCCTAGTGAGTGAGCATCCTCACCATAATGAATGGCCGAGCCGATGCTAAATTATCAGAGTGCGGAAATCAGAAATTACACCACGTATCCGTTGTAACGTTTGTCTGCACTTAAAACCTTGTTCAGATGAGAATTGGATTCTCCAGGCTGCAGGCCCTGTATCGATCCCGTAAGCTCTGCACGCAGTATCACTTCGCCCGCAAGAGGATCATCATGTTCCAGGCCCGCTGCCGAGGGTACCTGGTGCGACGAGCTTTCCGACATCGCTTCTGGGCAGTGATCACCATCCAGGCCTGCGTTCGAGGCATGATCGCACGCAGACTCTACAAGCGGTTGAAAGGAGAAGTGAGTGCCTTTTTATACAGCAGGGGTGTCGACTTGAAAGATGAACCGGCGCCTGCCATTGTATAAAACGTAATCAGAAAGAGCTTGCATTTATAATGTCAGGGTGTCCCAGAGAGCTGCAGGGAATGCAGTGAAGCTTACTTGCTGTTATGGTGCGTGGGAGCACTGTCTTCCCCCAAGTTCCCTCCCTAGTCTCACACTATCCTGACTCGGAAAAAATATCGCCGATCCCTCATCGTCACTGGGTCTAAGTCCTGGAACTCCTTACCTCTGAGCACTGTGGGAACACCCTCACCACATGGACTGCAGCAGTTCAAGAAGGAGGCCCACCACCTCAAGGGGCAACTAGGGATGGGCAATAAAGTCCGTCTTGCCAGCAACGCCCACATCCCAAGAAATAATTTTTGAAAATGTGGGCAAATGCAGCAGCTGTCCTGCATGCAAACTGCAATCAGTTAAAAGGGGCAGTTAATCTATTTTTGGGCAGGATGCTAGGAGAACCCCCCCTTCTCCATCGAATAGTGCAGTGGAATCTTGGGTAGACCGGGGACTCGGTTTAGTGAAAGGCAGCACCTACAACAATGCAGCATTTCCCTCAGTACTGCTCAGGAATTTCAGGCTACAATTATAGAGCTGATTTTTGCAATCCTGGTGAAGCTGCAGAGCTTGGAATGGCAAGTTGCTAACCGAGCAGAAGGTACGCTCTGAACTGACTGCCTGTGATTTCTGGTGTCAACTCCTTTTTGAATGATTAGCTCAAGCCCCTAGCCCTCGTACAGGCCACTCACTTAACGAGCTGTACAAAATCTGGCTCGCAGCTCAAGTATAAAAGGAAGCGCCCACTTAAAGGTAAGTGGTTGCATATGGGGGCAAATGCTTTTTCAGCCTTTTTATAAAGGTTCAAGATTTAACTATTTGTCAGCTTTTGCCAAGGCTGTAGGAATGGGGCGGGGAGAAGATGGGGGGGGGGGGAAATATTTATCGGGCAAAGAAAACTGAGTCTGTGGTATGGGAAAGCAATTGATTCCCTGTTTGGCAAAGAGGGTGTGGTGCAGTGTGAGGTGGGTTGTCTTATTTGAAATCTGGAAATAAAAAGCTGATATCCGTAAAAGTGACCATGAAGCTGTCGGATTGTTGTTAAAAACCCAACTGGTTCACTGTATCCTTTTTAGGGAAGGAAACCTGCCGTCCTTACCCGATCTGGGCCTGTATGTGAATCTAGTCCCACACCAAAGTGGTTGCTGCATAACTGCCCTCTGAAGCCACTCTGTTGCATCCAGGGCAACGAGGGATGGGCAATAAATGTTGGCCTTGCCAGCGATGCCCATATTTAGAGAATGAATAAATTAAAAATAAAAACCAGGGCACCTTCCCAAAAGTGACAACGATGCACGACGCCAGCTAAGACTGATCAAATTTACAATGCAGAAATAGACCCTTCAGCCCATTGTGCCTGTTCTGCTACTAGCCCTTCAACTGGAGCCATCTACACCACTCTTTCCCTACATTTTCTAATTTTTTTTTGAGTCCTTCTACATATCTATAACTTCTCATTCCTGGTATCATTCCAGTGAATCTTTGCTGTCATTCAAATCTTTCCTTTTTTATAATGTGGTGCTCAGAATTGTTTGGTTAGGCCGCAGTTGAGTGTTGCAATGTCTTGTAAAACTCAATGTTACTTTCTTGCTTTTTATATTCAATGTGCGAATGTCTGAAAGCTGGATTAGGATCGTTTTCTTTTTTTTAATGGCCTTTTCTATCTGCGCTCCCACTTTTTAAAGATCTATGTATTTGCAAACCGAGATCATGTTCTTTGTTAAATGTCTTGCCATTGAAGCATCTTGTAAACGAGGAGAGACTGTTCCCACTGGTGGGAGGGTCCGTAACCAGAGGACACAGATTCAAGATAATTTGCAAAATAACCAGAGGAGAGATGAGGTGAATTTTTTTTTTTAACGCAGCGAATTGTTATGATCTGGAATGCACTGCCTGAAAGGGCAGATTCAATAGTAACTTTCAAAAGGAATTGGTTATATAATTTGAAAAAGAAACATTTGCAGGGCTATGGGGAGTGAGACTAATTGGATAGCTCTTTCAAAGAGCCAGCACTGGCATGATGGGCTGAATGGCCTCCTCCTGTGCTGTATGATTCTATGATTTAGGGTGTGCGTTGTCTCACTGTGGCTTTTCACAGAACTGTGCTACTTCGCATCTCTATTAAACTGCATCTGCCACCTATCTGCCCGCTCCACTAACCGGTCTGTCTTATTGTTGTCTCCTTTGTTATTAGTTAGATTGATATTTCCCCTGATGTAGCAGTCTGGATCATTTGCCTGTACAGTACATGGGTGCATCTACAATGTTCTGAATCTCTGGTGCCCGGTGACTCGGGTCAAACTGTTGAGTTGAAATCTCCTTTCCCTTGCAAACCTGTCCCCCTATCACTTGTTTGTATCTTTGGATAGCTGACTGACTTGGCATATGCTCATCAATGGTGACTTAGAAAGATCTAGTGCAGTAGTGAATGCAGACCTTTTTCTTTCTACTTGAAAAGGGGCTATATAAATATCTTATTCGATTGCCCCACCTACAGTTTTTGATCCCTTCCTTTGCCATGACAGTTAATTCACTGCTGCATCAAAAGCAAAATACCGCGGATGCTGGAAATCTGAAATAAAAACAGAAGATGTTGGAAATACTCAGCAATTGAGGCAGCGTCTGTGGAGAGAGAAACAGAGTTAATGTTTCAGGTCAAAGTCCTGGAAGATGTTGAGGCTTCGTCTTTCGTCAGAACTGGAAGATGTTGAGGCTTAAAACGTTCATCATCCGTTGATTTGTTCGGTCGAAATTCACCCTTCTGCATTTTCCTCTGACAGTATCGTCGACGGCTGGAGGCGGAGAAGCTTCGTCTCGCTGAGGAGGCGCGACTATGCAAGGAGATGAGCGCCAAGAAAGCCAAGGAGGAGGCGGAGAAGAAACACCAGGTAGGTCGATTGAATGATTTTGTTCCAGTTTTCCATGACTGGAGAGTGTATCTCAATGGCATCTGGGAGGTGGATCGTTTAAATCTTCGATGTTATGTGAAGGTATTTAAAAAGATAGCACACTTTGGAGTGTTGGCATCTGCTTTGAGGTTTGATTCCTGGCCTGGTCAGAGTTAGACGAGAATGCTACAATTTTCTTCCGGATTAAGGAGAGTAGGAGTGGCTCAAAACTCCTGGTCCAGCGATCCTTTCTAGCAAATGTGTGACAATCTAGTCAGGACAGGTTCAGTCTCTGTAATATTGCCCATCTCCACCCCTGCCTCAGCCCATCTGCTGCTGAAACCCTCATTCATTCTTCTGTTACCTCCAGACACAGCTATTCCAGTGCTCTCCCGGATGGCCTCCCTTCTTCCACCCTCCGAAAACTTAAGCTCATCCAAAGCTCTGCTGCCCCATCCTAAGTTGCACCAAGTCCTGTCCACCCATCACTCCCTGTGCTCGCTGACCTACATCGGCTCCCAGTCCAGCAGCTCCTCAATTTTAAAATTCTCACCCTTGTGCTCAAATCCCTTCATGGCCTCGCACCTCCCTATCTCTGTAACCTCCTCCAGTCCTACAACCCTCCAAGAGCTCTTGTGTTCCTTGAATTCTGGCCTCTTGTGCATCCCCCACTTCCTTTTTCCCCCCACCATTGGTGGCCATGCCTTCAGCTGTCTAGGCCCTAAGCTCCAGAATTCTCTTCCTAAACCTCTCCTTTTAAGACACTGCTTAAAACCTACCTCTTTGACCAAGCATTTAGTCACCTGTCCTAATATCTCCTTTGGCTTGGTGTCAATATTTTTTTGTCTGATTTATGCTCCTGTGAAGTGCCTTGGGATGATTCACAACGTTAAAGGCGCTATATCAATGCAAGTTGTTCTATCAGCTGTAATGACTATTGTAGTCCAATGCCCTGCCCAACACTAATTGTCATGTTGCACATGAATGTGTATCTGGGCAAGGTGCTAAAAGGCTACCAGCACCTTATCGTGACTCCTGGTCTTCAAGGGAGGACAGGAAGGAGATTGAGAAGGGGTTAAAATGGCAGATAAGTGTTTTTTTTTTCTTGGAAGGATCCTGAAGTCCAACCAAATTGTATTGGCTTGGCTGGTTAAACCAACAGCACGAGGTTTTATTGACATTGGGTCAAAACCCTACATTCAACCATCATGAAGAGAACGGCCACCGTTTAGGCTGAGAGCTCTTTGTCCCCTCCTTCTCCCTGCAGGAGCGTCTCGCTCAGCTGGCCCGCGAAGATGCCGAGAGGGAGGTGAAAGAGCGGAAGGAAGCCCGGCGAAAGAAGCAAATGCTGGAGCAGATGGAGAAGGCTCGAAATGAGCCCGTGAATGACTCTGAGATGGTGGATAAGATGTTTGGGTTTCTGGGCACATCCACTGTGCTGCCGGGACAGGAGGGACAGGCACCATCTGGGTTTGAGGTACTAACGATTTTATTGATCTTGTTTCAGTAACGAGTACTCAGCGATTGTTGGGCAATTGATTCAGAGATGGAACTGGAACGTAGGAATTGCTAAACGAAAAATGACCAAGGTCCATTTAGTTTGCCTCCTACCATCCTGGTAGTCACATAATATCAATCAATTAGTCTCCAGCAGACCCAGAGATGACACTAGGAAACCCCCAGTGGTGGAGAGCTTTGGGAACCATAGGTCCAAAGTCACCTGTTCACCTCAAGCATGTTACACTTACCTCATGTCTCAAATTGCTCATATACTGTATCCCAAAGTGTTGTTTTCTGAAAGAAATCAATCTAATTTGCATTTGAGTGAATCAACACTAACTGCCTCCCTAGGGAGCCTCCTCCATAGATTGAACACTTGCTCACTGAAATATTGTTTCCGCAGATTAGTTTTGAATTTACTCCCCTTCAAGCGCAGGCCGTGTCCTCTGATTCTTCCGTTCTGGACAAGGTAAAATAGCTTGTCGTGGTCTACATGATCTAGACCCTTTTTTTTTAGAATCCTCAAAACAGGAATCGTACAATCGCTCAACCTTCTCTTTTTCCACTGTGAACATACCCAAATTACATAATCCCTCCATCGCCTCAATGATTCTGGTGGCTCTCTTCTGCAACGGTGTTCAATGAGTGCGGATGCAGTTGATATGTTGCATTGACTGAAGTGCGTTTGAATGACTGGAACTCTGCTGATTTATTCCATTTTCCACGTTGACCTTCCAATTTTTTTTGAATGGGCTGTTCTTCGCGCTGTTGTCGGTGAGGTTTGTCGTTGATGACCCGATTTTTGAGTCTGTCTTACGTTTGCTTCAGGACCTTGAGCGTGCCCCGAAAGAGCTGGAGGAGGAGGACCTGGATGCGAGCCTGCCACTTCCGGAGGAGGAAGAGGAAGATCTCTCCGAGTACAAATTTGCCAAGTTTGCTGCTACTTACTTTCAGGGCACCACGACTCACACATACGTCCGGAGGCCCCTCAAACTGCCCTTGCTTTACCACGATGATGAAGGAGACCAACTGGTAAGTGAACATTCTTGGAAGAGGGGGATTTACTTGGCTTCTGGTATACTGGATGTGATGGTTCTTGATGTTGAAAGTGGAAAAGTTTCTCATTCCCCAGCACTCCATTTTTTTATGGTGACAGAAAGTTAGCCTAAAACATCAACTAAATAGGTGAGGGAGGACCAAGGATGACTATCTCAAGTTGTATAAGGCCAGATCAAGGTTAGATGTCAGGAGGTGGTTCTTTTCCATAACCTGGTACGTACTTGTAGGATCTGACAAATCCCTTGACTTCTGGGAACGTTGCGTACTATTGATTTCCCTAAATTTTGGGAAGCAGTAAAATGCTCCACAGTCTTGGATTCTATCTGAAGGTTTTACAGGAAATGATAGAGATCTTTTAATTGCATATGTGTAAAAGTTTAAGCCACTAAGTCACAATATCTCATTAAAGCCCTGTGGAAAGATTATTCCACGTACTAACCTGGTATTAGCCGTGGCTCATTGGGTAGCGCTCTCACCTCTGAGTCAGAAGGTTGTGGGTTCAAGTCCTGCTCCAGAGACTTGAGCTCGAAATCTAGGCCGACACACCAGTGCAGTACTGAGGGAGTGCTGCACTGTCAGAGGTGCCGTCTTTCAGGTAAGACATTAAACAGAGGCCCCATCTGCCCCCTCAGGTGGACGTAAAAGATCCCATGGCACTATTGCGAAGATGAGCAGGGGAGTTCCCCTCCGGTGTCTTGGGCCAATATTTATCCCTCAACCAACATCACTAAAACAGATTTTCTGGTCATTATCACATTGCTGTTTGTGGGATCTTGCTGTGTGCAAATTGGCTGCCGCGTTTCCTACATTACAACAGTGACTACACTTCAAAAGTGCTTCATTGGCTATAAAGCACTTTGGGTGGTCCTGAGGGTGTGAAAGGTGCTATATAAATGAAAGTTCTATCTTTATTTCTTCTAACCTCCTGCTACTTGCCTTGCTTGCAGGCAGCTCTTGCGGTCTGGATAACAATATTACGATTCATGGGGGATTTGCCGGAGCCCAAGTACCACACGGCCATGAGCGACGGCAGCGAGAAGATTCCGGTCATGACCAAAATCTACGAAACCCTCGGGAAGAAGACTTATAAACGGGAGCTGCAGGCTCTGCAGGGAGAAGGAGAGGTAAGTCTGGCAGATCAAACTGTTGGTTGAAGGGAAGCCTGTGCTCTCGGGAAGACTCTACTCTGGTCGGTGACGATACTGTTAGGATAAATAAGAGGTAGGCGGGAGATGAGGATGTGGCAGTTTTCAGTCGCTGGAGAACGAGGGAGTTTTTACCTCTTTTTATTTTTCCCTCCTTTAGAACCATCGTACACCCAGGAAACTCTGCCATTCGGTTGCACCGAGTCAGGAGCACAGAAATGGCCATTTGGCCCGACTGGTCTATGCTAGCGTTTTATGCTCCCCGTGAACTTCCTCTCTCCCTCCTTCATCTAACCCTATCAGCATATTCTTCTACTCCTTTCTCGCTCCTGCTTTACCTAACTTCCCTTTAACTCCCAAACCTTGCTTGTGTGTAAGACCAACCCAGGTAAATTTATTTGCCCTGTTTCTTCCCTTCCCTCCTGAAGATGCTGGAGTATCAGTTTATGAGCGGTGCCTGTGCTCCAGTATCTTGCCCAAGTGGTCATCTTACACGTGAACACTGAGTGTCTACGGTCTATTCACCCATGGGTGGATGTATCCCTGTCCTCCCCCCCAATGTTCACCTGCTGGAAAATGCAGGAGTGATTGGACAGCAGTGGAACTCCCTGGGTTTTTCTGTTCTCCTTCAACTGCAGCCCAGGGGTGGCCGATTGTAGCACCCGTACTGGGAATCAACTAACACAACATAGAACGGAGGATTGAGGTTGGGACCTCTAGCTGAGCTATCTGCCCAGTTTTCTATTGGGGTTTCTCTTCCCCTTTCTTATTTTCCTCTTCAACAACCCATCCCACCTCCACCAAATCCTTCCTTTTTTGTTAGGGAATCCCTTCTCCTCTAAAATAGAATTGCATAAAATTTACAGCACAAACAGGCCATACAGCCCAACTGGTTTATGCCAGTGTTGATACTCCACATGAGCCTCCTCCCTCCCTACTTCGTCTCACCCTATCAACATATCCTTTTTATTCCTTTCACCCCTGTGTGTTTATCCAGCTTCTCCTTAAATGCATCTATGCTATTCGCCTCAACTACTCCTTGTGGTAGCGAGTTCTACGTTCTCACCACTCTCTCGGAGGTGTTACCAGTGAACTTCTTTACCCAAACAGTCTGGTGAAGATCAGTGGAGTTGTTTTGAGAAATCAGAGGCACACTTCCATATCCTATGATGCTGTTTGAGCGCTGCCACACACAGTAGCCTTTTTTTATTCGTTCATGGGATGTGGGCGTCGCTGGCTAGGCCGGCATTTATTGCCTATCCCTGGTTTCCCTTGAGAAGGTGGTGGTGAGCCGCCTTTGAACCGCTGCAGTCCGTGTGGTGACGGTTCTCCCACAGTGCTGTTAGGAAGGGAGTTCCAGGATTTTGCCCCAGCGACGATGAAGGAACGGCGATATATTTCCAAGTCGGGATGGTGTGTGACTTGGAGGGGAACGTGCAGGTGGTGGTGTTCCCATGTGCCTGCTGCTCTTGTCCTTCTAGGTGGTGGAGGTCGCGGGTTTGGGAGGTGCTGTCGGAGAAGCCTTGGCGAGTTGCTGCAGTGCATCCTGTAGATGATGCACACTGCAGCCATGGTGCGTGGTGGTGAAGGGAGTGAATGTTTAGGGTGGTGGATGGGGTGCCTGTACCTCACTAAGGTTTAACTTTGTTGTGTTGCAGAGCGCACACACGGACAAGAAGTACAGCGTGCGACACAAGCTGGTTTCTCTGACTCTGAAGAAGAAATCCAAGCTTACTGAAGAGGTAATTTTGAGGACACTTTCCCTGCCCCACGTACACACTCAACTGATCGCCTTTAACGGTTCATGGAAATGGGCAACTTCAAATTAAATTTTGAGATCCAGATAACACTCTCACGTCTCAGTTTAATGATGTCTAATGTCCTCCATTTGACTGAACCCTAGTAATGATCAGCCTCTTCTCCTAACTCGCACTAAGTCCTGTTCACCCATCACCCCTGTGCTTGCTGACCTACATTGGCTCCGTGTTCAGCTCCATGGCCTCGCCCCCTCCCTATCTCTGTAACCTCCTCCAGCCCTACAACCCTCCGCTATCTCTGCGCTCCTCAAATTCTGGCCTCTTTTGCATTCCCGGTTTCCTTCACCCCACCATTGGCGGCCGTGCCTTCAGCTGCCTAGATCTTAAGCTCTGGATTTCCCTTGTTAAATCTCTCCGCCTCTCTATCTCACTCCCCTCCTTTTTAAGATGCTCGTTAAAACCTACCACTTTGCTCAAGCTTTCGGTTACCTGTCCTAATATCTCCTTATGTGGCTCGGTGTCAAAATTTGTCTCTGAACGCTCCTGTGAAGCGCCTTGGGATGTTTTATGATGTTAAAGGCGCTATATAAATGCAAGTTGTTCTTTCTATAGCGTCGTTGCTGCTCAGTTTACATTTTTGGCTTCTCATTTGGCTCCTGCTAGGTGGCAAAGAGATTGAATGACGGGGAGTACAGCCTCCAGGGAAACAGTATGTTGGAGGACAGGCCAACGTCCAACCTGGAGAAACTTCACTTCATCATTGGGAATGGCATCCTACGGCCGGAGGTCAGGTACTGATCTCTCCCACACTTTTACCTCGTCATTCCTTTTTTCCCTCGTTGACCTCCCTCACCAGGAAACTGGGCTGTTGAATAGCATGGAGGAAAATCAGCCATTTTCTTTTAAGCCCCAGCCACCAGTCTGTCCACTTTCAGTAATTCATTGATTTGGATTACAGAATAGCTGGGGCCGATCTGATCTATCTTCAGAATGCTACCCTGCTCCCCCACCCCTGATACAAGGGGCTACAGTGGGTAGCACTCTTGCCACTGAGTCAGAAGGTCGTGGGTTCAAGTCTCGCTCAAGGCCTCTGCACAAAAATCCAGGCTGACACTCCCAGCGCAGTACTGAGGGAGTGCTGCACTGTCGGAAGTGCTGTCTTTTGGATGAGATGTTAAACCGAGGTCCCGTCCGCCCTCTTGGGTGGACGGCCACTATTCGAAGAAGAGCAGGGGAGTCCTCACCCGGTGTCCTGGGGCCAATATTTATCCCTCAACCAACATCACTGAAAGCAGATGATCTGGTCATTATCACATTGCTGTTTGCGGGATCTTGCTGTGTGCAAATTGGCTGCTGCATTTCCTACATTATAACAGTGACTGCACTTCAAAAGTACTTCATTAGCTGTAAAGCGCTTGGGGATGTCCTGAGGTCGTAAAAGGCGCTATATAAATTTAAGTCTGTCTTTTTACCTGAAGTGCTAGGTATGTAATACGGTAAGTTGAGTTGTTGGATGATGGTACCAAGGGCTAATTAGATGAGGCTAAATGAATGGCTATTGGAAAATACCACCTATTGATTGGTTGCTTTTTGTCACGTGACAGGGATGAGATTTACTGCCAGATCTGCAAGCAGCTTACCCAGAATCCCTCCAAAAGCAGCCATGCCAGAGGCTGGATCCTCATGTCTCTGTGTGTTGGCTGCTTTGCTCCTTCTGAAAAGTTTGTTAAGGCAAGTTTCCAGAACTTTTTGTGTTAAACTTTAAATGCTTAAAATATAGTCCAATCCATCCTAGGATGGATGAGACGTGGAACCGAGGCCCCGCCTGGCCCCTCGGGTAGACGTAAAAGTTCCTGCGGCCACCTGTTTCGAAGAGGAGCAGGGGGAGTTCTTCTCAGTGTCCTGGGCCAATATTTATCCCTCAACCAACACCACTTCTTTTATATATTAAAAAAAAACAGGTTATCTGGTCATTTATTACATTGCTGTTTGTGGGATCTTGCTGTGCGCAAATTGGCTGCCACGTTTCCTACGTTACAACAGTGACTACACTTCAGAAATGGCTGTGAAGTGCTTTGGGACATCCTGAGAGCATGAGAGGCACTATATAAATGCAAATCTTTCCTTAATGAAATTCGATGGATTTGATTATATTTTAAGCATTTTCTATGAATAGGATTTTTTTTTGCTAAGATGTCACGAATGGATAATATTGATGTATTTGGAGACAGTTTGGTACAACATGTCGGCAAACAGCGCACTGCACCATAGTCATGATGTGAATTGTGCCTGTGGTTTTCACTGTAGTCGGCTATCTGAGAGGGGGAGCATCAGCCTCTGCCTCCTGACAGCTGAAGGCTGAGTTGAGGTCTGAGGACTTGGCCGCCTTCTGAGCTGGGAACATGTCCGGGGCTCCTTTTGTCCCACTCCTGAAGCTACCTTCTTTAAAAAGGGGTCGATAGAGAGAATCTATTTCTTCTGGTGGAGGGGGAGTCCGGAACAAGGTGGGGGGGGGGGGGGGGGGTCGTAACCTTAAAATTAGAGCTAGGCCGTTCAGGGGTGATGTCAGGAAACACTTCTTACAAAGGGAAGTGGAAATTTTCCCCCGAAAAGCTGTTTAGGCTGGGGGTCAATTGAAAATCTCAAAACTGAGATCAATAGATTTTTTGGGCAAGGGTATTAAGGGTTACAGAGCCAAGGCGAGTAAATGGAGTTAGGATACAGATCAACCGTGATCTAACTGAAGGGCCATGATGTGGAGATGCCGGTGATGGACTGGGGTGGACAAATGTAAGGAATCTTACAACACCAGGTTATAGTCCAACAGTTTTATTTTAAAATCACAAGCTTTCGGAGATTATCCCCTTCGTCCGATGAATCTGAACGGCAGAGGAGGCTCGAGGTGGCTGAATGGCCCGCTCCTATTCCTATGAATGGTTGGCTGACCGTAGTATTGCTCTTCCCACAGTATTTGAGGAACTTTATCAATGGAGGCCCTCCTGGCTACGCACCTTACTGTGAGGAGAGGATGAGGAGGACGTTTGCTAACGGGACACGGACGCAGCCGCCAAGCTGGCTGGAACTGCAGGTATTTTCCGAGGAATCTGAATCTAGTGACTTGAAATATTTCATGGATATCGAGGGGGGTGCGGGGTTAATATTCCAAGAAAGTCCGAGAGGTTAAACTGAGGCCCTCCGACTGCCCTCTCAGGTGGACGTAAGATCCCGTGACGCTATTTCGAAGAAGAGCAGGGGAGTTCTCCCCATGTCCTGGCCAATATTTATCCCTCGTCCAGCATCACTAAAAAGCAGATTATCTGGTCATTTATCTCATTGCTGTTTGTGGCATCTTGCTGTGCACAAATTGGCTGCCGTGTTTCCTATATTACACTTCAAAAGTACTTCATTGGCTGTAAAGCACTTGGGGACGTCCTGAGGTCATGAAAGGTGCTATATAAATGCAAGTTGCTCTTGTAGTCAACTTGTAGGGGGGGGAAAAAAAGAGGACAGTGGGAGAGGGGAAGTAGTGTGGGGTTGTGTGGGGAAGAGGACGGGGAGGAGGGGGAAGATGATTGTGGCCAACAGCAGCAGTCAGGAGTGCTGTGGAGTCGGGAGCAATACTCCTGCTCGAACTGGCTCCACGTTCATTGAAAAAAGAAAATGTACTTACCCTTTTGGTGGCAGCCACTGGCTCGGCCGCATCCATGCCTGGATAACCTGAGCCAATTTCCCTGAGGGGGTCCTAAAGCAGACGTTAAGCCCCTTAATCAGTGTATGCAAAGGGCCTAACGCCTACTTAGGTGGCCACCCTGGACGCCTGGAAAATGGCCCATCGGGCTATTTTCAGGCTTCCCTGGGACGCAGGAAGTTGGTCCCTGAAATTGGTCCTGGTGCCTGTTTTACGCTCGTAAAGCAGGAGCAACGAGGCCCAATTTCTACCCCAATGACTGTGGTGATCTGATTACAGCAAGAGCTTGACCTTTGAGGCTTTCCCAGTGTGTATTACACTGACCGGGCAGGACATCCACTGTGTCCATGAATCTGTTTGGATTGGCAAGTTGAAAGTTTGCCATAGAATATATTGGGATCGTGGACTTTATTGAAATTCCTTGACACAGTCACCACAGTGGGTGCAGTGTGTTTTACCCCACTTCATTATGGCCCATGTGAGACAGGCTCCTGCCTGTGAATTCCCCAGCCAAGAGTTTTTGGCCCCTGTTTTGCCCGGGGTTGGGGGAGAGGAATAAATTGTACGTCCGATGAGAAGAAAAAAATCTGATTTGGCCACCTTGACAATTGGCTCAAAAGCAGCATAGCTGAGGCCTGCGCCATAGAATGTCTGCCCCCTGGCGGGGCAATTGCACGTGACCTGAGGGATAGCTATTAGAACAGAATTGTAATGGGAGGAGGGAGAAACACAAAAAGTTTCTTACGTGAAACACAAAAAGTCAACATACAGGTGCAGCAGGTAATCCGGAAGGCAAACGGAATATTGGCCTTTATTTCTAGGGGGATGGACTGTAAAAGCAGGGAAGTCAGGCTACAACTGTACAGGGTGCTGGTGAGACCACACCTGGAGTACTGCGTACAGTTCTGGTGCCCTTATTTAAGGAAGGACATACTTATATTGGAGGCGGTTCAGAGAAGGTTCACTAGGTTGATTCCGGGTATGGAAGCGCTGTTTTATGAGGAAAGATTGAACAGGTTGGGTCTATACTCATTGGAGTTTAGAAGAATGAGAGGAGATCTTATTGAAACATACAAGATTCTGAGGGGACTCGATAGGGTAGATGCTGAGAGGACGTTACCCCTCATGGGGGAATCTAAAACTAGGGGGCATAGTCTCAGAATAAGGGGTCGCCCATTTAAGACGGAAATGAGGAGGAATTTCATCTCCCAGAGGGTCATGAATCTTTGGAATTCTTTACCCCAAAAAGCTGTGGAGGCTGAGTCATTGAATACATTCAAGGCTGAGTTAGACACATTTTTGATCAGCAAGGGAGTCAAAGGATATGGGGAAAGGGCAGGAAAGTGTAGTTGAGGTAAAAATCAGATCAGCCATGATCTCATTGAATGGCGGAGCAAGCTCGAAGGGCCAAATGGCCTACTCCTGCTCCTATCTCTTATGGTCTAAAAGCAAGGTCCCAGACACGAGAAAAATAACTCACATCTGCCCTCGTTGAAAGTGCGTTGCATTGTGTGGGCTTGTTCCTTCATTGGGGTGAGGTACAGATTCAGGATTGTTATCTTGGAGGGAAAACAAGGACATTATGAACAAAGGAGGTAAATCTTGAATGTTCTCCCCCACGTTCCCTCCATCACACTTCTCCAACTTATGGAATAGATTGTCATCAGGATACTGACTTGGTTGACCCATTCAAAAGGGGATTGCATGGATTCTTGATAATAGGGTGTGGAAGGGTTTAAGGTAGAAAGAAAATGAAATCGAACTTGCATGGCAGAACTGGAGAGGTCAAGACTGAGATCGATAGGTTTTGGGAATCGAGGGATATGGGGATCGGGCGGGAAAGTGGAGTTGAGGTCGAAGATCAGCCATGATCTTATGGAATGGCGGAGCAGGCTCGAGGGGCCGTAAAGCCGCCTCCTCCTATTTTTTAAGTATGTTCTTGTAATTAGAGTCTTCAATTAGTTGACTAAAATTATTGAGTCAACATGAAATTCCATCTTCTGAGTTACCTGAACTGGTAATGATGCTGGTCAGCTACAATATAGAACAAAGGACCTAACCTTAGAGAGATCGCGATCTATGGGGCCTCGGTGGTTGGGGCAAGAGAGAAGGTCTATTTATCCTTCGGGTTAGAGGGAAGAAAAAACTCCAGAATAAAATTTGATCTCTGTCATGTGAATAGCACCAAACACGTTGAAGGTTTGCTCCAACTTCGATCAGCTTGACTTTTCCAGTTTTGTCTCATTTTGGATGAGCCTTTTCTTCCTCAACCCCTTGAATTCTCCCCCATAACAGGCCACAAAGTCAAAGAAGCCGATCATGCTGCCCGTCACCTTCATGGATGGGACAACGAAAACCCTCCTGACTGACTCTGCGACAACAGCCAAGGAGCTGTGCAACTCGCTGGCTGACAAGATAGGCCTGAAGGATCGCTTTGGATTTTCACTGTATATCGCTTTGTTTGACAAGGTACTTGTGAACAAAATGGAACATAGAGAGTGTAAATGGCAAGTTCTTTTTTAAAAAAAAATTAGTTAAATTAACATAACCACTGCTGCATTTGACATTTGGGTATTTTGATTAGGATTTGACATTTGGGTATTTTGATTAGGATGTTTCGAGGTTCACCTAAGCATCGTACTTCGATTAATCCGCCAACTCCCCTCTCTGTAGGTCTCCTCCCTTGGCAGTGGGAACGATTATGTGATGGACGCGGTCTCCCAGTGTGAGCAGTACGCCAAGGAACAGGGGGCGCAGGAGCGGAACGCGCCCTGGCGCCTCTTCTTCCGCAAGGAGATCTTCACGCCCTGGCACGACCCCAGCGAGGACATGGTGGCAACAAACCTAATTTACCAGCAGACCGTGAGGGGCGTCAAGTTTGGAGAGTACAGGTGCGACAAGGTGAGACCTACCTCCCCAATGACTAGCACTCCTCCATACAGACTTGATGGGCTGAATTGGCCCGTTCCTGTGCTGTAATCTTCGATGAACCTATTGAAATAAAAACCAAGTGCTCGAAACGCTCAGCAGGTCAGGCAGCATCTGTGGAGAGAGAAACAGAGTCAACGTTTCAGGGCGATGACCTTTCGTCAGAACTGGAAGAACTAAAGATTTAACAAGTTTTTAAGCAAGTACAGAGCCAGAGAAAGGGGAGGGTGGTGGGGGAGAAGGAGGGGAGGGGAAGGTCTGTGATAGTGTGGAGGGCAGGAGTGATTAAATGACTAAAGGGATGTTGGGGCAAGACAAAGGGGGAGGAAATGGGACAAGTGGGGGGGGTGAAAAAAAGCAAACAGATGGGTCTAGCAGAGCCATTACCAGCACCTGCTGTCTGGGGGAAAAAATGGGAGCAGTGGTTCTGATCTGAAGTTACTGAAATCAGTGAGTCTGGAAGGTTGTAAAGTGTCAATGAATCTATTGAACTTGGTGGGGGTGGACTGTATTTCTGATTTTAAAATTATAAATTTGATCAACAGCATTTGTTTAGTGGATAAATTTTAGCCCAAAAATGAGGTCTGGTGTTGGCTCGAATAGCTGAGAACTTGACGTCACCTTACAGGAGTCAAAAGTCAAATCGTAGACCCTCCCCTAATTGTTGCGCCCATTTGCTTCAGTTGGGCAAGCCCGTCTTAACTGCCCTCTGAAGTAACCTAGCAACTCATTTAGTTCTGGTAACTAGGGACTGGCAATAAATGCCGCCTTGCCAGAGACGTCTACGTTCCGAGAATGAATAAAAGAGAATACAACTGGGTAGAGGGTGCGTTCATGCAGCTTGACTCTTTCCTTTATGAATTCCCCATACTTCATGGGGCAAACGTTAACTCTGTTTCTCACCACACGGACTGCAGCGGACCAAGAAGGCTTCTCACCACCACCTTCTCGAGGGCAATTAGGGATGGGCAATAAATGCTGGCCTCGCCAGCGACGCCCACATCCCATGAACAAATTTAAAAAAAAATTTTTTTTATGAATTATCTTTTTTTTTTCCCCAACCCCCAGATTCAGGTACCAAGAGAGCTGATCAGAATATCTGGGATGAAGATTACCGTTTCCTCTTCATGGCCTGTCTGTTTCTTCCACCCATTACATAGAATTTTACAGCAGGAACAGGCCATTCGGCCCAACTGGTCTATTCTGGTGTTTATGCTCCACACAGGCCTGCTCCCACCCCTCTTCATCTCACCCTATCGACATGTCCATCTATTCCTTTCTCCCTCATGTGTTTATCTAGCTTCCCCCTAAATGCATCCATGCTATTCACCTCAGCCATGCCATGTGGTAGCGAATTCCACATTCTCACCACTCTCTGGGTAAAGAAGGTTCTCCTGAATTCCCTATTGGATTTATCAATGACTATCTTATATTTATGGCCCCTAGTTTTAGACTCCCCTATAAGTGAAAACATCATCTCTACCTCTGCCCTATCAAACCCCGTCATAATTTTAAAGACCTCTATCGGGTCACCCCTCAGTCTTCTCCTTTCTTGAGAAAAGAGCCCCAGCCTGCACAATCATTCCTGATAGCTATATCCTCTCAGTTTCAGTATCATCTTTGTAAATATTTTTTTTTTGCACTTTCTCCAGTGCCTCTATAATCCTTTTTTGTAACACGGAGACCAGAACTGAACATTTTAATGGAGGGGGCGTCACATGGGCTGCCCTCAATGCCAAACATTCTCCCCATGAGGTGGGAGTGGGGATGATAGGTAACATTTGCCCCAATAGTCCTTAATCCCGGGATTTTACATTGACGGAGCTTTGGGGAAGCTGTTCTGTCTTTGGTGAGGAACGATTTGATACTTGGTTTTCAATCTCCTGTGTGGGCGTGAGAGAACCTCGTGCCGGGACTCTCATTGTGCCACCAGTATCTTAAGTTATATATTTTTTTTTTTTCTCCTTCCTGTTTTCTACCAAGTTATTTTGTTGCTCCTCCTTTTAGGTCCTTCATGCCAGGTTACTTCAGAGGGCAGTTAAGACGGGCTTGCCCAACTGAAGCAAATGGGCGCAACAATTAGGGGAGGGCCTACATTTTGACTTTTGACCGAGTCAACACCAGACCTCACTTTTTTAGGCTAAAATTTATCCACTAAACAAATGTCGATCAGATTTATAATTTTAACCAGGAATGCAGTCCCTTTCTCAAACACCAAGTTAAATAGGTTCACCGTCCCCAAGAAGGTAAATTTGGTTGTCTTTTGCCAAGCTTTGTGCAAGTGTTACCCTCGACCCATCTGCCAACAGGCGTGATGGACATCTCCTCCTGTTGGTGTCTGAATGAACATTCAAATTGGTGGTAATAACTGACTACTTTTATTTTCAGACAGTTTGGAATATTCCGTCAAAGAATAACGAAACAAGTCACTGCTACAATGTGCTTGCTCCCATCGGGACCAACTAGTGTTCAGTTAACAATATGCAAGTTCCAAACATAATTGTCTCCCTTCTCCCCTCCCCAACACCCTGGGAGTACCTAACTTTTTTTTTAAAAAAAGGATAAGACTGCAAATCTGGGTTGGAGAGGGGGGCAAAATACAGAGCCGATTAGTCAGAACCAGTTCTGATGCAAAGTTCCACCTGAAACATTAACCGATCCTTTCTCTCTGACGCTGTAGTGTATTTCCAGCATTTTCTTTTACGAGGGCAAATACCTCCCAAACCTGCGACCTCCACCACCTAGAAGGACAAGGGTAGCAGGCGCATGGGAACAACACCACCTGCACGTTCCCCTCCCAGCACAACATCCCGACTTGGACATATGTCGGCAGTTCCTTCATCGTCGCTGGGTCAAAATCTTGGAACTCCCTGCCTAACACTGCGAGCATCTTCACCACATGGACTGCAGTGGTTCAAGAAAAAGGCCCACGAGGCCAATTAGGGATGGGCAAAAAATGCCAGCCTCACCAGCAATGCCCATATCCCAAGAATTCATTTTTTTAAAAAAAAATGTTTTTCAAACATTAGTCTTGTCCGATTTGCTATTTTGCTTTTGTTGGACGCTTGTCTAGATTAAGTTCCTCCTACTAACCACCTCTTACTCTTCCTCTAACCTTTTTTTTTTTCCCCCCCACTAGGAAGAAGACCTGGCTGAACTGGCCTCCCAGCAGTACTACGTGGATTACGGATCCGAGATCATCCAGGAGCGACTGATGAGCTTAATCCCGTCTTACATTCCCGACCGGGAGGTCAGCTCGTCCAAAACGGTGGAGAAGTGGGCTCAGTACATTATCGCAGCCCACAAAAAGGTACTTGCACACGGGATCAACAGAGGCTGCGTGACCAGGCACTGCTGGGGACCCTGTACAAAGAGGCTGTGCTCATTGACTATTCCAATGCTCTCCTGGCCGGCCTCCCACCTTCCACCCTCCTGTAAACTTGAGCTCATCCAAAACGCTGCCCGTATCCTAACTCGCACCTAGTCCCGTTCACCCATCACCCCTGGGTTCGCTGACTGACATTGGCTTCTGGTCCGGCAAGGCATCGATTTTAAAATTTTCTTCCTTTGTTTTAAAATCCCTCCGTGGCCTCGCCCCTCCCTATCTCCGTAACCACCTCCTGTCCTACGACCCTCCGAGATCTCCGCGCTCCTCCAATTCCGGCCTCTGGCGTGTGCCCGATTTTCATCGCTCCACCTTCGGCGGCTGTGCCTTTAGCAGTCTAGGCCCTAAACTCTGGAATTTCTCTCTCTCTCTCTCTCTCTCTCTCTCTCTCTCTCTCTCTCTCTCTCTCTCCTTTTGAGACGCTCCTTAAAACCCACCTCTTTGACCAAGCTTTTGGTCACCTGTCCTAATATCTCCTTATGTAGCTCGGTGTCCAATTTTGTTTGTTAGCGCTGCTGTGAAGCAACTTGGGACGTTTTTACTACGTTAAAGGCGCTATATAAATGCAGGTTGTTGAGAGATTGATATAAAACCAAAGGATTAATTTGATGTCAAATTGAAGTCATGATCTGAACTGCCATCCTTGTACTGCACAAGACTTGACGCCCATACAATTGAAATTCCTTTCAAATCAATTGGATGGTTTGGGTCATGGTCTCGTGTAGATTTTCTCCCCTTCTCTTTCACCCCCCCCCCCTTTTTAAATCAGTCACCCCGACAAGATTGAGAATCTCAGAACAGCCCCAGTTATTTGTTGCAAAGCATACCGGTGCCCTCCATTGACCAAATGGAGTACTGCACCGCGGTCGGATTTTAAAATCCCTGCTTGGGGAAGAGTGCTGATTTGAGTTGCATTCACGTCACAAGATAGATACGTGCGAAGAAGGCCGTTCGACTCACCCCATCTAGAAGGAAGCTATAGCCAAATTGTGGCATCCAGTTGTTTTTTTCTCAAATGATTCTGGAATTTTTCCTTCCACTATCTTGCCTAGATTCCATGGATTGATCACTTCTGTGTGTGCAAGGACCTGCTAAATTCGGTCCTAAATTTTCTTTTCACTAGTTTGGGCCTGTACACCCCCTCCCCTGTCGTCAGTCACTGTCTAGCGTGCCCTTGCGTTCCTGGTTTCCCTATTCTTTACCGGCCCCTCTTGTGTATTACTGAGGGCCCCTCTTATTTCCCCCCCACTTTCCATCGAATATAGGGTTTCCGTTGTGTCTGAGTGACCAATGCTGGACCTGGGTGCGGGCTGACCAGAGGCCACTGTGGTTTTAGCCTCCTCCTGTGCCGCTTGGTTCTGCCATTTATTTCAAAGTCTGAATGCAGAGCATATTTAAGTGTGGCTGAGGTGTGGATTCTTGCCTGTGACTGGCAACCCCCACATTTCGTAAAATATTAAATACCAACCCAGAATATTCAAATTAAGTCTGGTGTACCAGTGGTAGGACTTTCACCTCTGTGAGTCAGAAGGTCATGAGTTCAATCTTGGAAGGTCAGGTCCCAATCCAGGGACTGGAGCCCAAAATCTAGGTGGACACTCCCGGTTCAGTCCTGAGGGTGTGTTGCAGTGTCTGAGGTGCCATCTTACGGATGAGATGTTAAACCGAGGCCCCATCTGCCCCCTCAGGTGAACGTAATAGATCCCACGGTAGTATTCGAAGAAGAGCAGGGGAGTTCTCCCCAGTGTCCTGGACAGTATTTATCCCACAAACAATATCACTACAACAGATTACCTAGTCATTATCTCATTGCTGTTTCTGGGATGTTACTGTGCACAAATTGGCTGCCATGTTTCCTACATTACAACAGTGACTACACTTCAAAATTGCTTCATCGGCTATAAAGCACTTTGGGATGTCCTGAGGTCATGACTTGGAGATAGATCAGTTTTCCTTCATCGTCGCTGGGTTATTTTCCTGGAATTCCCACCTTAACATCATTGTGGGAGCACCATCACAACAAGGACTGCAACAGCTCAAGAAGGAGGCCTACCACCACCTTCTCGAGGGCAACAAGGGATGGATAACCAATGTCAGACTTGCCAGTGTCACCCACATCCTGAGAACAATATTTTTTCAATGAATATTACACATTATACGATCCTCAGACAGTGATTAAATTGTTTGGCATCAATTTGCAAGCACTGTAATTTACTGATCATTTTCCAGCAAAGTCAGAAATTCCTGGAGAGCCCATCCCTTCAGTTGGCCATTTGCCCATATCTGATTTTATAATTAATTGCCTGCTGCTCGCCAGCGCGCTCCCTGTATCCAGCTGCAGAAATCTGCCTTGACGTCTTTTTACAACATATTAATTGCTTCTCATGAGGATGCCTTAACTTGACAAAAGGAGCTGAGTGGGGAAGTAGAGTGAAACAACACCACCGATAGAGAGACACAAACCACCCGGGGAGCTCTGAGAGACATCAAAAAAAATTCCCACGGAGATTAACTGTCGCTTTAACTCGTTCAGACTGCAGCACTAGAAATAAATTGAAATGAGAATTTATCTGTTTTGCCCTTTTGCTCTTCCCCCTCTCCTGAAAACACTGATTCGCATTAGGCTAACTACCCTCTGGCACCTCATCCAATTCACCGTTCTTCATAATCTGAGCCTGGACAACAAGTGTCAGCAGGCTGACTTTACACTGGAGCCATTTGAAACTAATCCCACTGCCCCGCCCACTCCCAATCTGCCAAACGTTGTTCTCATCCGATGTCGACACTTGTGCGGATTTTTCCAATGGGATACCAATCGGAAGTGGGAAGTGCAGCTGATTGATTCTTGTATTCCCAGATTTAATGCTTCTTTGGGGTTTGCCTTTACCCACCCTGGAAATAGAGAGAAATAGAGGGACTAGAAACAAAGATCAGAGTGGAAGAGAAATAGAGACAACTGGAAATGAAGATCGCAGTGAGACAGATAGGAGGTTGGAGGTGCCGTCTTTCGGACGAGACCAAGGCCCCGTCTGCCCGCTCGGGTAAAAGATCCCACAGCATTATTTCAAAGAAGAGTAGGGGAGCTCCCCCTGGTATCCTGGCCAATATTTATCCCTCAACCAACATCACCAAAACAGATTATCTGGTCGTTATCTCATTGTTGGTGGGATCTTGCTGTGCACACATTGGCTGCCTCGTTTCCTACATTACAACAGTGACTACACTTTTTAAAAAAATAAATGTACTTTTAATTGGCTGCAAAGTGCTTTGGAATGTCCTGAGGCCATGAAAGGCACTATATAAATGCAAGTCCTTCTTTAAGTCAAGAAAGTTTGACCAACTAACTTGAATTTAAATTGGTGGACGATGCATTTTGTATTGGATATTGGGAAGAACTTGGATAATCTGGTAAGGGAGGTTGAAGGCAAAAAAACCGTAGGGAGGCTCCAAGTACATTCGGAGGTTAAGATGGGAGAGTTCAGAACTTAGAATGTTGAGCTGCTATGGGTCGGAAGACCATAATTTAACCGTGTTATCAGTAGAGAGCTGATCGGAGGCCAATTGCTCCTTCGTAGAAGGAAACATCAGCGAGACATCTGGACAAAAGGCATCAAGGGGTATGGGGAGAGAGCGGGAATATGGTATTGAGATAGAGGAGCAGCCGTGATCTCCTTGAATGGTGGAGCAGGCTCGAAGGGCCGAATGGCCTGCTCCTGCTCCTATTTTCTATGTTTCTGTGACTGTCTTTAATGTGCCACGCAGAATTCTTGCCTTGTACTCGGCTGGTTTCAGAATGGGTTAAGCCTAGGATGTCTTTTTTAATATATGAAGTACTTGCATTTATAGAACATCTGTCATGACCTCAGGACATCCCAAAGTGCTTCACAGCCACTGAATTCAAGGGCGATTAGGGATGGGCAATAAATGCTGGCCTTGCCAGACGCCCACATCCCATGAACGAATAATTTAAAAAAATTACTTTTTCTTTTTGTAATGTTGTCACTGTTTTGTAGGCAAATGCAGCAGCCAATTAGTGCACAGCAAGCTCCCACAAACAACAATGAGGTAAATGACCAGTTCATCTGTTTTGATGGTTTTGGTTGAGGAATAAATGTTGGCCAGGACATCGGGAGTACTCCAGCTGCTCTTCAAATAGTGCCGTAGAATCTTTTGGAATCATAGAATGGTTATGGCACAGGAAGAGGCCATTCGGCCCATCGAGCCTGCACCAGCTCTAAGAGCAATCCAGCTAGTCCCACTCCCTCACTCTTTCCCTGTAGTCCTGTAAATTTTTCTCCTTCAGTTACCTATCTAATTCCTTTTTGAAAGCCACAATTGACCCTACTTCCACCACCCCCTCGGGCAGTGCATTCCAGATCCTAACCGCTCGCTGCGTAAAAAAGTTTTTCCTCATGTCGCCTTTTGGTTCTTCTGCCAATCACCTTAAACCTCGCGACCCTTCCGCCAGTGGGAACAATTTTTCTTTATCTACTCTGTCTAGACCCTTTGTGATTTTGAACACCTCTATCAAATCTCCTCTTAACCTTCTCTGCTCTAAAGAGAACAAGCCCAGCTTTTCCAGTCTAAGCATGTAACTGAAGTCCCTCGTCCTGGAAACATCCTAGTAAATCTTTTCTGTATCCTCTACAAGACCTTCACATCCTTCCTAAAGTGCGGTGCCCAGAATTGGACACACTGCTCCAATTGTGGCCAAACCAGGGTTTTATGAAGGTTCCTCATAACATTTTTGCTTTTGTACTCTATGCCTCTACTTATAATCTCATTCTCAACCTGTCCTACCACCTTCAATGACTCGTGTACATATACCCCCCAGGTGTCTCTGTTCCTGCAACCCTTTAGAATTGTACCATTTTGTTTATGTTGCTTCTCGTTCTTCCTACCAAAATGTATCACCTCACGCTTCAACTTTAAATTCCATCTGCCACGTGTCCACCCATTCCACCAAACTGTCTATATCCTCTTGAAGTCTATCATTGTCCTCCTCACTGTTTACTACACTTCCAAGATTTGTGGTCATCTACAAATTTTGGAATTGTGCCCTGTACACCCAAGTCCAAGTCATTAATAAATATCAAGAAAAGCAGTGGTCCCAGCACCGATCCCTGGGAAAACACCATCGTATACCTCCCTCCGGACTGAAAAACAGCCATTCGCCACTACTCTCTGCTTCCTATTACTTAGCCAATTTAGTATCCATGCCACTGCCCCTTTTTATTTTGGCATCATTTTTATTGACTTCAAACTAAACAGGTAGACTGGGCCTCGGTTTAATGTCTCATCCAAAAGATGGCACCTCTGATAGTGCGGCGTTTCCTCAGTACTGCATTGATCTGTCAGCCCGGATTATGTGTTGAAGTACTGGAGTGAGACTTTAACCCACAATCTTCTGACTCTGTGTCTGTTTGGCTCACACTTGCCTCTATCAGCTGATAGCCAAGGCCACCCTTACTGGGCGGAAAGAGAAAAGTTAAAGTACAATTGGCAACACTTTGTGTTCTCTTAATCTCACTTTTAACTTCCTTTTGAGAAATCGCTTGCCCCCACTCGGCCGTTCTCCAGAAAGCCCATTAAAGAGTCATCGATGCAATTATGAATTCAACACACCGCTATAATCTGTCGTGCAATAAAGCTGCCTTGCATTGCGTGTACAATCCATTAAATTCCACCTTTTTTTAATCTTAGGGCGTCTACACCCAGAAGAGGATTGACCCTCAGAAGGTGAAGGAGGAGGTTGTGGATTTTGCTCGCTTCAAGTGGCCTTTGCTCTTTTCTCGATTTTATGAGGCCTTTAAATTTTCAGGTTTGTTTTTTTTTAATTGGATGTGGGCGTCGTTGGCGCGGCCGGCATTTGTTGCCCATCAGAAGGTGGTGGTGGTGGTGGTGAGCTGCCGTTTGCTAGGCCGTTTCAGAGGGCGATTAAGAATCAACCACATTGGATGTGGGTCTGGAGTCACATATAGGCCAGGCCGGGTAAGGACGGCAGGTTTCCTTCCCTAAAGGGCGTTAGTGAACCAGATTGGGTTTTTACGCCAATCCGGTAGTTTCATGGCCACCATTACTGATAGATGTTTTTATTTATGTAATTGAATTTAAATTCCCCAGGTGCAGTGGTGGGATTTGAACTCACGACTCAGGATTATTAGTCCAGGTCTCCGGATTGCTAGACCAGTAACATAACCACTACGCTACCGTACCCTTGAAATATGGATTGTGTATTTATCTTTTAAAGCTTGTGGCTTTAACCTGTGGATGTGAGCAAATGTGAACATTGCAGCAGGGTGATTGAGGGCCGGTATGTCAGCCATAGGCTGATGAGGGTCCTGATCCCTGAGTAAGGGTGTGGCCCTTCAAGAAACCTCACCTGAATACAATAGTTGATCAGATAAAAGGGCAAGGTCTAGAAAAGTAAAGGGCTGAAAGATGCCTTGGTGTTGCTAAATTGAAGGCACTGCAAAGTGTTGTGTAAACTAAAGAGAAGTATTTGAAGTACGAATTGTTCCAGAACTGTCGTCCTTCGTATGAAGAAGGCTGTGAGACTCTAGGACCCTGTGACGACGCACGTGCGAAAACAGTGGGCAGAAAAAGACCAGCTGCTCCATCAAGCCTGCCCCCCACACACAATGATGCCTGATGCATCGTAACTAGACACTTCCTAAATTCACCCTCCCCTCCAGCAACCATGTAATTTCCTGGGAGAGGCAAAAAAAAAACCTTAAAGAAAAAAACCCAAGGCCAAAAAGGGGGGAATATTCTACAAGATTCCTCTCTGATTTTCAGGCAATCGAAACAAGTCCAGGAAAGCGCATTGACCATGCTTTGTTAACTGGTAAATCGCTTACTTTTATGTAAGATGCAATCTCTGCCCCGGCTTAAGAACTGGTCCAGCTCACTTTATTTCAAGGCGTGCAGAGGGTCAGCACACACCGCACGAGCTGTCCAAAGGTCCACGACACACACTCCAGGCTTTTATGACCTGAACATATTTATTTTTTGTGGTGATATCCCATAATATTTTTCAGTTTTGAGGACGGGTCTATACCTGAAAAGTTGCCTTTTTTTGTGTTCCCTCCACTGTTGTTGACTGACTTGAGTTGTTCCCAGCATTTTCTGTGTGGTTTTTTTTTGTTTCAGATTTCCAGCATCTGCGGTAGGTAATTTCTTGCATTTTGTGCCTGTCGTTTTCTGAAATCTACTTTTGATTTTCAGACCAACTACAAGTAAAAGACAATTCCTATACGGAAATTTTATGAATGGTTTTCATTTTGGCCTGAACACGCTTCGAGATAAATCATGATGTGACCTTTTGGTTGCCCCTACCTAGCCCTGATCGTGAGCAGTAGAACATTCTGATGTGAGATGTTCCCAAGTTGCTTAACCAAGGACTGTTCCCAACTCTATCCAGGTTGGGAGGAGGTGGGGGTGGGGGAGAAGCAGGTGGGGAGGGCACATATATATATGTTGAGGCAGCCCTGGGGCATGGACCCATTAGTTGGGCTGCTGATGCTGTTTAATTTACTGATTTTTTACTTTCCCTTTGTTAATTTAGGCCCAAGCCTACCAAAGAACGATGTGATTGTAGCTGTAAACTGGACTGGTGTTTACTTTGTTGATGAACAGGAGCAAGTCCTTCTGGAACTTTCCTTCCCGGAAATTACTGCGGTCACTAGCAGCAGGTAAGTGCTGGGCAGGAATCTAAGAGGAGGTCGGCCAAGAAATTAGAGTTTTAAGTACGATGCAACGTAACTTTAAGATTTAGAAATTACAACTTCTGGGCGGCTGGGACTGGATGGAACAGTAGATTAGACATTGGCTCTTCACCTCTGGTATCGGAGTTCGTATCGAGTACAGATTGATGGGACTATCACCTCTTTGTTGGCAGTAAGGGTTTTACGTGAAATAAGGTTTTTTTTAAAACATAAAATCTACAGCACAGACACAGGCCACTTGGCCCAACAGGTCTATGCTGGTGTTTATGCTCCACATGGACCTCCTCCCACCCTATTTCATCTCGCCCTGTCAGCATAATTTTCTATTCCCTTTCCCCCTCATGGTTTTTATCGAGCTTTCCCCTTAAATTTGGGGCAAGTCTCGATCCAGTTCCTAGTAGGTTTGGGCCTACAGCGCACTAGTGTCCCTAACGGGGGACACACTGACTTATCTCACTTGGACAGGCCACAAGATGGTTGGTTTGGGAAATGAGGAGACTTCTTCTGAGGTTGGAGCTGAGCTGTCTCATTTTAGGGCAGAGTTTAGAGGGAGCTTTACCTGACATGGGGGTAATTGATACTGTCCTTGGGTGCCTGGAATAAAAGAAGTTTAATTTCCCAGCATTAACATCCCTCACCCCTGAAGTGCACCAAATAAAAAAGAAACAAATGGGAAACAGGAGTAGGCCATTCAGCCCTTCGAGCCTGTTCTGCCATTCAATGAGATCATGGCTGATCTGTACCTCAAATCCAATGACTCCATATCCCTTAATACCCTTGGCTACCAAAAAATCTGTCAATCTTTGATTTAAAATTATTAATCGAGCTAGCATCAACTGCTTTTTGTGGGAGGGTGTTCCACACTTCTACCACCCTTTCGTGTGAAGAAGTGTTTCCTAACTTTTCTCTCCTGAATGGCCTGACTCTGATTTTAAGGTTATGTCCCCTTGTCCTGGACTCCCCCACCAGCGGAAAAAGTTTCTATCTATCCTAT
This sequence comes from Heptranchias perlo, assembly GCF_035084215.1. Lineage (NCBI taxonomy): Eukaryota > Metazoa > Chordata > Chondrichthyes > Hexanchiformes > Hexanchidae > Heptranchias > Heptranchias perlo. The sequence goes on from NC_090330.1 coordinate 6,027,564, forward strand.
TAATTCCTTTCAAAATCTGCTTTGATTTTCCGGCCAACTACAAGAAAGATGCAGTTCCTATACGGGGCAAAAGATCAGCAAATTGTATCATTAATCATTTATCGACTGTATCCTAAATGATGGAACATCTCAATTGTTCTCGCGCTTCAAAGTTAGTGATGGCCACAGCTACTGTTTAAAAGCTTCAGCTGAGGTGAAGCTCCAGTGCCACCGAGTGATTGTTGCCATGGTTTCTTCCACCCAGTGAGTTCCAAATCTCGGCTACGCTGAGGTCTGCCATCGCTCCACCAGCAGTGGCAACCGGGGAGTGTCTGCTTCCTGCTTCTCGCACAGCTCCCAACATCTGGAGCAAGAGGTCACGTTGGCAGATGCTCTGGCAGGTTGGCTGGCTGCCCTGTTGACTGCAGGAAGTTCGTGGCCTAGCAAGGCCTGCATGGGGGAGAAAAAGGGGGGAACGTCTGAAGAGGAGCAGGCCGTTCAGCCCCTTGAGCCTGCCCTGCCATTCAATTAGATCGTGGCTGATCAATGGAAGATTTTCATAGCTTATTAAGATGCAACAACTTGCATTTATAGTGTGCCTTTAAAGTAATAAAATGTCCCAAGGTGCTTCACAGGAGCATTATCAAACAAAATTTTGTCACCGAGCCACGTGAGATATTAGGACTGGTGACCAAAAGCTTGTTCAAAGAGAGAGGTTTTAAGGAGCGCCTTAAAGGAGGAGAGTTTTAGGGCGAGAACTCCGGACCATGAGGCTTAGGCAGCTGAAGACATGGCCGCCAGTAGTGGAGCGAAGGATATCGGGGATGCGTAAGAGGCCAGAATTGGAGGAATGCAGAGATCTCGGAGGGTTGTAGGGCTGGAGAAGGTTACTGCAAGTTGGTGGGGGGGGGGGCCGGGCCAAGGCCATGGAGGGAGTTGAAATCAAGGGTGAGAATTTTAAAATCGAGGCGTTGCCGGTCTGGGAGCCAATGTAGGTCAGCGAGGACAGGGGGTGATGGGTGAACGTGACTTGGTGCAAGTGAGATAGATTGCAAAAGCTCGAGTGTACAGCTATGGCTTCATCTCTAAATTTAGACTGGACTTTCACTAATTTTCAAAGAATACTGTGTATTCCTGCCCATTCCAAACGCCTGCCTTAAAAACCCTCGCTGTCGCAACGAAGAGCACCACGATTTGAGCCCTGAAGTGATTTGCAGTGAGGGAAACCAAACTAATTCCAGATAAAAGCACGCGAATGGCCTACAACACAATCCTACCTTTTAATTTTTGGCTGCTGTTTGGCAACGTCACTAAGACAAGCTTTAGGATCTCGGATAAGGCAGAGGGAGGGTTTCTGCAAGTACCCCTGGACTAGGGAAGGGAAAAGTCAACTTAATCACTACCTCGCTGCAAGTGCGTTTGTGGGCACTGATTGAGAACAGAATTGGTCTTCCCCGTGGTTCCCTTTCTGGTTGGTGTTTAGCCGAGGTTGTATCAATAATGGTTATTTAGGTGAGGCACTGGAAGGTGCCGGATACCTGTGGAAGTGTTAACCCCTCCCCAATTAAGACAACACATTCGGGAGAAAAGGGGGGGGGAAAAAAGCATCTTTGAAGAAGGATTTGGAGCAAGTTCGCAGTCCTGCCCTATTGGAGGGAGGGAAAGAATCAGGGATCAAAGTAGAGCTACTGCTGAAAAGTCTCCTGGTTTGGATTCCAGGGGAGCCAAAATGCAAGGACAGAGCTTCACGCTGGCGACCATCAAAGGCGACGAATACACCTTCACCTCCAACAATGCAGAGGATATTCGTGACCTTGTGGTGACCTTTCTAGAGGGGCTGAGGAAGAGGTCAAAGTTTGTTGTAGCTCTGCAAGATAACCCTAACCCTGGTGAGTGAGGACTCTTAACTGTTGTGCTTTTTGTAGTCAGTAATCCAGGGGTTCATTGGGTATTGTAAGCTGCTTGGGTGGGCTCTCCAACTTACCTGAATCAGGAGATTGTTTATGAATGTGTGGACTTTACATTTTGTCTGCGTCATTTGGCACTGAGGAACTATCTCTCGTCCCCTCCTTCCCCAGCCTTTGTGAAAATTCTGCCTTTTATTCTTGGCATGCCTTTATTTAATTGCACTCCCCTTCTGCTTCTACAGAAGGGACGTTACTACGCCTCTGAGGTGGGGAAGATCAGAAGAAAAGTAAATGTAGGGGGAATATAATAATCCATACACCCCGCCTCACTTTCCACCATGACTATCTGGCTCAGAGGGCAATTAACCTAACCGGCCTCATCCAATGACTGCATGAAACTGGTCACCAAAGGTGTGATGGTGGCTTGTGGAGCCCTCTGGCATGTTGCACTGTCCCTTATCTTCACCTCCAAGGGGAAATGCTTTAGGAACATAGGTGCTTAGGAACAGAAGTAGGCCATTCAGCCCCTCTAGCCTGTTCCTCCATTCAATTAGATCATGATGTGGAGATGCCGGTGATTGACTGACTGGGGTGGACAAATGTAAGGAATCTTACAACGCCAGGTTATAGTCCAACAGTTTTATTTGAAAATCACAAGCTTTCGGAGGCTTCCTCCTTTGTCAGGTGAGTGACGAAGGAGAAAGCCTTCGAAAGCTTGTGATTTTCAAATAAAACTGTTGGACTATAACCTGGTTTGGTAAGATTCCTTACAATTAGATCATGGCTGATCTGTATCTGAACTCTATTTACCTGCCTCGGTTCCATAATCCCTTAATACCCTTGCCCAACAAAATTCTATGGATCACAACTTTTGAAATTTTCAATTGGCCCCCAGCCTCAACAGCTTTCCTAATAATAGAAGGTGGCTGAGGTTGATAACATTGGTGCTTAAGGTCTTCCTGTTGGGTACCATTTCCCAGTTGCGGTACCACACCTGAGGTGAAGCCTCCAATCTCCGTTCGGGGCAGTTGCAATGCTGACGGGTGTGCCATGTCTGTTCTTTGTGCAGTTGGCGACGACTTGACGTTCCTCAGCTTCATGAAGGGGGACCTGATAATTATGGACCATGACACCGGGGAGCAGTTGATGAACTGCGGCTGGGGTCACGGAATGAATGAAAGGACCAAGCAAAAGGGTGACTTCCCAACTGACTGTGTCTACGTCTTGCCTACGGTCACCAAGCCAGCAGCTGAGATTGTGGTAAATTGTTTTGCGGTATTAGTTTGTTAGCTTTTGACACAGAAGAAAGGATGGACTTGCATTTATATAGCACCTTATCAGGTCCTCGGGACATATGAGTGCTTCACGTTGAATGAATTGCGTTTGAAGTACAGTCGATGTTATCTAGGCAAACTTGGTGACCAATTTGCACACAGGAAGGTCCTACAAATAGTTGAATGACAGTTGATCTATTTTTGGTGGTGGTGGTTGAGGGAGGAGTGTTGGTCAGGACACCAGGAGAACTTCCTACTCTTCAAATAGTGCTACGGGATACAGACCGCCTTGGTGTAACGTCTGAACGATAATACTTATCCACAATGCAGTGTTCCATGAGTAGTGGCCTGAAGTGTCAGCCTAGCTTAGATGCAAGGCACAAGTCAGGAGTGTGATGGAATACTCTCCACTTGCTTGGATGAGTGCAGCTCCAACAACACTCAAGAAGCTCGATACCATCCAAGATAAAGCAGCCCGCTTGATTGGCACTCTAAACATTCACTCCCTTCACCACCGGCGCACAGTGGCTGCAGTGTGTACCATCCACAGGATGCACTGCAGCAACTCGCCAAGGCTTCTTCGACAGCACCTCCCAAACCCGCGACCTCTATCACCTAGAAGGACAAGAGCAGCAGGCGCATGGGAACAACACCACCTGCACGTTCCCCTCCAAGTCACACACCATCCCGACTTGGAAATATATCGCCGTTCCTTCATTGTCGCTGGGTCAAAATCCTGGAACTCCCTTCCTAACAGCACTGTGGGAGAACCTTCACCACACGGACTGCAGCGGTTCAAGAAGGCGGCTCACCACCACCTTCTCGAGGGCAATTAGGGATGGGCAATAAATGCCGGCCTCGCCAGCGACAGCCACATCCCATGAATGATTTTTTTTTTTAAAGTTCTGGAATGGGGCTTGATCCCATAGCCTCTGACTGGAGCCTGAATGAGATGAGATAACACATGGATTTCTACAGTTCATTTTCATACGTAAATATATATAAACTTGGCTCATTAGTGGGTAAATCTGTCGCAAGGTGTGATGTTGAGCCACATGCCCCAGAAAGAGCTCACTGAATAGATATACACCATGTGATGTGGTACAGAGCTGCAAGATCCCAGATCCAATCTCCCCTCTGTCCTGAGGGCAGTAGTTGGGGGGGCTACCACTGGCTTCACCCCCTCCAGGCAAGGGAGAGAAAAATCGGCTAAGATTCCCACTCCCACTGCTGTCCAGCAACACCTGCTAGTAAAAGCACGTATGTGGACATCGGGTGAGAACAGGACAGGACTTGGCTGTGATTGCCCAGAATTGACGAGTTGGTCATTCATTCACTTGCTGTTTGTGGGATCTTGCTGTGCGCACAATTAGCTGCCGCGTTCACTCAAATAAGTGACTTTACTTCAAAGGTAATCCACTGGTTGTAAAGCACTTTGGGACGTCCTGTGGATGTGATGAGACGCTCTATAAATGCAAGTTTTGTTTTTTCTTTCTATCTTTCTTCCCAGTACTTCACTCAACTGGATTTCCTCAACAGATGAGCTTAGATGGTGAGTTGCAACAGCTGACGCTTATGTCTTCATATTTGCATTTTCCGACAAGGTCACTGGATGACACTTGGGAATAGGAAAACCTAGCTTAGATTCTTCTTCCCTTGGATCCCCACTACCCTTGCTTGGGGAATGTTGAGTCAAATTGTAGTGTACAACAGTGACTACACTTCAAAAATACTTCATTGGCTGTAAAGTGCTTTGGAATGTCCTGTGGTCATGAAAGGCGCTATAGAAATGCAAGTTCTTTATCTTTTTCATCGCTGCCCTGGCTAAGATGAGCTAAACTGGGTACAAAGTTGTCTGGTTTAATGCTTAGTCCCTGAGCTACCTGGGAGGGGATCTCGCCCAGAATATAAATCAAAATGTTTTAAAGAGATTGATTTTTATCCAAAACATTTGGATGTATCTAGCAATGTTATTAGCCGAAGAAAAACTTTAAAAAAAAAAAAAAAAAAATTCCATCTCGGGATGTGGGTGTCGTTGATACAACGCGGAGGCTTGCTAGACCACTTCAGAGAGCAGTTAAGAGTCAACCATGTTGGTTTGGTACTGGACTCACACATAGGCCCAGACTGGGTAAGGATGGCAGGCTTCCTTCCCTGAAGGATATTAGTGAACCAGTTGGGTTTTTACAACAATCCGACAGATTCATGGTCACTTTTACTGATACCAGCTTTTATTTCCCGACTTTTATTTAACTGAATTCATGGAGGGATTTGAACTCTCATTCATACTGGATCATGTGTCTAGGCCTCCGGATTACTGGTTCAGAAACATAAACACTACGCTACCATGCCCTACAAGGTGTGAGTTGATGCTTGGAGTGTTAGGTGGAGTTAATGTATCCGACCACTACCATCGCGAAGGAGCTGTATTGGGAATCTCCATAGGCTTTGGTTGTGAAAACTTTGCCATCGGGTGATGGCTGTAGGAGTACAGTAATATCCAGGAAACCTTCCAATACGATGGTTGAGTGGTGAATAACAGGTACAAAACCACATCAATTCATTCTGTGCACCAGTGTAATACAGCACCATAATTCAGCCCATTGTGCCTATGCTGACTCTTTGAAAGAGTTATCCAATTAGTCCCACTCCCCTACTCTTTTTGCATATAGCCTCACAATGTTTTCCTTTTCAAGTATTTAATCCAATTCCCCTTTTGAAATTTACCATTTGAATCTGCTTCCACCACCCTTGCAGGCAGTGCATTCCAGATCATAACTCGCTGCGTAAAAGTAATTTCTCATTTGCCCTCTGGTTCTTTTGCCAATTATCTTAAATCTGTGTCCTCTAGTTACCAATCTACCCACCAGTGGAAACAGTTTCTCCTTATTGACTCTTACCAAAACCCTTCATAATTTTTCACACCTCTGTTAAATCTCCCCTTAACCTTCTCTGCTCTAAGGAGAAGAATCCCATCAAGTAAATTCTTGTTTACTTGTCTTCCAGAGCTTGGTCACCATGACCCCAGATCAGAGACAAGATGCCATCAAGACGTCCCAACTGTCCATAGCAGAGTTGGAGGAGAAGGTTAAGCCTTACACGCTGGAAGAGTTCTCGTATGACTACTTCAGGTAGGTCCTCTTATCCGACAACATGGACAAAATCAGGGGGAAGGGGGAGGGAGAGAAGAGCGAAGTTGGTGCCGTTCTATGGCACTGTTTTTAATTTCTTAAGTGAGAGTTTAAGAGCTTCGTGAATTTTACCTGCCGTTCTTCTTAAATTCTAGACCACCCCCGAAGCATACCTTGAGCCGAGTGATGATCACAAAGAATCGCGGCAAAGACAAAATGTGGTCCTGTACGCGGGAGCCCATCAAACAGCCTCTACTGAAGAAGCTGTTGAGTAATGAGGAGCTGTCTCAAGAATCCTGCCTGGTGTTTATAGATATCCTTTTAGCTTTCCTAGGAAATGGGATTTCAATCATGAAAAGCTATATTTTAAAACTGGTCCAAAACCTACCAGATAACAACCGTACTCACGATATCAGAGTCAGACCCCCATCTGGAGTACTGCGTTCAGTTCTGGACACTCGGGAAGGATATATTGGCTTCTGAGGGGATGCGGTGCAGATTCACCTGAATGATACCGGGACTAAATTATGAGGACAAGTTGCATAAACTTGGTTTGTATTCCTTTTGAGTTTAGAAGATTGAGGGGCAATCTGATCATGATGTTAAAAGGATGCGATAGGGTAGGTACAGGGAAACTATTTCCTCTGGTGGGGGAATTAAGAACAAAAGGCCATAATCTTTTTTTTAAAAAATAGACCTAGATCATTTAGGAGGGAAAATCAGGAAGCATTTCTTCTCTCGAAGGATAGTGGAAATCTGGAATTCTCTGCCTCAAAGGCTATGGATCAATTAGAGCTTTCAAGACTGAGATTGACAGATTATTGTTAGGTAAGGGTATCAAGGGATTTGGAGTTGAGGCACAACTAGTTGAATGGCGGAGTAGGCTGGAGGGGCTGAATGGCCTACACTTGTTCCTATGAACTTCATCTACTCCACAGACAATGGCTATGTAACAATGACCTCACTTCAAAAGCAAGTCATTGTTTGTGAAGCACTTTGGGGCATCCTGATGAAGTGATGCAATACTGTATAGACGCAAATTCATGGAAAACCAGTGTTCAGTCATCCAATTGATTTACTCACCGGCAGGATACCTTTTAATGGGGAACACCAAAGTCCATTTTCTGCTGCTCAGTAAATCCCACAATGACGTTCTCGTTGCAGCCTGTTGACTCTATGCAGCTGTGGCTCAGTGGGTAGCACGCTCGCATCTGAGTCAGAAGATTGTGGGCTCAAGTCCGACTCCAGAGACTTGAACCCAAAATCGAGGCTGACACTCCAGTGCAGTACTGAAGGAGTGCTGTTCTGTCTGAGGTGCCATCTTTCGGATGAGTGTTAAACTGAAACCTCGCCTGCCCCCTCAAGTGGATGTAAAAGGTTCCATGGCACTATTTCAAAGAAGAGCATGAGCGTTCTCCTCAGTGTCCTGACCAATATTTATGACTCAACCAACATGACTAAAACAGGTGATCTGGTCATTATCACATTGCTGTTTGCGGGATCTTGCTGTGCGCAAATTGGCTGCCACGTTTCCTACATCACAACAGTGACTACACTTCAAAAAGTACTTCATTGGCTGTAAAGTGCTTTGGGACGATATGAGGTCATGGAAGGCGCTATATAAATGCAAATTCTGTCTGTCATTGCCTTGACTCCTAGTTTGTACCTGTGATGAAGTACATGGGTGACTACCCGTCCAAGCGAATGCGCTCAGTGAATGAACTGACCGACCAGATATTCGAAGGTGCCTTGAAGGGGGAACCGATGAAGGATGAGATTTACTGCCAGGTCCTTAAACAGCTTACCGATAACCACGTGAAGTAAGTCCCATCACCTAATGGGCTGCTTTTTGGTGAAATGGGAACTGTCTTGAACTGCAAGTAGTCTAAAGGCTAATAGTAAAAGTTTTTACAAATATATTAAGAGGGAGATGTGGGCCCATTAAAGAGAGACTTAGATGATACTGTAATAGACAAGTTGATGGCAGATTTATTAAACAAATACTTTTTATCTGTTTTCACAGTAGAAGAGGATAAAATACCAGTGATAGAAGGGAAACTAATAAATCAAGGGGAGGTACTTATTAGATTTAGTAAGTAACAAAATGGTTATGGAGAAAATAATCGGACTTAAAATTGATAAACCTCCAGGACCTGATGGTCTCCGCCCCAGGGTATTAAAAGAAGTAGGTGAGGGAATTGCAGACAATTTAGTCCTAATCTTTCAAAGCTCTCTTGGTTCTGGAATTGTGCCATTAGATTGAATGGTCGAGCAGGCCTGAGGGGCTGAATGGCCTACTCCTGTTCCTAAGCTGCAAAACTGCTGGATTTGTGGATTTTTTTTTTTTTTTGTAAATTGAAGTGAAATGCATTTGTCAAATTGAAGATCACATACTTTAGTTGGATTGTTGTATTTACCTTTGCAATGGGTCCTTCTTTCAGTTGTATTTTTCTCTTCTTGGGTCTTGGCGATAATGGAGACCTGGCTCAAAGTACTGGCCATAATCTTCCAAACATCTGTAGATACGGGGGTAGTGGAGAATTGCAAATGTCACACCCTTGTTCAAAAATGGGTGTAAGGATAAACCCAGCAAATATAGGTCAGTCAGCTTAACCTTGGCAGTGAGGTTTGATGAGGGTAATGCAGTTGATGTGGTGTATATGGACTTTCAAAAGGTGTTTGATAAAGTGCCACATAATAGGCTTGTCATCAAGATTGAAGCCCATGAAATAAAAGGGCCAGTAGCAACATGGAGACAGAATTGGCTAAGTAACAGGAAACAGAGAGTAGTAGTGATGGTTGGGTTTTTTTTTCGGACTGGAGGGAGGTGTACAATGGTGTTCCCAGTCGGTACTACGACCATTGCTTTTCTTGATATATATTAATAACTTGGACTTGGGTGCACAGGGCACAATTTCCAAGTTTGCAGTTGACATAACACTTGGAAGTGTAATGAACAGTGAGGAGGATAGCGATAGACTTCAAGAGGATATAGACAGGCTGGTGGCATGGGCAGACACGTGGCAGATGAAATTTAACACCGAAACGTGCGAGGTGATACATTTCGGTAGGAAGAAATGAGGAGAGGCAATATAAACTAAAGGGCACATTTCTAAAAGGGGTACAGGAACAGAGAGATCTGGGGGTATATGTGCACAAATCATTGAAAGTGGCAGGGCAGGTTGAGAAAGTGGTTAACAAAACATAGTGAGTGGTTATGATCTGGAATGCACTGCCCGAGGGTATGATTGAGGCAGATTCAATCGTGGCTTTCAAAAGGGAACTGGATAAACACTTGAAAGGAAAAAAAAATGCAGGGCTACGGGGATAGGGTGGGGGAGTGGAACTAGCTGGATTGCTCTTGCATAGAGCCAGCATGGACTCGATGGGTCAAATGGCCTCCTTTTCATGCTGTAACCTTTCTATGATTCACCAACCCTGGTCAAGAGGAAAGGGTGAAGACATCTATATATGTCTTGGTCGTCTACTGCTTCAAACCATCCACCAAGAGGGACTTGAAGTTACTTGTCTTCTCTGTGGAGAAGTTCATGACTTCTGTTTGACTGTACAATTTGGAGAGTGGGGAATTTATGGCCATAAACCATTACACCACCCCCGCCCACCCCATGCTGAGATTGAAGATTGAATTGTTGACCTGTAAGCAGAGTTTTGTGATGCTGTTGAGAGTTGGTCAGTGGGATGCCAACTGTGGAACTAAGGGTCAGTGTCCACTCTGGTTATGTACTTGATGCAGGAGTGTAATGATGGCTGCAAGGCTTCAGAGAAAGGTCAGGAATAAGAGAGAAAATAAATGGCAGAGGGAAGAATCCAGGAAGCGATTTGTATGGAATTCATTTTGTGGAGAGACTGGAGAAGCTGGGATTGTTCTCCTTTAGAACAGAGAAGGTTAAGGGGAGATTTAATAGAGGTGTTCAAAGTTAGGGGTTTTGGTAGAGTAAATCAGGAGACGCTATTTCCACTAGTCGGAGGGTCGGTAACCAGAGGATACAGATTTAAGATAATTGGCAAAACTACCAGAGACGGTATAAGGAGAATTTTTTTTTTTTTTACTGAGTTATGATCTGGAATTCACTGCCTGAAACGGGGTGGCAACCGATTCAATAGTAACTTTCAAAAGAGAACTAGATAATTACTTGGAAAATTTGTTCAGGGCTATGGGGAAAGGGCCGGAGAGTGAGACTGATTTGGATAGCTTTCAAAGAGCCGGCACAGGCACGATGGGCCGAATGGACTCCTTCTGTGCTGTATCATTCTACGATTCTATGTAAAGGTAGTGAGTGATGGGAATGACTAAGACTAGCTAGGAGAACGTCCACATTTCCAGGGTAGGAATGCTGGTAAGTCTTTCTCCAACCACTTTTAGCATCTCAACTCAGGGTGAGAGCTACCTGGGTAGAGAGCAGGGATTGAACCTGGGATTTTTTTTTTTTTTAAAAGGAGATGGAGACTTTATCTCTGAACGGCTGGACTGTGGAAGGCTTTTCTTTAAACTAATTACTGCATTAATTTCCATCGCCACTCTTAAAGGGGGCACGGTTGAATTAGAAGGTTATTCACATGGCTGTGTTGTAAATATGTCTAATGATCAGGTCATTTGTGTCAGTTGCTGCATGACAGGATTATGACAGAGGATATGACTCTCGCCCGTTCCCTTCCCAAGATGGTGGTGCTTTTCGCCTTGTTAGCTGCTGCTTGTGACTTATTGATGCGTCTGTTGTCTTTTCCATTAGGTATAGTGAGGAAAAAGGCTGGGAGCTGCTCTGGCTGTGTTCAGGCCTCTTTCCTCCCAGCAATGCCCTCTTGCCTCATGTCCAGAGATTCCTACAGTCACGGAAAAGCCACATGCTTGCTTCTGACTGCATGCATCGACTCCAGAAAGCACTCCGGTAAGAACAATCCCCCGCACTGTAGACCCAGAATCTTCCTTTTTGTTAATTGGTTGGTTGGGTGAAGTATACCCCACTTCCTTTCCACCACACCCCACCACCCTTTTTCTCTTTTTTTTTCTCTTTCTTTCTATTTTTCTTTTCTATCTTTTTCTTTCTTTCTACTCTTACTCTTATCAGTAAATATTTCTACTTAGTAACAGCTGAAACTCCAGACTCTAGGCTGAGGTTATCCAAACTTACTTCAGGCATGACCCTTAGTTAGTCGGCATGGCATTGAACTGGCACTAATTAAGTAAGTTTGAGGTCAAACACTTTACTGTATCTGCCTGTTATAAACTGACCTGGGAGTGCTTGAAATGGAAAGTGTTCCATTCCCCAGTGTGGACAACCCTTCACATGGTATTTTTTTATGTTCCTGATTTTGTTCCCAACAAGAGTGTGTCAACATTGACTAAGTATCTAGAGGGTCTGTGGCCTTGGCATGTAGTTTGCAATTTTTCCCTCTCGTATTTATGGTTTCCAAACTTTTCTGGGCGATAGTCCTCTGATTTTAAATACGGGCTCTCCCTCCTCTCCGTGTCCTAACTTCCAAAGGCAGTGTGAGCTGTCCAAACTATTGCCCAATGCAGTCTCTTGGGTTATAGAGCAAGAAAATACCATTCTATTGAGTCAACAGAAAAGTTCAGAAACCTGGTGATCTTGGAATCTGAGCAGGACCATCCGGTCTGCAAATCTACTCAGACTGAAAGATACCTGGTCCCTGATCCCAGGGGGATCTGGCTTAACACTGGGAACAGCCACCTTGTATGACCCTTGAGAAATCAGGTGAATGTAAAAAAAAAATCCTGTGGCACTATTTTGAAGAACAGGGGATTTTCCCCGGTGTCCTGGCCAATATTTATCCCTCAACAAACGTCACTTAAAGATTATCTGGTCATTATCACCTTGCTGCTTGTGGGACCTTGCTGTGTACAAATTGGCTGCAGCGTTTCCTACATTACAACAGTGACTACACTTCAAAAAGTACGTCATTGGCTGTAATGCACTTTGGGGCGTCCTGAGGTCGTGAAAGGCACTATATAAATGCAAGTCTTCCTTTCCAAATGAGATTTACAGAATTGCTCCATCTCTCCTGTTGGCCAAATGCAGGAACGGTTCCAGGAAGTATCCACCGCATCTTGTGGAAGTGGAGGCTATTCAGCACAAAACCACTCAGATATTCCACAAAGTCTACTTCCCCGATGACACAGACGAGGTAAGTGAAAGGTTGCATACCTGTGTAAAACTGGTGTGTTGTATTAATAGTCTACAAGGGCGTAACATGTAACACGCAGGTTAACTTTGAGGCAAAATACTGGTGCGATGCATTTAACCGCCGCACAGAATGGTGAGGGGAAAGGATTTACCTGAGCCCTTTGCTGAACTCTGGGTCGCATATTTAGTCAATGGATATCGGGTATGTACAAGTGTTTGTATAAAATCCCTTCCATTGCCTTCCTTGGCCGTGCGTTCACTCCAGCTGCACCATGGAGTTCAGTAGAGTGGACTTGCTTCTATCCTTTAGCTCACCATTCCCTGGTGTTGGTTTAATGTGTTTCTCACCTCAAACAGATGTACTGGATGATGACTGCATTGATCCCTTTGCTGGGAGATGAGAGTTTGTCCTACACTATTTGGTTTGAAGCATGAGGGGCCACCTCCATACAATCAGCACAAGAACAATTGCCTCATGATAAGACTATATTTACTGTCTGTGTGTCTTAGCATTGTTTCGGGATAAGACTCCCTCGTTTTTGAGGTATTCATCCCTTGGATGAGTGTGTATGTGTCTGTCGTGGAATGGGAGTGAAGGCCCCACTTACTGATCATTGTGCTTCATAGACACTGGGTGAGCCACTGTGTTGTGAGCCCCCAAGAATGGGTCCTAGACTGCTTTTTATTTCTCCCATTCCAAGCTGAGGCTGGATGTCACTCGTTCTGATTGTAATTCTATGTAAATATCTGAGTCTGCAGCACAGAAACAGGCCATTTGGCCCAACTGCGCTGTGCTGGCATTTATGCTCCACACGAGCCTCCTCCCTCCCCTTTTCATCAAACCCAATCTAACCCTAACAGCATAACCTTCTATTCCGTACTCTCGTGTACCTATCCAGCTTCCTCTTAAATGCATCTATACTATTCACCTCAACTACTCCTTGTGGTAGCGAGTTCCACATTCTAACCACTCTTTTTGGGTAAAGAAGTTTCTCCTGAATTCCTTTATTGGATTTATTGGCGACTATCTTATTTAAGGCCGCTGGTTTTGGTGTCTCCCACGAGTGGAAACATTTTCTCTGCGTCCAACTTATCAAACCCTTTCATAATCTTAAAGATCTCTATCAGGTCACCTCTCAGTCTTTTTCCTAGAGAAAAGAGCCCCAATCTGTTCAGCCTTCCCTGATGAGGATATCCTCTTCAGTTCTGGTATCAACCTTGTGAATTTTCTTTGTACCTTCTCCAGTGCCTCTATATCCTTTTTATAATAATGGAGTCCAGGACTGTGCACAGTACTCGAAGGTAAATTTGAGACAACAGGTGAAAATGTAAAAATGTAAAACACTGCGTTGTCATAAGCAACGCAAAATCGCACGGCCCGGAGCATTAAGCATAATCGTTCCATTCCACAGGCCTTTGAAGTGGAGTCGAGCACCAAGGCTAAAGATTTCTGCCAGAATATCTCAGCCAGACTGCTGCTGAAATCTGCCGAGGGTTTCAGCTTATTTGTGAAGATCTCTGACAAGGTAACCAGCTTCTGAGGCGACGGTGAGACAGTAAGAGCGCGCAATGAAAACTGGAGACACTGGAAGTTTGTATCTGAAGAGCAAAGATAGGTTAATGTATGGGGCGGGTAATCCTTCATTGGGACTAGAACAAGGGTAGCCGTGAAAATCCCACTGTAGGACTATCTCTGCCGTTTGAGAGGAACGTGCCAACTGGTGTAAAATAGGGGTGACAACGGCACTTTATACTAATTGAGGGGCCCCAATATAAATACAAACGTTGTGGTTTACAAGGAGGACCAGACAATGAGGAGGAGGAGATGGGAAGAGTTTTTGGTCTGGTTGAGGAGACCAGCTTTAAGACATTTGCGTGAAGCAAGAGGGAGGTAGTCAAGGCCAGCAGTTTGTCAGGTGTTCAAACCTGCTCTTCCACGTTAATCTTAAACTTCATTATAATTGACTCACGGAGACCCATCGCTTCCCATGGTATTTTTGATCAGAATGCTTGTACTTTGTGACCTTTTTTTGGTTTTTGAGATACCCCCAACTGTACCTGGCACCGACCTCTCCGTGATGGTGAGACCAGGTGCTGCCCACCGAACAGTGTGAAAACGTGGGCGTCTGTCGGGTGGCAGGAGCCAAGCGTTGCGGAGGTAGAAATTCCACGGCCGTTCTCCCCATTCTCTTGCCGCAAGCTCGGCGGTGGATTGGCAATAGCCGTGGAGAAACGGTGGTTTATCGGGGGGGGGTGGGGGATCCGCCGATCTTCCTCTGTAGCTACGTGAGATCAGAAGAACCGCCCCAGAAGTTCTACCTGTCTTGGGCACTTTTGAGCCTTAAATGGAGGCTCCCTGCTGCCTTGGGGTAAATAAAACACACATTATCGTGCGACCGCCCCCCCCTCCCTCCCCACGTATCACCACGGTCTTGGTTAGGCCTCCAGATTTGACCGCCTCGATTAGGTCCCCCGTGCCGTGTGAGCTTTGGATTCAAACCCTCTAGCTGCGTGAGGAGCAACGGTTACTAATGGCGATCGTGTTGGTCTTGTCAGGTGATCAGCGTTCCAGAAGGAGACTTCTTCTTTGACTTTGTGCGACATCTCACCGACTGGATCAAGAAAGCTCGGCCGGTGAAAGACGGTAAAGCATAAAAAAAACCACAGCTTTGGCCTTGCTTCGCTTTGTAAAATCTGGCCCGGGCGCGGACTTATCATTTGCTCTTCCACCCCTGTTAATCTGGAGATTTAAGGGGCTCTTTGTCTCTGTGCACGTTGCTAATTGTGGGGGGGGGGGAAAAGACCTTGCTTGCTGACCGTGCGTTTTGGGAAGCCTATGATTTACTGACCATTGGAATCAATGGATGGAAAATCACCGAGGTAGGGGTGGTGGGTGCCTGTGATTTCCCGATTAGTGACCAGGCTCCCCACAGGCAGGATCTACTTGGTAAATTGGGCCGTGGGTTAACAGGAGCACAGCCAGTTGAAATCTGTCAACAACTTGCATTTATATAGCGCCTTTCACAGAGTAAAACGTCCCAAGGCGCTTCACAGGAACGTTATTAAACAAAATTTGACACCGAGCCACATAAGGAGATATTAGGACAGGTGACCAAAAGCTTGGTCAAAGAGGTAGGTTTTAAGGAGCGTCTTAAAGGAGGGGAGAGCGAGAGATAGAGAGGCGGAGAGGTTTAGGGAGGGAATTCCAGAGCTTAGGGCCTAGGCAGCTGAAGGCACGGCTGCCAATGGCGGAGCGACTAAAATCAGGGATGTGCAAGAGCCAAGAATTGGAGGAGCGCAGAGATCATGAAGGGATATCAATGTGTGCAAAATCATAGAGTCCAGATTTTGACGAGTACTGCAGTACAGTGCTGGGACTGGCACAGAACGTCCAATAAATTGTGCTGAGCGGCAAACGGACATTGACCACCGTCAGTAAGTAACTAACTCGCCCACAAAGTTTTTGCCGGCTTCCGGGCGCCGCCTTGCCTCAGCGGAGACCTGCGAGAAGTGCAGCGATCTTTCCCGGGCTCCTCTGAGCTGAGAGGGCGGAGAAAGTATCTCCACCAGTCAGCTGGAAGCATTGTTGACAAGCCCGCAGTCAAATCCAGGAAGTGTCGGGTAAATTAGTAAATTCTCTCTCTAAAATTAGTCAGAGAAAGTGAAATAAAGAGGGTAAGATTAAAAGATAGTGATAAGAGACAAAGAATAACTTAATTTAAATTTTTTTTTAAATGTCCCCAACAACAATTAATATCTGGAGGAATGAGTCACAACCTTTTTTAAAAATTGATTTTCTGTGTTCGAGAGGTTGTTTGACAGTCATCAATACTTACCGTGCCATTAAAAAATTAGGCCTAAAAAAAAAAGCATACTTTTATTTTTAATGGAGAGAGAAGTTTGTTTCCAGCTGGGCAGTGCAGCAAGTTCGCACTGGTCCATTCATTCAGCCAGCGAGATCTCTTTTAACTTGAAGCTTTCAGACGAGCAGGGCAAATGGTCATGAATTTCCGTGTTTGACTGCGCATGTGCGCTCTCCTGGAACTCGCTCTTCCATTTGCCCTGAAGTAACGGTCAGCCCTGATAGCCTCGCTGTTAGTTCACGAGCAGTTTCCGGGCCAATGTGTTTGATTGTTTAGTGGGTGTTGCCTTCCATTACCGGAGCCCGTCTTCATCATATGAAGGATATCAAGGCCTTGGAGATTGGTCCTGGGGATGAGGGACTTCTATGGAGAGTTTGGAGAAACTGGTATCGTTCTTAGAGTAGAGAAGGTTGAGAGTTTGATAGAGGTGTTCAAAATCATGAACGGTTTTGATAGAGTAAATAAGGAGAAACTGCTTCCAATGGCAGGAGGGTCTGTAACCAGAGGACACAGATTTGCGGTAATTGATAAAAGAGCCAGCGGTGAGATGAGGAGAATTTTTTTTTTTACATGGTGAGTTATGATCTGGAATGCACTGCCTGAAAGGGTGGTAGAAGCAGATTCAGTAGTAACTTTCCAAAAGGAATTTAATCAATTCTTGGAGGGGAGATGATTGCAGGGCTGTGGGGAAAGAGCAGGGGAGTAGGCCGAATTGGATAGCTCTTTCAAAGAGCCCGCACAGGCACGATGGGCTGAATGGCCTCCTTCTCTGCTGTAAGATTGAGGGTTTTTTTTTAGGATTAGTCAAAGATCATGAGCTCAGTCTGCTTTGTAAAATAAAATGGAAGGTAACAAAAGGTATGTTAGGTTTTGATTTTTTTTTTCCCCTAGGTATAGTGCCTTCTCTGACCTATCAGGTCTTCTTCATGAAGAAGTTATGGACACATACAGTTCCTGGCAAAGACCAAATGGCAGACTCCATCTTTCATTATTACCAGGTAGTATGCTGACATCAATAGAATTTAACTTTCAGGACAATGTTGAGCTTATTGCATACTATACTGATTTTTTTTTTAAATGTTGAATTATAGGGAAAAATGGCCACTCCCCCTCCCCCAAGCCATGGAGAATTGGGCTAGTGTTGTAGCCCTAACTCCAGCCTCCATTGGGTGAACTTTACGATCAGTTGGTCAGTGTTTTTGTATCTTCGCACTCTTCCCTTGGAGAATAGTGTGAAGGAGTGGAAGGATTTGCAGGCTGATTAACAGTCTGACAGGCCGTGATGTGAACTCCTTCCATGGTCACCATCTTTTGTACCAGCCAGTAGGGTTGTTAGTCCTATACGGCCGGAGGGTTTTATGGGCTCCTACAAACCATACAATGAAGTGGGGGGGCCACCCGCTGGATGTCAACCCAAGAATTTGGAGCCAGAGCTCTGGTTTCCACTCGTCGGGAGTGGGGTTTGAACCCTTTCATCTTCTGACTCAGAGGCACAAATGTTACCACTAAGCCAAAAGCTGGCTCCCTGAGAAAGGGGAAGGCAAGAAATGTACCTCGTGTGGAAGATAAACACCGGCATATACCTGTCGGAGTCACACCTGACAACAAAAGTGCAGTCACCATAGCAGGCCAGCTTTTGGTCTCGAACCTAGTTGAGAAGGGACCCTCCCTGCACTAATTGAACTGTAGAGGACCCTGGTGCCTGAAATGTACTCTGGGAACATGTTTTTTTTCTTTTCTCCCCTGTTGCAGGAGCTGCCAAAATACCTGCGCGGTTACCACAAGTGTTCGCGTGACGAGGTGCTGCAGCTGGCTGCGCTCATTTACAGGGTGAAGTTTGAAGACGACAAGTCCCAGTTCCCAAACATTCCCAAAATGCTGAAGGAACTGGTGCCGCAGGATTTGATCCGCCACGTCTCGCCGGATGACTGGAAGCGGGTGAGACTGTTGCCTCAACCTTTTTGTTCTCGGGATGTGGGCGTTGCCCTGAGATGATGGTTGCTGCTTTCTGTTTGATGCAACTGAGTGGCTTGCTGGGCATCGGAGGTGGTGCAAAAAGTATTTACTAGGATTATACCAGAACTGAGAGGTTTTACTTATCAGGAAAGATTGAACAGGCTGGGGCTCTTTTCTCTAGAAAAGAGAAGGCTGAGGGGCGACCTGATAGAGGCCTTTAAGATAATAGGGTAAACGTAGAGAAAATGTCTACACTTGCGGAGAGTCCGAAACTAGGGGTCATCAATATAAGATAGTCACTAATAAATCCAATAGGGAATTCAGGAGAAACTTCTTTACCCAGAGTGGTTAGAATGTGGAACTCGCTACCACAAGGAGTAGTTGAGGTGAATAGCATAGATGTATTTAAAGGGAAGCTAGATAAACACATGAGGGAGAAAGGATTAGATGAAGTAGAGAGGGAGGAGGCTCATGTGGAGCATAAATGACGGCATAGACCAGTTGGGCCGCATGGCCTGTAGACCAGGTAACGACAGCAGGTTTCCTTCCCTAAAGGACATTAGTGAACCATTCGAGTTTTCATGACAATGTGACGGCTTCATGATCACTTTTACTGATACCAGCTATTTTATTTCCAGATTTCTTTTTTAAACTACCATGGTGAGATTTGAACTCATAACCTCTGGGTTACTAATCCAGTAACATGATCACTACACTACAGTGCCCATAACTAACATGGTGTAATTATATTTTAAGGGGTGGGGGGGTGAAGGATTCTGGCATTTGTGTGACATTAATGGAATTGATTTGGGCTGTGAAATAAAAACACGAATTGCATAGCTGGTGATAGAAAATTACTCATGTTTTAAGGAAGGATGAAGTTAGATTAATGTTTTAGTTGTGATCCTTCATCTCTCTGTGATTTGGAATGCCTCTTTTGAAATTATTGAAAAATATCACTAACAATGCCTTAATGTCAAATTGGCCCAAAATTGGTCTGTCTGTATTGTATTCGCAAAGATTTTTGTGAAGTGATGCTGTTACCTTAAGTCTCAGTTGAATTAGTTTCAAACCAGACTGAGAGGGGAAATCTTTGGCTTGGATTATTGACAATAAAAGCTGTTCTTCCAGTATATCGGTTTACCTGAACTTGATTCTTTCAGATTAACTTCAGTCAATAAATGTGGACGGCCAATGTTTTTTTGTGTTGACATGTCAAATTGATAAATTCTTGAATATTCTGCTACCTTGATGTATACTTGGAACTCGCGAATAATTGACGTGTTCCAAACAAAATCTGTCGATGGGCTCAGTAAAGTTCCCTGTTTTGCCAGTTGTCTCCTCCTTTGGCCAAATAAATTTTGAAGAACCAACTTTTTTCACAACTTGCTGACTCATTCTTCAATCTCAACAACTAATGATTAAATCGCATCTGCTGATGCACTGCCCTGTCCATAGGTCATTGGTCCATCACTGCGTGACTTCTTGTAATGGGAGTCGGTGTCTGTTTTATGATGGAATTGTCCCACCTATGCTAAGAGACTTGAATTTAGTATTCTGTTGGCTCAGTTGAAAGAAAGAAAGAGACTTGCAGTTATATAACCACCTTTCACGATCTCATGACATCCCAAAGTGTTTTTTTGAAGTGTAGTCACTGTTGTAATGTAGGAAACACGGCAGTCAATTTGTACACCGTAAGGTTCCACAAACAGCAATGTGATAATGACCAGATCATCTGGGTTTTTTTTTTAAGGTGTTGATTGAGGAATAAATGTTGGTCTGGACACCGGAACAACTCCCCTGATCATCTTTGCAATAGTGTTATGGAATCTTTTAAGCCCACCTGAGGGGGCAGACGGGGCCTCGGTTTCAAGTCTCATCTAAGAGACGGCACCTCAGACAATGCAGCGCTCCCTCAGTACTGCACTGGAGTGTCAGCCTAGATTTTGTGCTCAAGCCCCTGGCTTGAACCCAACACCTTCTGACCCTTAGACGAGAGTTGATAGTCAGAAGGATGTGGGTGTGGGTCCTGCATTAGAACTTGTGTCCTGACTAACTGTGACTGTCTGTCTGGGTGGATAGTAAAAAGCTTTAACGGAAGATTGCAAGGGTTGATAGGTCAAATAGGCCAAAGGGCAGCCTTAATCCAAATCATTGATCTATCACTTGTTTTCCTGGTGTTGCTCCCTTGGGATCTGAATACAACTTGTCTAATTTTGTTCCCTTTTTTTTGGAAAAGTCCATTGTGGCTTTTTACAACAAACAGGCAGGAAAATCGAGGGAAGAAGCTAAGCTGTCATTCTTGAAGATTGTCTACAAATGGCCTACATTTGGATCAGCTTTCTTTGAGGTCAAGGTAAGGAGCATTTATTTTTTATTTTTTTGCATTTCTATTTTCTGTTCCGGTCAGGAGGGTCAGCACTTGGGAAGCGCTGTCACATACAGGAATTACGTAGAATGTACAGCACAGAAACAGGCCATTTGGCTCAACTCTTCTGTGCTGGTGTTTATGCTCCACATGAGCCTCCTCCCTCCCTACTTTATCTCACCCTATCAGCATATCCTTCTATTCCTTTCTCCCTCGTGTGTTTATCTAGCTTCCCTTTAAATGCATCTATACTATTCGCCTCAACTACTCCTTGTGGTAGTGAGTTCCACTCTCTCTGGGTAAAGAAGTTTCTCCTGAATTTCCTATTGGATTTATCAGTGACTATCTTATGTTTATGGCCCCTAGTTCTGGTCTCCCCCGCAAGTGGAAACATCTTGTCTACGTCTACCCTATCAAACCCTTTCATAATCTCAAAGACCTCCATCAGGTCACCCCTCAGTCTTTTTTCTAGAGGAAAGAGCCCCAGCCTGTTCAATCTTTCCTGATAGGTATGACCTCTCAGTTCTGGTATCATCCTAGTAAATCTTTTTGGACCTTCTCCAGTGCTTCCAAACCCTTTTTATGATCTAGAGACCAGAAGGAAAAATTGAGAATGTTCATAACTTGAGCTGATAACATCCTCCTATAATAAGTACATTCACATTTTACATTTACACGTCAAAGCATTTGTCTACCTGTTTTCTTAGCATATTTGCTAACATTTGGGCCTTCATTCATGATGTGTCCAGCTGTGGGATATTGCCAGAGGTGGAATACAGCTGTGTTCCCTCTTTTGCTATCCGTTGGGAAACACGCAAAGGAATGCTGTTGGAAAGCAAGACAGTCTCACTATTTGCAGAAAGACCTTTATTTTAATGGAGCTATTGGTCCACTGTAGTTTGATTTTTCTCCCTTTTTCTCGAGTGAAGTGCCTGCCTGTCACTCAGTGACTCCTCACCTTTTTTGAAATCAAGAGTTTGCCAAATGGCGACCTCAAGTTCATTCCTCAGCCCATCACTCTTTGGTACAACATTTGGAACATTCCTGAGAGTAGCCCTTGCGCAAGACCAAATAACTAAACTTCAGAAGTAATTCATTGGCTGTGAGGATGTGAAAGACATGAGATACATGCTTCTCGCTCTCCTCTTAGTTTCTCAATGCGAAGGATTTGGTTCTTGAGTGACGTTATATTTCCCTTCCTGCAGCAAACGACTGAGCCAAATTACCCAGAGATCCTTCTGATTGTGATCAATAAACATGGAGTAAGTCTGATCGATCCAAAGACAAAGGTAATTGTAGTTTGCTTTTTTCTCTTCTCTATCGCCATCCTCCTCTTCCACCCAAGGGCTGGGCTGGTGAAAGGATCTGATTGCTGGTGTCTGGTGTTCTTTAGCTGCTCAACAGAGGAGTCTAAGAACACCAGGATCACATTTGCAACGTGTACAAATTCTATGCACGACATCTCCTGTGTATCGCAGCGGTTTGGTGTGAGGAATGTTTTGCAAAGTCTACGTACAGATTAGGATCTCCCCAACTAAATAATTTCAGCTGTGAACCTATGATTATTGGATCAAAAGCGAGAGGCAAAGATGAAGAACACAATGCAACAGGAAGGACACCAGCATTAGGGATTGATTTACAATCTACTTTCTCTCTTCCCCTCCCTCCAGCCCGCTGTTTGCCTCCCTCCAGCCAGCTCCCTTTCCTTCCCGCCCGCCCGCTCTTTCCCGCCCGCCCGCTTGTTGCCCTTAAAGGGCGGAGGTGAGCCGCCGCCTTGAACCACTGCAGTCCGTGCGGTGTTGGTGCTCCCACGATGGCGTTTTATTAGGGAATTCCTGGATATTGATGCAGCAACGGTGAAGGAACTGCCATATACGTCCATGTCAGGATGCTGTGTTCCCTGTAGAGGAACTTGGAGGTGGTGATCCCACAACATTGCTGCTCTTGTCCTTCTCAGTGGTAGAGGTCATAGGGCAGGGAGGTGTTGGTAAATTAACCCTTTGTGAGTTGCTGCAGTGCACCCTGTCGATATTACACATACTGCAGCCACAGTGTGCGGTTGGCGGAGGGGGTGGATATTGAATTGGTCAGTCTCGCTATGCTACTTGTATACAATGTAAACACCTTCCCTCTCATCCTCTTTTGAAGGACATTCTTACCACCCACCCGTTCACCAAGATCTCCAACTGGAGCAGTGGCAATACGTACTTCCACATCACCATTGGTAACCTGGTGAGAGGCAGCAAGCTCCTGTGTGAAACCTCTCTGGTAAGGGCAAACAAACCTGTGGAAACTTAGCAAACTGCTGTAAACTTGAGCTCATCCAAAACTCTGCTGCCCGTATCCTAACTCGCACCAAGTCCCGTTCACCCATCATCCCCCTGTGCTCGCTGACCTACATTGGCTCCCGGTCCGGGAACGCCTCAATTTTAAAATTCTCATCCTTGTTTTCAAATCCCTCCGTGGCCTCGCCCCCTCCCTATCTCTGTAACCTCCTCCAGCCCTACAACCCTCTGAGATCTCTGCGCTGCTCCAATTCTGGCCTCTTGCACATCCCTGATTTTCATCGCTCCACCGTTGGCAGCCCTGCCTTCAGCTACCTAGGCCTTCAACTCTGGAATTCCCTCCCTAAACCCCTCAACCTCTCCCTCCTCCTATAAGATCTCCTCAAGAGCTACCTCTTTGACCAAGCTTTTGGTCACCTGTCCTAAATATCTCCTCATGTGGCTCAGTGTCAAAATTTGTTTGATGCTCCTGTGAAGCACCTTGGGACGTTTTACTACGTTTAAAGGCGCTGTATAAATGCAAGTTGTTGGTATTTAGAGCTATTTAACTGTTATGTTCGGTCAGTTATCAGCCAGGTATGGTTCCCACCCATCCAGTTTCGAACTGGGCTAGTGCACTTTATCAATGGGCTACCAAAAAATTTTCTGAAGTGTAAACCAATAGCGCAAGTCTTTTAGTGCGTTTTCCTTGTCTCCTGAAGGCAGCTTTCACGTACATTTTATTAACAGCAAACCACACAACTCAAGCCATGATCTTGTTGGACCCTATCCTGTCTCCCGGTTTAGCCTTGGCAACCCTTGAGGCAAGAAGAAATAATCAGACCAGTAAATCCACGCAAGGAGGTGGTACTGGTCTTCTGTAGGACATCAGTGGGACCACACTTGGAGGGTTGTGTCCACTATTGGCTCCTAACGTATTGGGGAGGCTTCAATGCAATGGGAATGTGTTGAAGAATGTCAACACAGATGGGGCTGTTCAGTGAGTCGTGAAAGAGCAGATGGGGCTGTTCAGTGAGTCGTGAAAGAGCGTTTCTCATTTGGGAGCAGGAAGGAAGGCGGCCAAAGTGAAGACAACCCAAGTCCATAATTCTGAGTGAACTTTGTGCTTCTTGAGATGAAAGATGTCTGTGCTGGAGAGTGAACAATTTTCCACTTTTTTAAGCCGAGCACCTGCATCGAACGTTCCCAGGTTAGGTATAACACGGCTAGCTGCAGAGTAAAGCTCTCTCTACACTGCTCCAACAACGTAACTTAAAGCCCAACTGCAAAAGAGCACCTTTTATAGCTGCGGCGTGCTCATTCCCACTCTTCCCATACCAGCCATCTTGCCAGTTCTGCGCCAGTTAGCGTTAAATTACGGGTAGTTTTGAGCTGTGGGCTCGTGACCCACCAGGAACTGGGCTGAGACTGCCCAAATAAAACAATGCAACTCTTCAAATTATGACAGTAATTAGCAGTGTGAGCATGGAGAAGGTTTTTGCGCTGAGACATGACCATGAGCTGAGAATAGCTTGAGTTAAAGATAACTTGAGGAGTAACTAAACCATTAACATTAACCTGGGGAATAGACTACCACTGAATGCAGTGATTCTCGACTGAGGGAAATGGGCTTTGTGCCAAGGCCGTAGTTGTGATAACAGACACTAGATCTTGGCTTCCTTTTATCTAGTCTTACCTTCTGAGGTTCTTGTGTGAAAAAAACATTAATATGACATCAAAAGAGGTAGGTAATGAGAGCGATCATTCCACTGTACTTTACAGAGAAATACAATTCCCTGTATATGATAAATCGTAGTCCAATGCTGCTTTAATTCAAACTGCATGGTGTAGTCGCAGGACACTGCTGTGCATTTGTGCCTCCTGGTTGTGGACAGGAGGGTGAGTCACCAGCCCAAGCTGTTTGACTAGAAATGGAGGTAAAGATGTTCGAGCAACTTGTCTGTGCACCAGCCCTGGAATTCCCTCCCTAAACCCCTCTTCCTCTCCACCTCCACCTCGTCCTCCTTTAAAACCCATCTTTTTGACCAAGCTTTTGATTGCCCCAACCAAATATTTCCTCCCTTTTGGCTCAGCATGTGTTTCTTTAATTACACCCCTCTGAAGTGCCAGGAGACGCATTTTTCTACGTTAAAAACACTATGTAAATGCGAATTGTTTTTGACTTTGAGAGATATGAAGAAGCCATGTGGCTCAGAGATTGAAAACCAAAATTTTCAGTGACCCATTGACTGGCATGAAGGAAGTAAAGATGTATCTCTATATTAGTGACCTGGACATGGGTATACAGGGCATAATTTCAAAGTTTGCAGATGACACGAAACTTGGAAATGTGGTAGACAATGTGGAGGACTTAGACTGGTGAAATGGGCAGATGGCAGATGAAATTTACCGCAGATACATGTGAAGTGATGCATTTTGGTAGGAAGAATGAGGAGAGGCAATATAAACTAAACGGTACAATTTTAAAGGGGGTGCAGGAACAAAGAGACCTGGGGGTGCACATACACAAATCTTTGAAGGTGGCTGGACAAGTTGAGAAGGCTATTTTTTTTAAAGCATATGGAATCCTGGGCTTTATTAAGAGGCATGGAGTACAAAAGCAAGGAAGTTATGCTAAACCTTTATAAAACACTGGTTAGGCTTCAGCTGGAGTATTGTGTTCAATTCTGGGCACCACATTTTAGTAAGGATGTCAATGCCTTGGAGAGGGTGCAGAAAAAATTTACTAGAATGGTCCCAGGGATGAGGGACTTCAGTTATGTGGAGTATCTGGAGAAGCCGGGATTGTTCTCCTTAGAACAGAGAAGGTTAAGGGGAGATTTGATAGAGGTGTTCAAAATCATGAACAGTTGTGATAAAGTAAATAAGGAGAAACTGTTTCCAGTGGCAGAAGGGTCGGTAATCAGAGGACACAGATTTAAGGTGATTGGCAAAAGCGCCAGAGGCGACACGAGGAAACATTTTTTTCACGCAGTGAGTCGTTATGATCTGGAATGCACTGCTTGAAAGGGTGGTGGAATCAGATTCAATAGTAACTTTCAAAAGGGAATTGGATACATACTTGCAGGGGAATGGGACTAATTGGATAGCTCTTTCAAAGAGCAGCCATGATGGGCTGAATGGCCTCCTGTGCTGTGCCTACTATCTTACTATGTGAATTATTTTAAATGCATATACAAAGAAAGACTGACTTTCATTTTGTATAGTGTCTTTTCCATATTCAGGCTGTCCCAAAGTGCTCCACGACCAATGAATTACCTTTTTGAGATGCAGTTACTGTTCTTCAGGCAAACACAGCAGCCAACTTGCTCACAGCAAGATCCCATGGACAGCAATGAAATGAATAAATGACCAGTTGATCATTGTTGGGAGTGGGGATTGAGGGATGAATGTTGGCCAGAAGAACTCTGTCATTGGATCTTTTACATCCACCTGAACAGCTAGACGGGGCCTTAGTTTAATATCTCATCCAAATGACAGCATCTCTGACAATTGAGTGCTCCCTCCATTCTACAGCCTAGATATAGGAAGTTCTGGTTTCTGCTCCCAACACCCAAGAAAAATAACGAACTTGTGCCTTTCACGATCTCAGGGCGTTCCAAAATGCTTTACAGCCAATTATTTACTTTTTGAAGTGTGGTCACTGTTGTAATGTAGGAAACACGACGGCCAATTTGCGCACAGCAAGATCCCAGAAACAGCAACGTGATAATGACCAGATCATCTGTTTTAGTGATGTTGACTAAGGGATAAAAATTGGCCAGCACACCGGGGAGAACTCCCCTGCTCCTCCTCGAAATAGTGCCATGAGATCTTTTACTTCCACCTACGAGGGCAGCCGGGTCCTTGGTTTAACCTCACGTCTGAAGGGCAGAAGCCTCTGACCGTGCAGCACTCCCTCAGTACTGCACTGGGAGTATCAGGCCTAGCTTTTGTGCTCAAGTCTCTGCAGTGGGACTTGAACCCACAACTTTCTGACTGAGGAGAGAGTGCTACACACTGAGCCACAGCTGACGCAAAAGGCACTCAACCACGCATACATGGTTAGTTGGGCGAAGGTGGGATGTGACGGCTGACAAATGCAACCTTTTATCAAAAAGGGATCGTGCTTTTGGATCCCATTCTCAGAAGCATCTGTTGCCTGCAAGAAGCGTTGCTTTAGAATGATTCTTGAACAAAACATGATTGTTGAACACAACAGCCGCGGCTCGAGAGGAACCCTGTGGTGATGGATGAGCCTTGTCAGAAGGGAGCTGATCGTCTAAATAAGTCAATGAAGGAAACAAATGCTTCCCTTTCAATGCCAAAAAAAAAACCCTTTTAATATTTTAGCGGCAAGAAGGCTGGCAAACACACTATAGGTTTGAGAACAGAACCCCTGTGTGTTCAGTTTCTCTGGGGGTTCCATGGCAAGAATACAAAATAATGAATAATGTACGGTAAGTAATTAAAACGGAAGGAACTGCTGCACATGATGATGGAAATTGTAACGTTTAGTGTCTCCATTTAAAATTAAACACTACCCCCCCTCTACTCTAGTTAACAGAAACCTTTGTTAGATTTGGTGTTTAAGGATGAGCTACCATAGTCTTTAATTGAATTGAACATTGCGTCAGGAATTTGTACTGAATCATCTCCAAGTGAAGTTGGATAATTTCCCATAATGTAGATAAATATTTGGGAATAAGCTGCTGGAAATAAAACTTTGCATCAACAGAGCTCACTACCTTCACACATGTCTAAACCCACCCTTCCTTTTCTTTAATTCATTGTTTCCCACCTGTAATACAACTGGTGTCATGAATTAGGGGTTACGGGGAGCGGGCAGGAAATTGGACATGAATTTAGATTTGAGGTTAGGATCAGATCAGCCATGATCTTATTGAATGGCGGAGCAGGCTCGAGGGGCCGATTGGCCTACTCCTGCTCCTGTTTCTTATGTTCTTATGAATTAAGCCCAATCTGCCAGGTCAGTGTCCTACTGCACTCCCACTGTAACTACTTTTCATATGTTGTGCATGAGACCACCGGGTTTCAGTTTTCAGAGAAACACAGTAAAATTGTGAAATGTGATCCCAACATACTTTTTTATTGAAGAAAAATCCTGAAATCTAATGTAATTAAAAGGAATTAATATATTCAAAAGGCAAAGTAGTGTGGATGCTGTAAATCTGAAAACCCCTCAGAAAATGCTAGAAACACTCCAACTATAAAGAACGATTGAACAGGCTGGGGCTCTTTTCTCTGGAAAAGACAGAGGTGACCTGATTGAGGTCTTTAAAATTTATGAAGGGGTTTGGTAAGATAGACTTAGAGAAGATGTTTCCACTTGCGGGAGAGACCAGAACCAGGGGCCATAAATATAAAATAGTCGTTAATAAATACAGGAGAAACTTCTTTACCCAGAGAGTGGTGAGAATGTGGAACTCGCTACCTCGAGGAGTAGTTGAGGCGAATGGCATAGATGCATTTGTGGAAGCCGGATGAGTACATGAGGGAGAAAGGAATAGAAGGATATGTTGATAGGGTTAGATGAAGAGGGGTGGGAGGAGGCTCGTGTGGACCATAAACACCGGCATGGATCTGTTGGGCCGAATGGCCTGTTTTTTTTTTAAATTCGTTCATGGGATGTGGGCGTCACTGGCAAGGCCAGCATTTATTGCCCATCCCTAATTGCCCTGGAGAAGGTGCTGTACATTCTATTTAATACAGGCTTCTCTGCAGACTCGAAATGGTTCCTATTGAATTGATGGACCCTCTCCTTTTTTTCTCAAAACAGGGATATAAAATGGACGACCTGCTGACCTCTTATATCAGTCAGATGCTGACCTCTATGAACAAGCAGCGGAGCACGAAGGCCAGTAAGTGAACTTATTATGACTACTGGGTTTGGGCCTACGAGGTGATCCAACTCCTGAGGCCCGTGGGAAACCCATGCAGCTGGAGAAGCACGTTCTCCACGCAGGTCTGGAACATGAGAAGGAGTCCTCTGCAAAGTTCTTCCGACAGCAGCCCAGAGTCCCCCTCGAGTGAGGACGACTACTTGTAGTGTGTGCGTGCGTGTGTGTCTGTCTGTCTGTACTCTACGTTCTAGTCCCTCAAATGTACAACAAGCCAAAAAAAAAGAAATCTGGGCCTACAATGCAGGCTTCTTGTGAACTCTCGCTGCACTTTTTGATAGATCGCACCCAAGTGTTATTTTACCTACTTGTCAATACTGCCCCTTTCATCTAAAGTAAACAAATCGTACGGGTTTTAATCTGAGTGCGCATAACGATTCTACGTCTCCGTAAGTTGCCGAGGTTATTTGTAGTGCATCATATCTCGTGATGCATGGTGGTTAATTTTCTCACCGTAAT
This sequence comes from Heptranchias perlo, assembly GCF_035084215.1. Classification (NCBI taxonomy): domain Eukaryota; kingdom Metazoa; phylum Chordata; class Chondrichthyes; order Hexanchiformes; family Hexanchidae; genus Heptranchias; species Heptranchias perlo. The sequence goes on from NC_090330.1 coordinate 6,056,850, forward strand.
AGTTATGTCAAGTTTTAGTGAGCAGCTGGTCACGTTACTGCTCTGACCCTGTCACATGAAGAGTAACACGGTTGTGCACCGTAGCAACCAATGTGACGTACCCTGCTGTATATTTCATGAAGTAGCAGCTTCGTTTTGGAGTGAGGGAGTGATTTGGGGTTGTAACACTGACGAGGGGTTTGCTCAAGTGAGGTTTCCAAACTGCTTTTTGTGTTGCTCTGGTAGTTTTGCCATCTGAACCCGCCCTGGTCTTGTCACACCCTTTGTACTCCCACCCCCAACTGTTTCTGTATATAGTTATTTATTGAAATGAGTGCAATTTTTTTTTTAAGCCTGGTTTTTAGTGGAGTCAGCTGAAAGAGTCCCTACTTTGCCCGTCAAAACACGCCTTCTCTAAACTAGAAATGGTGTCCATCACTGATGATGGACTATCCAAGTGACCACAGGATATTCAATTCCATAACCTTCCCCAAATCATTGACACTAGGGTTATTCATAATCTAATCACTGCCTCAGCTAAGGCTAACTTCTCCCCTCAGTCAACCTTTCCAAAATAAAACCACCATTTTAGTCACGTTGCCACTTTGGGCATTTGAGGTTCTATTTTAAATTGGCAGTTTGGGAACTTTTATTTATGTTCACTCGTTTTCTCTCCCCCTCCTCCCTTTTTAAAAAAAAAACACAACACTTTGCTTAAAATTGAAAGAAAGTTTTAATCTCAACACCGCAAGTAACCTTCTCTAGAAGTTTTGAAATTGTGTCTGATTGTGGTCACCATGATTCACACAACTGAACAAATCACTCTCTCTCCCGATCAGCCTTGTCCTGAACAATGGCTCTAGTCAGGAACTAGCAGTGAGTCTGTCCTTGGCCTGTATGTGGAAACTTTCGGTCAGCATGTGCGGAGAGCACAAGCAAGTTGGCGTTTCAGGTGTGACCCCCTCCCCCCCACCTTCTGAGCTGAAGTAGGGTCCAACCTTAAAACACCAACTGGTCTGTTCTCTCCGCAGATGCTCTCTGACCCGTTGTGTTTCCAGCACCTTCTGGTTTTGTTTCAGACTTCCAACATCTGCGGTGGTTGTTTTTTTTTGTTTTACACATTAAGTCGGGGTACATTTTTAAAAGGCCGTATGGCCTTCTGGTCAAGACTCTTTTCTGTAATGGATAGCTGACCCGTCGATGCTACCAATGGGAGACTGTGTGCAACGAGGGGGGAAAAAACGGACCAAAGCGACTTTGCTGCATAAAGCTTGTGATTCTTGAGCTGAGGCAGAAGAGGTCATTTTTGATTGTAAATAGTGACTCCCTTCAGGAAACAGGGCCACTCCCCATCGGGGGTGAGGTGGGGAGTGGAATATGTTAGCATGTGGTCCAAGTTTGTAGATGGCTTTACAATACCAAATAAGATCGCTGTTACTTAAGACCATTTTTTTCCAATCAGCAAAGGCTTCTTGGCTCATTTCCAACCATTCTCTCTTTTTGAAACTGAGAACCTGGTTTGATCTTCGGCCGTGAACCAGTCCAACACCCGGTAAGCTCTGCACCCTGACTCGCATCAAACTCTCCTTTCCTGTAATCGATCTTTATTTTTATTTCAGTGAATGGGTAGCGTTTTATTTATAGACGACGACGGCTGAAGCAGCTTTAGCCAACTGGATGGAGTCCAGCGCTAAATTACGATGGAAAGCTGTTGGATTGACTTGGCTTAGCAATTGCTCATCGGCTTCCAATAATCATTGGGACAATGTCCCTGATTGCAGTGCCCAAGTCCGTCCAACTTCGGTTATGCCCTAACTGGCGGTGCCTCTGTGCCTTTTACACAGATTATATATTATAATCATTTATTGCTAGCAATTCTTTATCCACAGATGGCAATCGTTTTTGCTTTCATGGATAAACAGTTATCAATTTGTGTTGACACTGACTACGTGCAAAGGAAGCATTATAATATAATATTCTTGTTTCCAGCTTGCTTTTTTTTTGTCATTTTCAACAGTAGATGGGTAGATCTGGGTTCATTTTATGTCCTTTTTAAATGGGCATCGCCATTGCTGATATTGGAATGGTGCTTCAATGCACGGTGAAGATACCCATTATCATTTGAGTGTGAAATAAAATTGATATGTTCCCCTTTCTGAGCTTTCTTCCTCCGCAGAGCATCAACGACCTTCTCCTCCTCTTCCTCCTCCTCCCCGCACCCCCCCCTCCCCCCCCGCCCCCACATTTTAACTTGTTATACACAAGCCTTTGTGAAGTTGGCCACTACAGTCTGATCCTACAATGCACCAAAAGTGGAGGTCAGATCCCACAATGCGCCCTAGGCAGTCTGTGAAGAACTGCATCCAGGTCAGCCCGTGGGGCTTTTCATTAGAACGAGCCCTTTCCTTCGCTCGGAGGCTTGATGTGTATTTCCCCCCACTTCACTCCTTGACATTTCCCCCTTGCGCTGTTACTGCCGACGCCCGTGGTCGCCTCATCTCCCAGCAACCGGGTGGGTTTCGATGGGCTTCCGGTTGGCGTCCTGCTCTTACTGCCTCGACGAGTCTGGACTTTATTGTCACTGTGCCTGTGCTGCTCACTACTGTGACTCCGAGTTGCCCGTGGACACATTTCTACCTGATGATGCTTTCTTAAAATACGTGTAGTTTTTTTTTAAACCATTCCATTCAGAGCCTGGGGAAGGCTTTTCCATGAATAGCAATGTCCCCATCAGGCCAGGGACTTCATCAGCAATGCCACTTGGAGATATTATGGCATCAGTGGTGCCACGTGGAGATATTATGGCATCAGTGGTGCCACTTGGAGATATTTGGCAATGAATGGTCTGCACATAGCATGAAAAGTTTGCAAACTCTGTCTGAATGATTAAAATTGAGTAAATGAATGTGGCCGCAGGTAATAACTGATGCTCACTGTGTAACCTTTTTGATGAGTACCCTTTTAGGTGTGTGTGTGTGTGTGTGGGAACTTCACACTCCTTTTTGGGTAAGAATGGTTTATGGTGCTGATGAAGTATTAAGAGCTGAGAGCATGATGCCCAACACCGGGAGTAAATAGCCAGCGTCGTCCGGAACGTTGAGACGGATGAAGCGAATCGGTCAGCTTCAATTAACAAAGACGTTACCTTTCGGTCATATAATTGCCTGGGCCCTCGGGGGGTGGGGATCCCAACCATGTGTGTGCACGAGATCCATTAGTGGGAGCTAAGCCATTGAGGCAGGCCCCAGGGGCAAGGAGTGGGACTCGCTTTCTGTACGGTCTGTAACTAGGAACAGAAAAGGGCATTCATTTGGTGCAATCGCTCAAACATCCAAGTAGATCAAAGCAAGATACGTGTCTGGATGAGGAAAGGTCAGTTGGCCTACTTTACCTCATCCAGGTAGAAATGCCTACAGCCCCATTATGCCCCCCCAACAAAGAGAGACTGCCAAAGTTTTTGCTTCCACTAACTTTAGACAATAGTCCATTTCAAGTGTTGATCACTATTAGTGTGAAGGGCCTCCTAAATCTGCCTTTCACCAGTTTGACCCTATGCCCCTTTGTCATGCTTTCATGGCGTACATTGTGATAGCACTCCAGCCTTGCCTTTTCTGTACCTTTTTGCTATCGTATACCTCCGAGAACTCCTCAGTTGCCTCTTTTTTTTCCAAAGACCAAGAAAAGACCCAGTTTCTCTACTCTGAAGAGTGTCAGCTGTGGCTCAGTGGGCAGCACTCTTGCCTCTGAGTCAGAAGGTTGTGGGTTCAAGTCCCGAAGACTTCAGTACAAAAAAATCTAGGCTGACGTATCAATGCTTTACTGGGGGAATGCTGTGCTGTCTTTCGAATGAGACAGTAAACCTTCTCTGGTGGACGTAGAAGATCCCATGGTGCTATTTTGAAGAAGGGCAAGAATATCTGGTCATTATCATGTTGCAATTTGTGGGAGCTTGCTGTGCAAAAATTGGCTGCTGCATTTCCTACATTCCAACAATGCCTGTGCATCAAATGTACTTCATTGGCTGTAAAGCACTTTGGGACGTCCTGAGGCCGTGAAAGGCGCTATATAAATGAAAGTTTGTTCTCTTTCCTTTTACAGTAGCCATTTTGTATTAATTACAAGCATCGTACCAGACTAACAGACAAGGAAGAAAGAACATTTCATTTCATGTAGCGCCTTTAATGACCTCAGGCCACTCAAAGTGCTTCACAGCCAATGAAGTACTTTTGTATTGTCGTTGTAATATACCAGGGAGTAGTGACCGGGATCTTTTGCATCAGCCTGAGAGGGCAGACAGGGTTTAATGCCTCATACTAAAGACGGCACCTCTGCCAGAGCAGCACTCCCTCAATACTACAGAGTGAGAGAGAGCCTGGGTTATGTGCTCAAGTTCTGAAGTGGCACTCGAAACAATGAGATAATATCTAATCTTTTTGTTCTTTGCTACGGTCTTGGTCTCCCCTAGGTGTACACCCCATCCTGGCCACTAGGGCAGACCTGCTCCCAAGAGCTGGCTGATGCGTTTCTTGAGGTTAACACAAGCAGTATGGGGTGACTCGTTCCTGGGGGGGCGGGGGGGCGGGGGGGTGGAGTGTCGAGCCTGCACATGGTGCCTACTCTTGAGGGAACGGCTAAAACCAAGAGATGTCACGCTATGTGCAAACCTGGGTCGTCGGACTCTCTGGCTTAGCACCAAGTAGCACTATGCAAGCATTTGTTAATGTAATATTACACCCACTGTCACTGTCTAACTGGGTCTGATGTGGTGTAGTGACCTTGTGTACATGTGGTTTTGGCTGATTTTTCACAAATTTTAGCACAAATTATTTTAATGTGAATGAATTATTTTTATGCCTCCTGAATGTTCCCAGTGAACAATCAGCCCCAGTCACGAGAAGAACTGTTAACATCTCATGGGGTTAGAATTAGAAAAGATTGTTTATAATCTGCGTACAAGTTTACAGCGACTGAATAAGTCGAAAACCATTTTTGTATTATGTCGGATTTTTGCCAGTACTTTGGGGATTGTATTATGAGAAACATCCATTTATCTGTGAAATCAGAAGCCAGTTTGCTTCACTTTTGTCCGTCCTAGGGACTGCTGGTTTCCCTCAAAGGGGGGCCATCTCATGAAAAGCCATTATAAACTGATGAGGCGGGGGGAAGGAAAGGTTGAATGACATCTTTAATGCACCCTCTCGCTGAGTGATGACTCATTGAAACAGATCATGATCTCATTTGTGTGCTGTCATAACAAATGAGGCGTTTCTTTTATTAAAGGGTTTACTGAGGTGGTGCCCTCTTGAAACTGAAAAGGTCAGCTGATAAATTATGGAAGTGGTCACAATATATTCTCACTGCGAGGTCCAATTTGATCTTATCCACGGCTAATCTCACCAAAGGGTGGAGGGTAACTGGTGTCGCTCTTTGTTTTTCCAATCTGTCCCCAACGAGTCTAGGCTTTGGGAAACGTTTTAATGTATCACTGCCCACATTTCATCCACTTGTATAATAGTCATCGAGTTTTACGTGTTAATAGGACAGATTTTATATCGGGACGTTTGGGGAAAGTTTGTGCAAAAGAGTCTAGGAAGTGTGTGTTTGGAGGGGAGGTGAATCACATCCTCCGTGAGGAGGGGGGGCTCCAATATAAAGTACGTACCAAAATGGAGACCTGTCACTGTAATGCACTCTCTCTCTCTCTCTCTCTCTCTCTCTCTGGGAAGGGGAGGATTTGGACGTGCTAAAATTAGACAAAGTGTGCACGTTGGTGTATTTGCTCGTGACAATGTTAGCAAAAGCACAGTAATTGTAACTTTGATGCTAATTTTTTCCCCCCCCCCCCACTTATTATACCTAAAGATGCAGCAGGAACTGAGCCTGGAACCAAGTCCAAAGCCATGTTGGTCCCTTGTCCCTTCCTCGTCCCTCTCCAACGCACGCACACGCCCCCCCGTTGTCCACTGTAGATAAAAAGAAACCATTTGTTTTTTGTCCCCATTGCATTTGGCCGTCTCTGACACACGAACAATATTTGTAAATAATGTTAATAATGAACGTTCATATGGTGACTTTTATAAACTGGTGTGGATGCGTGGGGCATGGTTTGTGAGGTAAATCCCAGCTGTGGGATGAAGACAGTGTTTGATTTTCTTTCCCTTTTCAGGAGTAGAATAATTCTGGTGTCTAATGTTCTGTGTCTGCAGTTTGTATCTGTTTGAAGAATGTACACCTGTGGAATAAATATTTCTGTGATGTTGATTTCAGTCCTTGTGTGTGTGTATATGTTTGTGTGTGTGTGTGTAAGTAATTTCCATGGCTACCAGTGTTTCTGTGGAGCTGACCATAAGGAGATACACGATGTCGTGAGTGTAACAGGCTTGGGAGGAACAGGTGACTTTGGACCTATGGTTCCCAAAGCTCTCCACCACAGGGGGTTTTCCTCTTGTCATATCTGGGTGCGTTGTAGATTAATTGATAGAGATTAATTGCTATGATTAGTCAGTAACTCCATTATCGTTGTATCATGCGACTACTAGGATGCTAGAAGGCAAACTAGATGGACCTCATTCTTTTTACATCTAGCTGATACTAAAATTAAGAGAGCAGTAGCGACAGAGATGCAAAGAAACACTCCAGGCTTGACGACGAGGGAGAAGATCCCCCCACCAACTCCTCAGGACAGCTAGCAATGGGCAATGAATTCTGGCCTGGTCAGCGATGCACACATCCCGAGAACTACTAATGTTTAAAAAGTGCACACCTATTTCTGTAATTCCTCGCTGAAAATACTTGATAGATACTTTCCTCTGTGCTTGTGCTCCTGGAGTACAGTAACAAACTTGCAAATGTGGAAACAGGCTCAGAGTTTCAGAATTACCCTTTAGACATGTACATTAGATTGCACGGAGAAGGCTCCTGTAACTGGATTTCTAGCTGTGTCCACCAGGTGTCAGTATCTCTCACGTTACACGACTGTGCTCTTCCAATTTGGTAATAAAAGAAAGACTTGCATTTATATAGCACCTTTCTCGACCTCCGGATGTCCCAAAGTACTTTTGAAGTGTAGTCACTGCTGTAATGTAGGGAAGGTGGCGGCCAACTTAAGCACAGCAAGGTCCTACAAACAGCAATGTGCTATTGACCAGATCATCTGTTTTAGGTGAATTGAGGGATAAATAGTGGGCAGGCCAGTGGTGAGAATGTCCCTGCTCTTTAAGTGGACTTGAACCTGCAAACTTCTGAGGAAAGAGGCAGCAATCAGGTGCCATCAAGCTCCTGATCATGGTGAGGGGAGGCCCCCCCGCCTTACCATCAGAAGCCGCTGTTTCTCCGAGCAGCTTTTCCCCAATATGCATGCTGGGACCCTCCGTTCCCACTTCACAATGTGTCAGCTGTGGCTCAGTTGGGTATCTGCTCTCGCCTCCTCAGTCAGAAGGTCGTGGGTTTGAGTCCCACTTCGGAGACTTGGGCACGAGATCTAGGCTGCCACTCCCAGTGCAGTAACGAGGGAGTGCTGCTCTGTCGGAGGTGCCATCTTTCAGATGAGACGTTAAACTGAGGACGTAAAAGATCCCATGGAGCTATTTCGGAGAAGAGCAGGGGAGTTCGCCCTGATGTCCTGGCCAATATTGATCCCTCAACCAACATCGCTTAAAAAAAATTATCTGGTCATTTATCTCACTGCTGTGGAAAAAAAAGTATGTGATTGTCTGTGAAGCGCTTTGGGACAGCCTGAGGCCGTGAAAGGTGATATATAAATGCAAGTCTTTCTTTCGCACACCCATTTCCAACCACCCTATCCTTCTCGTGATGGAAGTAAGGAGTCGCACAACACCAGGTTATAGTCCAACAGCTTTATTTGGAATCACAAGCTTTCGGAGCTTTCCTCCTTCGACAGGTGAGTGAAGAAGGAGGAAAGCCTCCGACAGCTTGTGATTCCAAATAAAGCTGTTGGACTATAACCCGCTGTTGTGCGACTCCTTACATTTTGTCCATCACCGGCATCTCCACATCATGGCTTCTCATGATGAGCAGTGATGGAGGGAGGAGCCACTCACCTGCTCATTTCCAGATTCACATTGCAATGTGGCCAAATCCTAGAGGGAATGTTTGAAAATCTGGGCTGACGAAGGTTCCTGTTCTCGACTTTCCGATAACCCAGCCTATCAGCAGGCTGAGTAAAGAAGCTGACCAACCATAGAGGAACTTTCAGCAACAACCGCTGGCATTTATACAGTGCCTTTAACGTAGTAAAACATCTCGAGGCGCTTCACAGGAGTGTGATAAGATTTGCCACCGAGCCACATAAGATATGAGGACATGTGATCAAAAGCTTGGCCAAAGAGGTAGGTTTTAAGGAGCGTCTTAAAGGAGGAGAGAGAGGGGTTTAGGGAGGGAATTCCAGAGCTTAGGGCCGAGGCAGCTGAAGGCACGGCCGCCAATGGTGGAGTGATACGCAAGACGTCAGGCATTGCGAGATGGTGGGTCACGCAACTTGTAATATTAATAGTACCAGCTGAAACAAAATAGTCAAAAGCAAAAGTCTAATCTTGCCTCTTCATTTTATTCTTAAATAAGACACTAAATTAACCAACTACCCCCCCCCCCTCCTTTCCCGTTCCCCAGCCACAAACCGCCATCCACGTCTGCATGTAATCATCAGTATAAAAAGCGAGTCACAAAGTTGGTAGAAAAAAGATCCGTGGTTTTTTTTTGACCGTGAGAGCTGAAGATCGAACACCAACGCGGTTGATTCTGAACTGCCCTCCAAAGCGCGCCAGTCCGTGGTATCGTCACCACCTCGAGGGCCAGCTGAGGAATGGGTGATAAATGGCGGCCTTAGCCAACGACGCCCACATCTGGAGAACGAATTGAATAGAAACGTCAATTCAGCGGGACTTCGTTCAACCGCCCCCCCCACCAAGTGTAGAAGGAGGGAACTCGTCTCAAAGTGCCGCTGACATTGGGTTTCGGCAGTTCGTCCGGGAGTGGGGGAGGGGGGGACTCCCCAAAGCCAATGAGGCTGGAAAAGAAAGTGGGTGTACTTCATTCTGTTGTGTTTTGGCACTTGTTCACACAGTCTACCCTTCATTCTCTTGAAGTGTTTAGTATTGTAACATTCCTCCTCTCTCTTTCTCCCTCCTCCTCCTCCTCCTCCTCCTCCTCCTCCTCCTCCTCCTCCTCCTCCTCCTCCTCCCCACAACTCTAAACACCCATTTCTTCACGCTTGGTTAAGCTAGGCCGCTGGCTTCCGATCCGTTCGGCTCGCTGTCGCCACCGTGATTGGCAGTCGGCTCGGCTGCTCCGGAAACGAACCAGACGTTACTCATTTCTGAAACAAAATGAAGCTGGTTTCATTATCTGCCCCCAATGGTTAGACATTACGCGGCGAGTTTCATCTAGTTTATGATCCAAATGGAAAACACTTTCATTACACAGAATTACAAAGAACTTACAGCGCAGAAACAGGCCATTTGGCCCAACTGGTGTATGCCCGTGTTTTTTTTAATGCTCCAAATCAACCTCCACCCGCCCTACTTCATCTAAGGCCCTCGCCCCCTAACGCACACATACAAAGTTTCCTGGCCAAACACTTAGCAGCACTACTTCTGGGTTGCCTGTCACCTGACATGAGCTTCCCAACAGTTAGCGTGAGTATTGTTGTTGTCAAAGTACCATAACCGATCTGGGCCCGTGCGATTTGCAATAAGTACTTCAAGTCCTGATGTTAGAAGACCATGGGGATAATTTCTTTTTGACATCACTCTGCCAGTTTACATAGAATTACACAGAATGTACAGCACAGAAACAGGCCATTCGGCCCAACAGATCCATGCCAGAGTTTATGCTCCACATGAGCCTCCTCCCTACTTCATCTCACCCTATCAGCGTAACCTTCTATTCCTTTCTCCCTCTTGTGTTTATCTGGCTTCCCCTTAAATGCATCTATGTTATTCACCTCAGCTACTCCTTGTGGTAGCGAGTTCCACATTCTCACCACTCTCTGGGTAAAGAAGTTTCTCCTGAATTCCCTATTGGATTTATTAGTGACTATCTTATATTTATGGCCCCTAGTTCTGGTCTCCCCCACAGGTGGAAACATCTTCTCTACGTCTACCCTATCAAACACTTTCATAATCTCAAAGACCTTAATCAGGTCACCCCTGATTCCACTGCTCCCCATTGCTTATTAGTAGAGGCCCATGACCAGCACATGGGCTGATCTCCATCAACACTGTGCAGTCGAGGACAATTAAGACAGATTGCAAGAGTTCACTTTTTGTCTAACTCCTGTCATTTCTAAAAGCTGGTCCAATAAAAGAACTTTACAGTCAAGCAACAACACCCTCTGCTTTGGTAGAGATATTCTTCCAGAATGTTCCTCCTATTTTCCTCAGCTGTTGTTGACCTGCTGAACGGGTCGGGCAACGTCTCGATTTTAAAATTCTCATCCTTGTTTTCAAATCCATCCACGGTCTTGCCCCCACCCCCCTCCCTATCTCTGTAACCTCCTCCAGCCCTACAACCCTCCGAGATCTCTGCGCTCCTCCAATTCTGGCCCGTTGCGCAGCCCTGATTTTAATCGCTCCGCCAATGGCGGCCGTGCCTTCAGCTGCCTAGGCCCTAAGCATTGGAATTCCCGCCCTAAACCTCTCCGCCTCTCTCATCTCCTTTAAGACACTCCTTAAAACCTACCTCTTTCACCAAGCATTTGGTCGCCTGTCCTTGTATCTCCTTATGTAACTCGGTGTCGAATTTTGTCTGGTAACGTTCCTGTGAAGCGCCTTGGAACATTCTATTACGTTAATGGCGCTATATAAATGCAAGTTGTTGTTGTTGTTCTCTCGCCTCTTGTCTTTGAAATGTTGTTCCTACTAAATCACCCACCATCTCCCATCCCTGCTCTTCCCTCTGTACAATTTGCATCTTCGCTCCCTCTATTCACCCGTACCTCTGATACCAAGTGCAAAGAGGTCATGGATTTGTCTCCAAGATTGAGTCAATAAGTGCAGCTGCTTCTGCTGCTACTTTCCCCGTCTCTCCCCCCTCTTGACCAACCTCCTTCTAGTCTCTCCTCCACTCTAGCCCCGATCCCTCATCATTCTACAGTTTCCCTCCCATCTTGCCCCTTGCCCCCAAGCTCATCACTTCTGTGAGATCTACCTCTTCTCCCTTGATCTCTTCCCGATCCTGACTGCTCAGCTACCCCTCCCCTCATCCCAGCTGCCATTGTTAATGGCTTCAGTCTGTCTGTCTGGGGTCGATTTTAACTGTTCTCATTGGGCTGGAAACGGGTGGCAGTAGGTTGCTCGCCTGATTTACACCCGCCCCATTTACTCCCCGCCCCATTTACTCCGAACCCCATTTACACCCAGTCCCTCGTTTACACCCAGTCCCCCGTTTACTCCGAACCCCATTTACACCCAGTCCTCGTTTACACCCAGTCCTCGTTTACACCCAGTCCTCATTTACACCCAGTCCCCCGTTTACACCCAGTCCCCCGTTTACTCCGAACCCCATTTACACCCAGTCCCCGTTTACACCCAGTCCTCATTTACACCCAGTCCCCGTTTACACCCAGTCCCCCGTTTACTCCGAACCCCATTTACTCCCCGTCCAAGTTTCACCCTGCCCCATTTACACCCAACCTGATTTACACTCTGCCTCATTTATGCCCTGCCCGGTTTTTTGTCTGATTATGTTTCTGTAAAGTGCCTTGAGACGTTTTACTACATTAAAGATGCAATGTAAATACAAGTTGTTATTGTTTAAAAACCTTCTCAATGCCTGCCTTTTTGACCTAGTTTTCAGTGACCATTCCTAATGTGACCCTTCCTGACTTGGCATCTATTCCCTCGGTTATTTCTATCTTTTGTGATGCGGTTTACAATTTGTTCTCTAAGCTAAACGCACTATCCAAATACAAATTGTTGTTAGTAATTTTATCCCATATTATAAACTATAGTAAACAATTTTACAACACCAAGTTATAGTCCAACAATTTTATTTTTAATCCCACAAGCTTTCGGAGGCTTCCCCCTTCCTCACCACCTGAGGAAGGAGGAAGCCTCCGAAAGCTTGTGGGATTAAAAATAAAATTGTTGGACTATAACTTGGTGTTGTAAAATTGTTTACAATTGTCAACCCCAGTCCATCACCGGCATCTCCACATCATAAACTATAGTGGCAGAGATATAAGGGCTGCTTTTTATAACATGGACTACCGGTGAGGAGCCCTGGACACTGGCCAAGCATCTGGTTTGAGGCCAATGATTTTCTGTCCATTTCATTTTGTGGTGCAATATGGTACAATCCTCACAATACAGCACTGACTTTGCAGCTGAATCAGCCCCAAGCCCTTCTCGAACAGTCCTGCTTTGGATGCGCTCCACCATTGGCGGCCGTGCCTTCAGCTGCCCAGGCCATAAGCTCTGGAATTCCCTACCTAAACCTCTCCGCCTCTCTGCTCCTCCTTTAAGACGCTCCTTAAAATCTACCTCTTTGACCAACCTGTTCTAGTATCTCCTGATGTGGCTCGGTGTCAAATTTTGTCTGATAATCGCTCCTGTGAAGCGCCTTGGGACGTTTTTCCTATATTGAAGGTGCTAATATAAAGGCAAGTTGTTGTTGTTGATGATACATACCTGTCCGGAACTTGCTATAAATCCCGTTTTCACTCCTGATTCTGCCGTTGGGATGACATGGAAACCCATTTTCTCTCCACCTGGGTAAACCAAATTAAATGAAACTAAAGTTGTTACAAATCAGGCTACTTTTTCACTAAAACTATTGGACAGAGGAAATATTACCCACACTGAGGAAGTGAAGTGTGTCGGCCGATGGATGTAGTTTGCAGATAATATTTTAAACAGACTTTGTTGTAGGGAATTCATGTAATTTGCATTAACCCAGTTGGTATCACTGGCGTTGTGTTGTGTGTTTGATCTTTCCATTGTTACACAGTTATTATCCAGATGGGAAGGAGTAATCTTTTGAGAATTGCACAGGGGTTGAACGACATTCTTTAGCCAGGTTGCCACGGTAGTCGCCAATATTTATCTTGATACATCTGCTTTATTATTTGACCCGTGAGCTTTTAATGATAAAGGCGGGGTGGAGAAACATAACTGAAGTACAAATCTCATCCAAGGCTTAAGGGGTGAAAGGTTTTCTTTTATGTCAGCTTGGCTCAGCAGGTATGATCGCGTCCCAGCCGAATATAAGATATGTGATTTGAGAACCTTTCACTCACTCACTCACCTGACGAAGGAGATAATCTCCGAAAGCTTGTGATTTTCAAATAAAACTGTTGGACTATAACCTGGTGTTATAAGATTCCTTACATTTGGCTCAGCAGGTAGCACTCTTGGCTTCTGAGCCAGAAGGTCATGGGTTCAAGCCTCACACATGTTCTAAGCTGACACTCTATAACAATGTGGTTGATTCAACACTCAAGAAGCTCGACACCATCCAGGACAAAGCAGCCCGCTTGATTGGCACCCCTTCCACCACCCTAAACATTCACTCCCTTCACCACCAGCGCACTTGTGGCTGCAGTGTGTACCATCCACTGGATGCACTGCAGCAACTCGCCAAGGCTTCTTTGACTCCACCTCCCAAACCTGTGACCACTACCACCTAGAAGGACAAGGGCAGCAGGCACATGGGAACAACACCACCTGCACGTTCCCCTCCAAGTCACACACCATCCTGACTTGGAAATATATCACCGTTCCTTCATCGTCGCTGGGTCAAAATCCTGGAACTCCCTTCCTAACAGCACTGTGGGAGAACCTTCACCACACGGACTGCAGCGGTTCAAGAAGGCGGCTCACCACCACCTTCTCAAGGGCAATTAGGGATGGGCAATAAATGCCGGCCTTGCCAGCGACGCCCACATCCCGTGAATGAATTTTTAAAAACTCTACTGAGGGAATGCCCATGGTCGGAGGTGATGTCTTTCAGACGAGACACTAGGGGAAATCTTGCTGGAGAAATATCGGCGTGTGAACGAGGCGCACTGTTATTAATGCTCAAATCAGCCAGCAAGTTCAGGGGATTAAGAGATACGCGAATTTCCAGAACTTGCTGGTCGATTTATGTCGCTCCACCGTTTGCCTCGCACAAACGGCGTCTCGCTCTCAATCTAGATTTGCACATTAATTGCTCATTAAACTCGCCGCAGAAAGTTAAATCTGGTAATTAACAGCGTAACTACATTTTTAACGACGTGATAATTGTTACTGCACTGCCGATCAACCTCTCCGGCCCACACAGGGTAGCAAATTCTCCTTCGATGTTTCAAACATTTCAATTGTTACATTTATTTGCCCTCTCAGGTGGATGTAAAAAATCCCACAGCACTATTTCAACGAAGAGCAGAGGAGTTCGCCCTGGTGTCCTGACCGATGTTTATCCCATAACCAGCATAATTAAAAACAGATTATCTGGTCATTATCTCATTGCTGTTTGTGGGAGCTTGCTGTGCGCAAATTGGCTGCCGCATTTTCCTACATTACAAAGATGACAACACTTCAAAAGTACTTCATTGGCTGTGAAGTGCTTTGGGACGTCCTGAGGTTGTGAAAGGTGCTATATAAATGCAAATTCTTTCTTTCTAACGAGGATTGGTCAATAAATGTAACCTTGCCAGCATCACCCACATTCTGAGAACAGATAATATAAACAAATTTAGCCTCTACTTACCAGCTGAATATAAATATCAGTATGATCAGTATAGCTGATACAATATCTGATGAAATCCACATCGCTTTGAACTGAGATGGGGTCTGGAGGGAATAATAAAAATGAAAGAACAATTTTTAAGAGATTGTATTTAAATTTTTCCCATCTGGAGTACTGCGTTCAGTTCTGGGCACCTCACCAAGGTGGCATTGTGGACAGTGAAGAAGGTTATCTAGGATTGCAACGGGATCTTGATAAATTGGGCCAGTGGGCCGATGAATGGCAGATGGAGTTTAATTTAGATAAATGTGAGGTGATGCATTTTGGTAGATCAAATCGGGCCAGGACCTACTCCGTTAATGGTAGGGCGTTGGGGAGAGTTATAGAACAAAGAGATCTAGGAGTACAGGTTCATAGCGCCTTGAAAGTGGAGTTACAGGTGGATAGGGTGGTGAAGAAGGCATTCAGCATGCTTGGTTTCATTGGTCAGAACACTGAATACAGGAGTTGGGATGTCTTGTTGAAGTTGTACAAGACATTAGTAAGGCCACACTTGGAATACTGTGTACAGTTCTGGTCACCCTATTATAGAAAGGATATTATTAAACTAGAAAGAGTGCAGAAAAGATTTACTAGGATGCTACCGGGACTTGATGGTTTGACTTACAGGGAGAGGTTGGATAGACTGAGACTTTTTTCCCTGGAGAGTAGGAGGTTTAGGGGTGATCTTATAGAAGTCTATAAAATAATGAGGGGCATAGATAAGGTCGATAGTCAAAATCTTTTCCCAAAGGTAGGGGAGTCTATAACGAGGGGGCTTAGATTTAAGGTGAGAGGGGAGAGATACAAAAGGGTCCAGAGGGGCAATTTTTTCACTCAAAGGGTGGTGAGTGTCTGGAACGAGCTGCCAGAGGCAGTAGTAGAGGCAGGTACAATTTTGTCTTTTAAAAAGCATTTGGACAGTTACATCGGTGAGATGGGTATAGAGAGATATGGGCCAAGTGCAGGCAACTGGGACTAGCTTAGTGGTATAAACTGGGCAACATGGACATGTTGGGCTGAAGGGCCTGTTTCCATGTTGTAACTTCTATGATTCTATGATTCTATATTGGCCTTGGAGGGAGTGTAGCGCAGAGTCACCAGAATCATACCAGGTCTAAAAGGGTTAAAAGGGTTGAACTACGAGGACAGGTTGCATAGACTAAACTTGTATTCGCTTGAATATAGAAGATTAAGGGGTGGTCTAAATGAGGTGTTTAAGATGATTAAAGGATTTGATAGGGTAGATAGAGAGAAACTATTTCTTCTGGTGGGGGAAGTCCAGAACAAGGGGGCATAACCTTGAAATTAGAGCTAGGCCGTTCAGGGGTGATGTCAGGAAGCACTTCTTCACACAAAGGGGAGTGGAAATCTGGAACACTCTCCCCCAAAAAGCTGTTGAGACTGGGGGTCAATTGAAAATTTCAAAACTCAGATTGATAGATTTTTGTTAGGCGAGGGTATTAAGGGTTACGGAACCAAGGCGGGTCGATGGAGTTAAGATACAGATCAGCCATGATCTAATTGAATGGCGGAACAGCCTCGAGGGGCTAAAAGTTCCAAGCTCTAGACCTCAAACCCAGCCCTCCCACAGAGCTGGCACAATGCCCTGAGAACACAGGCAAACATGGCCAGGGACAGAACTCCTCCTGGAGACAACCCCACAGTATGAAAAGGACATAAAAAGAAGTTGATTTAATTCACACATCAAGCCGCAGGACAGGTCAAATCACTCACTGCCACCAGAAACAGCCAAAATATACGTACAAAAACCTTTGAAGGTGGCAAGACAAGTCGATAAGGCTGTTAAAATAAGCATACCGGATCTTTATAAATAGAGGCATAGAGTACATAAGCAAGGAAGTTCTGGTAAACTTTTATAAATCACTGGTTAGACCTCAGCTGGGGTTTTGTGTCTAATTCTGGGCACCACACTGGAGGAAGGATGTCAAGGCTGGTATAGGCAAGATGGGCCGAATGGCCTCCTTCTGTGCTGTGTGATCCTACGATTCTATGAACACCTCACCTGAGGATACTGCTCATGCTGAGGCAAAGTTCCACGGACCTCCGCAAGCCCTCTGGTATCTCAGCCAAGCGGCTGTTCCTCATGTGCGAGCTCTGACCCTCTCCCTTCCGCATCGCAGCCAAGCACGATATGGTCTTTAACCAACATCCCGTACACACTCACTCACTGGGCTGTTCGCGACAAGACGGTTAGAGCAAGGCAGCCTTTAGTAACGAGGCCTGGAGAAGCGGCCGAGCAAACGTCCGCCCCAAAGTCTTCGAGTTGGGAACGACTGGTTCTCAGAAGACTCCTCCTTACGGAAGGCACACGTTTGCCGACCACGTTTGAGACGGACGGCCGGCATGATGGAGGCACTGTCTTTAAGTCCATGTCCGTGGGTGATAATTGGCAGGGATTAAGCACCGTTCCTGCACACTGTGGGCGGGAATTTCCATCCCACGGTGCACTGCGGCATTCCGTCATCCTGGGCGGGGGGGGGGCGGGGGGGGGTGGGGAGAGGGGGGGAAAGGAAAAAAAAAATAAGGGGACCAGTGTTGAGGGAAGAGGGAAAAAGAACCAAGCCAGCTCCAGGGGGAGAGCAGGAGAACCACAGGACCAACATGAACTGTGCGGGGAAGAGGAAGGAGAGCGACAGCATTTGGAGGTGGGATGTACGGCTCTAGATTTGTGTGTTACAGCCCTGATTGGAATGATCCTCAGGTCAAGAAGACGATTTGCCGTTGGGAAATTTTTTAAAGAAATATATTCTTTCCCCCACCCCCCCCAATAAAAGATCACCTCCTGCTACTGGGAGCAAGGAGTGTTGAAATATAAAAAAAAACAATTTCCAAATGGCAAACAGGGAGAAGTTTAGAATAAAATCGAGCAAATTAACCTCTCCTTGTAGATTATTAAGATCGCAAAGCCCGGATTCATTGTAGACGCAAAACATTGGAAAATGCGCCAAAGTTTCAAAAAATCAAAATATTTGGGGGTGGAAAGGGTGAGGTTTTGTTGGGGGGGGGTGTGGAGGGTTATGCCTCAATCCCTCCTCGAAAATAAATCTTGCACTTTCAACAATTGTCGTGCTCTTCGGGCCTCCATATATTATTTGTTCCCTTCAATACAAGTGGTAGAATGCCGGATCTCCCTGCAGTTTCAGGTACCAGCTTGCGTCCTGCTGCACTCTCGGTGTAATTACTTGTTTTCATGTGACAGGCTCATTACATCCGGGGCTGTGTTGGGAGTTGTCAGCTTTCCGAAAACTGTTGACCGGCTGGCTTTTAGGAACATTGGAACAGGAGCAGGCCATTCAGCCCCTCGAGCCTGTTCTGCCATTCAATTAGGTCATGACTGATCTGTATCTTAATGCCATTTACCCGCCTTGGTTCCGTAACCCTCGATACCCTTACCCAACAAAAATTTTCCAGGTTGGCCCGCTGCCAGTTAAGAACAACGTTGCCGAGGTGGGCAACTCCCGCAGGCCATGCTGCGGCCTCGAATTTCCTGGAAGGCCGTGGGTTCTCCTCGGAGCTGCTCCGCCGCTGTAACTTCGCGGGAGGCGGGGCGCGTGCACAAATGGGCACTTTGGGCAAAAGATTTACAGCGGCAGAGTGGCAGCAGCTCCGAGGGAAAGCGACGGCCAAAACACTCCTAGAATCATAGAATGATGCAGAACAAAAGGAGGCCACTCGGCCCACTGTGTCTATACCTGCTCTTTGAAAGAGCAGGCACGACACCATCTTTGAAAGAGCTAAAGAGCTATCCAATTAGTCCCATTCCCCCTGCTCTTTCCACATAGCCCTACAGATTTTTCCTTTTCAAGTATTTATCCAATTCCCTTTTGAAAGTTACTATTGAATCTGTTTCCACCGCCCTTTCAGGCAGCGCATTCCAGATCATAAACAATTGCGTAAAAACATTTCTCCTCATCTCCCTCTGGTTCTTTTGCCAATTATCTTAAATCTGTGTCCTCTGGTTACCGACCCTCCTGCCACTGGAAACAGTTTCTCCTTATTTACTCTATCAAAACCCCTCATGATTTTGAGCACCTCTATTAAATCTCCCCTTAACCTTCTCTGCTCTAAAGGAGAACAACCCCAGCTTCTCCAGTCTCTGCACAGAACTGAAGTCCTTCATCCCTGATACTAGCTCAATTGCTAAATTTAAATCTGAGATAGATAGCTTTTTGCCAACCAAAGGTATTAAGGGATATGGGCCAAAGGCAGGTATATGGAGTTAGATCACAGATCAGCCATGATCTTATCAAATGGCGGAGCAGGCACGAGGGGCTGAATGGCCGACTCCTGTTCGTATGTTCCCTGGAACCATTCTAGTAAATCTTTTCTGCACCCTCCCTAAGGCCTTGATTTTTTTTTTTATTCGTTCATGGGATGTGGGCGTCGCTGGCGAGGCCGGCATTTATTGCCCATCCCTAATTGCCCTTGAGAAGGTGGTGGTGAGCCGCTTTCTTGAACCGCTGCAGTCCGTGTGGTGAAGGTTCTCCCACAGTGCTGTTAGGAAGGGAGTTCCAGGATTTTGACCCAGCGATGATGAAGTACAACTGGAGTATTGTGTCCAATTCTGGGCACCGCACTTTAGGAAGGATATCAAGGCCTTGGAGAGGGTGCAGAGGAGATTTACCAGGGATGAGGGACTTCAGTTGTGTGGAGATATTGGAGAAGCTTGGATTGTTCTCCATTCTGGAGTTGTCCGGACGGACGGGTCAGCCTACCATTAGGAACCACGGCTGACGGATGTCCTTCAGATACTGAGGCGCGTTGGTACTGACGGAGTGGGCGCCCGAACACCACACCAATGAGAAGAGCCACGATTCACTCACGACGTACAGGTTTGTGCTGATGTTTGCAGTCGCATACATTCTGTGGTCAAGAGCAAAAAAAAAAGGAACAACTTATAGAAATAGGCATTGATTTGTACCCGATTGTGTAAGCAATAATGACGGGGGGGGAGGGGGATTCGGGGGATTAGGACCATCTGGGACCCGGGTTCAAATCCAGCCGAGACTGAGCTGCTGAAAGGTGCTCAGCCATGGCTCAGTGGGTGGCACTCTCGCCGCTGAGTCAGAAAGTTGTGGGTTCAAGTCCAACTCCAGAGACTTGATTCCTCAACCAACATGTTGAGCTCTCCCCTGTGTCCTGGCCAATATTTATCCTTCAACCAACACACAGAACAGATTATCTGGTCATTTATCTCACTGCTGTTTGTGGGAGCTTGCTGTACGCAAATTAACCGCCTCGTTTCCTACCGTTCAACAGTGACTGCACTTCAAAAGTATTGCATTGACTGTGAAGCGCCTGAGGTCGTGAAAGACACTATAGAAATGTAAGTCAGTCTTTCTTCCTGTGGCTCGGCGTCAGTTTTTGTCTGATTCCGCCGTGGGAAGTTTTACTACGTTAAAGGCACTGTATAGGAGCAAGCTGTTGTTGTTATTTACCTGATCTCTTTGCTGGAAATCTCACTGTAGCGCACGTTGAGTTTTCCGATTTTATCCAACTGCAGCTCTTCAATCGATTTCTTACCCCCGTGAATGTGCACAAATCCAGGCATTTTCTGCTGGACGACTGATCTCAGCGAGTTGGGCAGCCAGAGAATCTGCAATTAATTATGGGAAACGCTCCGTGAAATTTAAGCTCGTCAAGCTGAGGCACTTTCCCCGATTCCGGTTAAGGCATCGTGCACCATCAGGGCACCTGTCGTACAGCTACGGGTAGAGTAAAGGTCCCTTTATCTTTGCCCCGGGGAAATGTATCTCAGGCTCAAACTCAGAAGCGTCAATGTGCCATTTCCCTTTTTCCCACATGGACCATTGTCACAGCCACTCAGAGAGTCCGACTGGTGCTGGATTATGAGGACTTCTGTACTTTGGATCAACGCACGGTTAAAAACTTGGGTAAAACATCCAATTGGACTATTACAGCTCGCAGAGAGATGAGACATTCGTCACGTGAAGCCTGAGCTGAAAGTACAATGATCTGACCCACTGAGTTATCCAAACTCCCTGCCACCCACCCCTCCAATTACAATGTTTAAATGTTGATTAAACAAATGAATAATCTTTGTATAGTTTTACAACCAGTTTTCCCCAGTCATAGCAAAGTACCTAACTGATATTTGTTTAGAATCATGGAATCCAACAGCACAGAAGGAGGTCGTTCGGCCCACTGTGCCTGTGCCAGCTCTTTGAAAGAGCTATCCAATTAGTTCCAGTCCCCTGCTCTTTCCCCATAGCCCTGCAAATATTTCCCCTTAAAGTATTTATCCAATTTCCTTTTGAAAGTTACTATTGAATCTGCTTCCACCGCCCTTTCATTCCAGATCATAAAAAATTTCTCCTAATCTCACCTCTGGTTCTTTTGCCAATTTGTCTTAAATCTGTGTCCTCTGGTTACCGACCCTCCTGCCAGTGGAAACAGTTTCTCCTTATTTACTCTATCAAAACCCTTTGTGACTTTGAACGCCTTGAATAAATCTCTCCTTAACCTTCTCTGCTCTAAGGAGAGCAACCCCAGCTTCTCCAGTCTCTCCACATAACTGAAGTCCCTCATCCCTGGTACCATTCTAGTAAATCTCCTTTGCAGCCTCTCCAAGGCCTTGATGACAATGGCCACTGGGCACAATTGGTATAATCTGCTGATCAATGGAATGGCATTTTGTCTTGTTCTTTCTTTTGGCTTCATCTCATCTCTCCTCCTGAAGGTCTTGCTGGGGTACGGTTCTGCAGGGAGTGTCAGCCTTCCACTGTCTCACCCGAGTGGGCATTCTTCATCTATGAGCCTGGACAGTAAGGGGAGGGGGGAAGGGGGAGGCAGGCCATGGTATTTGCAGCCAAGTCTGATCCTGTCCTCCTCACCTATTGACCGTACTTGGACACTTTCTAGCAGGGAGTCAGGGTAGGACACTTGGCTGATATTCTTTTTCTCTCTCTGAGCCTGGGGAAGCTGCAGATCAGAAAGACTTGCATTTATATAGCGCCTTTCACGACCGTCAGGTCATCCCAAAGCACTTTACAGCAAATGAAGTACTTTTGAAGTGTAGTCACTGTTGCAATTTAGGAAACGCAGCAGCCAAATTGCGCACAGCAAGCTCCCACAAACAGCAGTATGATGATGACCAGATAATCTGATCTTTAGTGATGATGGTTGAGGGATAAATATTGGCCAGGACACCAGGGAGAACTCCCCTGCTCTTCTTCGAAACAGTGCAATGAGATCTTTTATGTCCACCTGAGAGGGCAGACGGCACCTCCGACACTGCAGCACTCCACTGGGAAGGGCGGACTAGATTTTGTGCTTAAGTCTCTACAGTGTGTCTTGAACCTACGACCTTCTGACTCGAGAGGCGAGAGTGCCACCCACTGAGCTACGGCTAACACAGTGCCGGGTATACTCCAACATTGGCCAAGCTGTCGTCAACTAACACAGAACAAGCTGAGGGATCAAACCTGGGGCCTTCCTGTCCTGTATGGTACACCATGCAGTGCATATATCCATCAGAGGAGCCCTGGTGTTCAGTTAAAGGCCAAGAACGATCTGGTGAGCAGACATCAGCATCGTCCAACAGACTTGGCACTCTCAAATCAAAGTAGATTTCCACAGATTGAAGCTTCAGAATTTATATGAATTCACAAAACCTCTTTAAGAGTAGATCCCAGTAAATTATTTCTGACTTACGGAATACACTACAAACTCATTCTCAGTGCCGTCCGAGATCTCTGCGTTCTTCCAATTCTGGCCTCTTGCGCATCCCTGATTTCCTTCGCACCACCATTGGCGGCCGTACCCCCAGCTGCCTAGGCCCTAAACTCTGGAATTCCCTCTCTAAACCTCTTCGCCTCTCTCCACCTTTCTCATCTCCTTTAAGACGCTCCTTAAAACCTACCTCTTTGACCAAGCTTCTGGTCACCAGTCCTAATGTCTCCTCATGTGGCTCGGTGTCAAATTTTGTTTGATAATCGCTCCTGTGAAGCGCCCCGGGACGTTAAAGGCGCTATATAAATGCAAGTTGTTGTTGCTGTTGTTGCTAGCTGGGCAGGAGGTTGAGGTGCTACAATTGGCCTTATCACTCTTGGACTAGAGAAAGGCAAAGTCAGCAAAGATTTTCTGTAACTCTGACTGGAAAGTTCATGTGTGGGCATTGGATGGACATGGATGTGATCCAATTCAGTTGAATAGACTTCCAGCACCCTTGGAAATAAGCCCAAGTAATAGCATCTTCAGAAGAAGAAATTGAATTAAAAAGTTTTCCTAGAAGTTGAGAATGGTCATGACACAGAGCATCGGATGTCCCACACGTGGCACGACAGGGTGATGGGATACAGCCTTTGCTATAGAGGGAAAATTGCACGGGCAGTTGTCATCAGAATACTCTTGTGCAATTACTGGTGAATGGTCGAAGGACATCACACATGGAGACCTGGCAACAAGTCACCATCAGCTGTTGCCTCAATGGTAGTTGGTATTCGATCCTAAGACCAGAGTGAGGGAGAAAGAGGGAAAAGGGGAGGGGAGAGAAAGAGAGAAAAGGGGAGGGGAGAGAAAGAAATTGCTCTTGCATAGAGCCGGCACGGACTCGATGGGCCGAAAGGCCTCCTTCCGTGCTGTAATCTTTCTATGATTCTAAGAGAGAATAAAGGAGGGGAGAGAAAGAGTGAGAGAACAAAGGAGGGGAGAGAGAGAGAGAGAGAGAGACCGAGGGCGAAAGAGAGAAAGAGACAGAGCGCCAGAAGGAGAGAGAGAGAGAGAGAGAAGGAAAAGTGGAGGGGTGAGAGAGAAAGAAAAAAAAGGAAAAGAGAGAGACAGACAGAAGGAGAACGAGAAAGAAAAAAAGAGAGTGGGGAGTGGGTTATAGAGGGGAAGAGCGAGCGAGAGAGAGACAGAGAAAGGGAGACAAAGAGAAGACAACCTGAAAAGTTGAAGCTTCCGTGCCAAAAAAACAAACGAATAACGGGGTGAATTTCCTTCAGGGCTTCAACCAGTTCCGCCAAACTTCCGCCAAAGTTACAACGCTGAAGTGGGAGGAGCTCTGAGGAAATTCGTCGCCCTGCGTCTCGAAAGGGGAAGGAGTAGAAATGAAAGCCAGTTGCTCACCAGGCTCTCGTTGATACCAGAGTTCTGGATGGCTGAGACAGTCTGGTGGATAAAGGCGTTTCGGTAGGGGTGCTTCTTCGGCGGTCTGTACAGGTCAAAGATCACAACTTTTTTGTGGGCGGCTGCCAGGCTCAGCAGCTCACTGAGCTTGCAAACTGGCTGCCCGCTGGCCTTCTGCTGGTCCTCACGCGACAACAGGTGTTTGGTCCTGAAGGGGTTGTCCTGTTTGGGGAAACAAGGAGACCCAGGTTAGAAATGGGAGATCGGATTTAAGAGCGTATCTGGACTTTACCTGAGCTGTTGCGGTGGACCCCCCGACCCCCAACACACCAACCCCAGACCATGTGTTAATCACTCCCCCATCCAATCACGCCAAGCTTGCATCATAGCCATTTACCCTTTCAGAATGTGTCAATTCTCGGCTACAATGGGCTCAGCTGGTAAGTGCACTGAGCGAGCGTGGAACTGACCTACTGCACCCGGAGTGTCAGCCTAGATGATGCGCTCAAGACCAAAAGTTGATATCCTAGTGACCTGGTCAGTGTTCCAAGTGGTAACAGAGAGATTGTCTTTAAATGGGCAGGTTCAATCGGTTCCATGGTTCAATTCAAAATGGCGCCCAACACGGAACCTGAGCAAGTTTGGTTACATTCATCGCAATATGTGAAAGGCCCACATTCTGCCGGGAAAGAGGGAAACTCAACCCCTTGACTGCCATTAAAGACTCTTTCAGTCATCTATCTGCACTTGTATAGAACCTTGTTGAGACCACACTTGGAGAACTGTGCACAGTTCTGGTCCCCATATTATAGAAAGGATTATACAGACATTGGAGAGGGTGCAAAAAAAGATTCACAAGGATGATACCAGGACTGACAGGATATACTTATCAGGAAAGGCTGAACAGGCTGGAGCTCTTTTCTCTAAAAAGAGAAGGCTGAGGGGTGACCTGATAGAGGTCTTTAAGATAATGAAAGGGTTTGATAGGGTAGACGTAGAGAAAATGTTTTCGCTTGTGGGGGGAGTCCAAAATTAGAGGTCATCAATATAAAATAGTCACCAATAAATCCAATAGGGAATTCAGGAGAAACTTCTTTACCCAGAGAGTGGTTAGAATGTGGAACTCGCTACCAGGAGTAGTTGAGGTGAATAGCATAGATGCATTTAAGGGGAAGCCAGATAAACACAGGAGGGAGAAAGGAATAGAAGGATATCTTGATAGGGTTAGATGAAGTAGGGTGGGAGGAGGCCCTTGTGGAGCATAATTGCCGGCATGGACCAGTTGGGCCGAATGGCCTGTTTCTGTGCTGCAGTTTCGATGTAACTTGATGTAATTCACCTCTCACCCCTGACACTGCAATTTGCCCACCTTGAGGAACCATTTCCCAGCATTCAGTTCTGCCAGCTCATCCCAGTTAAAGAAGGCCGCGTTAATGGACTTGTTTCTTGGGAACACCTCTTCAACATTGGTGGTCCTTCTCAACGTTTCATCGTGCATGAGGAATGGAACTCCATCCCAACTGTTAAACAATAAGAAAGGTCGTACGTTGGGAATAGTGTTAGAACTGGAGACACGGAACTGTGTCTTCTGTACGATTACATTTCCATATTCCACGTTAAGTGCATGCATTAATCTCTTTCCTCTTTTCTTTTCAGCGCTGGGAAAAACGTAATATTTTCTCTTTCAGGCAACCAAACGCCAGCACCAATCACACCCAAGTCAGGGAGAACTCAGAGCAAAGCTAACCTCCACACACCCACCCCAGCAACCTCCCCCCCACCCACTCCTCCGAAGAACACCTCTTAATCCACCGGTGGAGACATCTCTCAACTTCCTACACCAGGTACCCAGCGGCCTCTCTGAACAAGATCGCAAATTGGGGCCAACTTAGGAGCAGTTCTCTTCTGAGGGCCAATGCTTACCAGGAACTAGGTTGAGAATGTACCAAGACATTACTAGGACCCTCGCTGCCAGCACATAGAGAGGATGTTCAACCCATCCACCTGGGCTGGTTATAAACCCAAGTTCTAGAAATGAAAGGTCAGTGTCCAACCCATTGCACCACTCAGTCCTCCTAATTCCCTTTCGAATGGTTTTTATGCTGACGTGACCTATATATAACGGGCCAGAATTTGCTGGGGAAATAACGGGGGGTTTATTGGCGCACGCCATTGTTAGTGTGTTAAAAAAAAACCAGCAATTTGTGGCGAGGATGAGCTACGCCGTGAGATGCGAATCGCCACAAGTCCCTGGACGATTTGTGCCGTTCCGTCGTTAGCTTCACGAGAACGGGAGCTCGCCCTCAACCTCCCTGTGAGTTTCAAAAGATTGCTGGATTTGCGCATTAATTACCCGTTAAACTCGCCACAGAACGTTAGGGCTGGTATTTCACCATGTAAGGACCCTTTTAATGAGAAGATTTATGTTCCTGCAACCTTCCCGGCCCAGGAACAATTGAAACGCTCGAGTCTCGTTCCTGCAGGTAGTAAATTGTTCCTAGAGACTTCCTAAATTTTTAATTTAATTTTTTTTAACTTTTCCTTTCTGTCTCTTCTTTCTCTCTCCCTTAATCCAATCTTTCTTTACCTCCCTTTCTGTATCTTATTAGACTCTAATTTACCCTACTTCCTTCTCCATCGTTCCTGTTTCTTTCTCTATCGTTAAATTTCAGTGGTTAAGGAGATAGACCGTTGGTCCTGTTGTTCAACTAGTCCCCACATGCCCCATTGAACTCGAACTTCCAGAAATTTGGGCGCAAAATTAATTGGAGCTGAAGGTTGAGGAAAAAAATCCAACTCACAGCACTGGCCACGAGATGTCCCACTCCAGGAAACTCTGGGCCGTTATTTTTATTTAATAATTCATCTGATAAGAGAGCAAATTTTATGAAATAGCTCTATTCACTCCAGGTATGCCCCGATCTACATTAATAATATACACTGTCTTGCACACAGCACAGATCACGCTTTAAATGGATCCTTCGAGCATTAGAATTTCTCATGCTCTCCCGATTAGTTCATGAATCAAACTCTGTCTCCGAGGGTTGTTACAGTTTGAGCTCTCTGCCAACTCTCTATTTGGTTTCACAGCACATTTCATAGGTAGACCCATGATACTAAACCTTCTTCCCTGTGGATGCCGTCAATGGGAGCAGCATGCTAAAGGATTATGTTATCCTTCTCCTGCAGTATTTCACATTGTGAACGCATGCCTCTTCTGAAAGGCAGAAAGCACCATGTTGTCAGGCCCTATCGTTCAGGCTAAAATTAACACTTGGGTTTATTTGCAAAATTTTGAATTACACAGAAGGCTATGGTTATGCAGCAAATAATCAGCAACACAACACTTGGCTCACACAATATTTTAAACTGTCTCGAAAACAACAACGTCTGAAATACTTAGCTAAAAGTTTCTGGAAACAAACTCTGCAGTTCTAAAGTTTCTGGGCTCTGGGGAGGGGCGCATCGGTGGCGGCTTTTGATTGGGGAAGAGAGGGAGAACAGGAATTTGGGGCGAGATCCAGATACATTGGATTTCTGCCTCATGTCCAAAACTGGTCCGGATATGAGGACGGGATGAAGGAGCTCCCGGCCAATAAGTGCAAGCGTATAAATGAGGCATGTATCATAAAACGTCTACCATATCGGAGGGCAAGGCACATCAGCGACATCATAGGGACAGGAGACAAAGCAAAGAAACAATGCGGATTGGTCTGAGTTTGGTCACTGATGGGTTCAGAGACACTCGTATCTTCATAAACAATAAATACAAATTTAACTTGGAGCAGTGGGAATGTATCCCATTTCTCAGTGTTAGCCTCGCTCACTATGATGAACACAAAATTCACTTTAAAACACTTGAACAAAGATACCATATACAATCACACATTAACAGGGCAAATACCACTCTGCACCCATTCAACAGCATTTCCTCTTCCCCTGTCTACTGGGGTCGCTGTGAGCGGACAAATAGTTTCCCCCAGAAACCACAGGGCCAGTGGGTTTCCACTTAGGAAGGAAGCCTGGCAAATCTTCGGCAGGAGCTGGAAGGCTTGTATTCCCTTGAGTATAGCAGATCAAGGGGTGATCCAATTGTGGCGTTTTTAAGATGATTAAAGGATTTGAGAGGGTGGATCGAGAGGAACTATTTCCTCCGATGGGGGAGTTCAAAACAAGGGGGCATAACCTTAAAATTAGAGCTAGGCCGTTCAGGGGTGATGTCAGGAAGCAGTTCTTCACACAAAGGGGAGTGGGAATCTGGAACTCTCCCCCCCCAAAAAGCTGTTGAGGCCGGGGGGTCAATTGAAAATTTCAAAACTGAGATTGATAGATTTTCGTTAGGGTATTGAGGGTTAAGGAACCAAGGCGGGTAGGTGGAGTTAAAATACACATCGTCCATGATCTAATTGAATAGTGGAACAGGCTCGAGGGGTTTAAATGGCCCGCTCCTGTTCCTTTGTTCTACATGCCTCGATGGTTGAGAAACTGAGCACGAGCAATTTTCCAGAATCGCGGCCATTTAACTGATTTGGGCGGGATTGATAATGTCAGCGTAGTGTGGCTAGCGGCCTCTGTGGATGGCCAAAAAAATGCCACGGGCTGCAGCGGCCCTAAAAAGTTTTCAAAGGAGTTGCGGCCCTAGTAACCCTGGATGCCAGGAATGCAGGAATGCCCTTAGAAAATGCCCTCCCACATATGGGCATATATCACCTACATTCTCATCTTGGACGTAGTGGAGAGGGAGCAGCTAGCCCCACCTTCCCCCACACCCCACCCCCAAATTGATTTCCAGGGAGCCAGCATCAGCCCTGCCAAAAACCCTACCTCTGATGTCACTGTAATCGGAATTGGTATTCTGCTTCATGCCATCCCGGGCCAGGAATTGCCTCCGAATCGGCGCAAGATCGATAGAAACCTCAGGTACTACACGGAATTTATAGCACAGAAACAGGCCATTCGGCCCAATTGGTCCATGCTGGTGTTTATGCTCCACACGAGCCTCCTCCCTCCCTACTTCATCTCACCTTATCAGCGTATCCTTCTATTCCTTTCTCCCTCTTGTGTTTATCGAGCTTCCCCTTAAATGTATCCGTACTATTCACCTCAACTACTCCTTGTGGTAGTGAGTTCCACATTCTCACCACTCTCTGAGTAAAGAAGTTTCTCCAGAATTTCCTATTGGATTTATTTATCTTATATTTATGACCCCTGGTTTTTGGAGTTCCCCCACGAGTGGAAACATGGTAAATAATTTTTTTTTTAAAAATGGTAAACAGTCAACGGCTTCTCTATCCTTGCGCTTTATACCGTACTATAGCATTTCATAGTCCTGGCGTTCCAGAAAACTGTTAGGATGTAGGACTTCTTTTGTACACAACAAACCCAAAGCTTCTCCTTACCTGATGGTGACATCAGTCTCCAAGCCATCTGCTCCGTGTTCTATGGTTTTCTCAAATGACATCAACGTATTTTCCGGTGCTAGCTGTTTTAATTCATAAAATGAGAAATTGGTATCAGGAGTACAATAACCTACACTCAAGACACACGGTAGCCATTCCACAGAGCTACACACAGACTGTCTTTATGAGGTCAGGGTACGGTA
The DNA here is from genome assembly GCF_035084215.1 of Heptranchias perlo. Classification (NCBI taxonomy): domain Eukaryota; kingdom Metazoa; phylum Chordata; class Chondrichthyes; order Hexanchiformes; family Hexanchidae; genus Heptranchias; species Heptranchias perlo. The sequence goes on from NC_090330.1 coordinate 6,086,272, forward strand.
AGCTCAAGGATTCTGAAACAAGGGGGCCTGAAATTCTGGTCTAGGCCAAGACACAACTGGGACAGACCAGGTAAGGGGCCACGACGGAATGAGGCAGTCCCAGCTTGTGCCAGGATTCTTCCCTTATTTTTTAGCTTCAGTCATTTTCCAGTGGGGAGCGTCATGGACAGATCCCCCTACCCTTTTATCAAAAGGGTGTGTCAGAAATTATTCCCCGGCTATTCCGGCAATCCCACCCTTTAAAGAAAGAACTTGCATTTATGTAGCAACTTTCATGACTTCCCAAAGTGCTTTACAGCCAATGAGGTACTTTTTGAAGTGTAGTCACTGTTGTAATGTAAGAAACGCAGAAGCCAATTTGCGCACAGCAAGATCCCACAAACAGCAATGTGATAAATGACCAGATAATCTTTTTTTGAGTAATGTTGGCCAGAACGCCCCTGCTCTTCTTCAAAATAGCACTGTGGGATCTTTTATATCCACTTGAGAGGGCTTATTTGAAAGACAGCACCTCTGACAGTGCAGCACTCCCTCAGTAATGCACTAGAAAGTGTCAATCTAGATTTTGTGCTCAAGTCTCTGGAGTGGGACTTGAACCCACAACCTTCTGACTCAGAGGCCAGAGTGCAATCCACTGAGCCACAGCTGACATGTGAGAGGGAAGAGTTGAGAGGCTCGTAGGAGAAGGGTGAGGAACCATCAGAAGATCTACGTACCATTGGCGCCCCTCTGTGTCCGATGATAGCTGGCTTTGGTCCCAGGGTCCCCTTCTCTTTGATGCAGGGAGAATACATGCCGAGAGGCACCAAGTAGAGAAAGAAGAGAACAGCAAGGTACAGACCCAAAATGATTGCTCTGGGAACTGAAATACAAAATAAATATTGATTGGGTAACAGGGCTGATTGCAGCTGGTACTCTCATAGAATCATAGAAAATTTACGGCGCAGGAGGAGGCCATTCGGCCTATCGCGTCTGCGCCAGCCAAAAATGAGCCACCCAGCCTAATCCCACTTTCCAGCACTTGGTCCGTAGCCCTGTAGGTTACTGCACTTCAGGTGCACATCCAGGTACTTTTTAAAATGAGTTGAAGGTTTCTGCCTCTACCACCCTTTCCGGCAGTGAGTTCCAGACCCCCACCACCCTCTGGGTGAAAACATTTTTCCTCAGCTCCCCTCTAACCCTTCTACCAATTACTTTAAATCTAAGCCCCCTAGTCACTGACCCCTCTGCTAAGGGAAATAGGTCCTCCCTATCCACTCTATCTAGTCCTGTCATCATTTATATACCTCAATTAAATCTCCCCTCAGCCTCCTCTGTTCCAAAGAAAACAACCCCAGCCTATCCAATCTTCCCTCATAGAATCATAGAAACATGGAATGATACAGCGGAGAAGGAGGCCATTCAGTCCATCTAATTCCCTTTTGAAAGCTATTATTGAATCTGCTTCCTTTCAGGCAGCGCATTCCAGATCATAACAACTCGCTGCGTAAAAAGAAAATTCTCCTCATCTCCCCTCTATTTTTTTTGCCAATCACCTTAAATCTGTGTCCTCTGGTTACTGACGCTTCAGCCACTGGAAACGGTTTCTCCTTATTTACTCTATCAAAACCCCTCTAATGAGAACAACCCCAGATTCTCCACATAACTGAAGTCCCTCATCCCTGGTACCATTCAAGTAAATCTCCTCTGCACCCTCTCTAAGGCCTTGGCATCCTCCCTAAAGTGTGGTGTCCAGAATTGGACACAATAATCCAGCTGGGGCCTAACCAGTGATTTATAAAGGTTTAGCATAACTTCCTTGCTTTTGCACTCTATGCCTCTATTTATAAAGCCCAGGATCCCCTTTGCTTTTTTAACAGCCTTCTCAACTTGTCCTGCCACCTTGAAAGACTTGTGTACCTACAACCCCAAGTCTCTCTGTTCTTGCACCCCCTTTAAAATTGTACCATTTAATTTATATCGCCAACAGAAAATTGCAGGTCGAATTTTAGGGAACCAAAGTTGCATCTATCTATCTTGAATAAGCCAAGCGTTTCCTGACCATAAATCTTTTTTAACTGCTGTACCATTTTTTTGATCACGCTTTTCTGAAGACAGTTCCCATTCGATTTTGCTATGTCAACCGTCACGATGTAGCTGCAGGCTCTCGCCACTAGGCGGAGCCATTTTCTCCGGTCTCTCCATCTCTCCCACCTCCATCGCCATCTTTCATATTTTTTTTGAAAAAAACCTTACGGCTGCGTTTATTGACACCACCCGGTGTAATTAACGAGGTTTGTAGTTGCACATCCAGGAAGTGGGAGGAGAGTAATCATCCCAACACTTTGTCATTTGATGCAGTCGACACTACCGAGTGGGAGTGTACAAGGTGGGGGCCCCAACTCTGGGGGCTCTTCCGTTACACACAATTCCGTCGGGGGGGATGATTAACTGTAAACCCGGCACTTACTGACGCCTTCGGGAGAGACGGTGAGAAACCCCACCCCGTGAGGAGAGTTGGCCACGTTTAGTCATACAATTGATGAAGAAGGACGATGTGTCATTCGGTGCAGTCAGGCTGTAGACTGAGAGCGCTGCAGTGACGTTCTCTACACGGCTAAGCGCAGAACTCAGCACTAAGTCTCGACCGAGTGCCATTATGAACCAGTGTGTCATTGGCCTGACGACAATGTCACTATTCACTCTGAAACCTTATATTCATCAACTAAGCATGGCCAATCCCTTTGGGAATTCACTAGTCCTTTAAATAAACACGTTGCACCTCCCTGCTCCATGTTCTGGTAAGTATTTTCTTTTTTAAAAAACGGACCTTTTTGGTGGCGGCCTGCAGTGATCCCTTTAAGGGCCACTGGCTAGGCCACATGCAGACCACGTTTTCCTGAACGCAGACAGCCCTGACACCGGCTGCGTTCAGGGCAAACAATTTGCGGTGGGCCTAACGCCCGTTTCAAGTGCCGACCCTTTTGCTCCTCTTTTGATGCCTAAACCAATATGGCGGGCGGCGCATTTCCGGCTCAGGACACGCGCGCGCGCTAGCCCGCCATATTGGATGCGGCGAAGCCCGTTTCACACCTGCAAAATGCACGCGGCGTCATCAGATTTCTAGGCCGAGGTCTAAACGTATTGACCGAAAGTACAAAATGCAATCGGCTACGGGAAGTTATGAATCACTCTTCTTTTTTTTCCCTCGGGTCTGATGAGATTTTGCTTGGTTCACTTTCACATCGAATGAGATCTGTGCTGGTGTCGCTGGGCTCCCTTGGCCCGGTGCCGTGTGCAGCCAGGACCAAACCATACATAAGGCTGCTCGGACTCTCTCCGACTGACTGCCATTAAAATCTATTTTGAATGGGTCCTGCGGGACATCAATCGTACCAAGTGCCAGCACTGTTACATCTTCCTTGCAGACGCCCACATAAAACCCACACGCAGCGCTGGTACAATACAGAGGTGAATTAAAAAGGAAAGATTTTCACTAATCCTGTGCGTCATCACATCTCTCAGATTTGTCTCATAACACTTCACACACACAGTGAATTGCTTTGAAGGGAGCAGAGTGACTATTTTGAAGGAATATTAGTCACGACAACTCTTTTCAAATATCACCACGATATCATTAACATCCACCCAGTCAGACAGACAAGACAGGGCCCTAGTTTAATGTCTCATTCGAAGGACAGCACCCATTACAATACCACATCCCCTCAATACTGCACTGAAGTGTTAATGCTCAGTGATGGGATTATCAATTCATTAACCGATGGGACTATCAATCCATTCACTGATGGGATTATCAATCCATTCACTGATGGGATTATCAGTCCATTCACTGATGGGATTATCAATTCATTAACCGATGGGATTATCAGTCCATTCACTGATGGGATTATCAGTCCACTCACTGATGGGATTATCAATTCATTAACCGATGGGATTATCAATTCATTAACCGATGGGATTATCAATTCATTAACCGATGGGATTATCAATTCATTAACCGATGGGATTATCAATTCATTCATTGATGGGATTATCAGTCCATTCACTGATGGGATTATCAATTCATTAACCGATGGGATTATCAATTCATTAACCGATGGGATTATCAATTCATTCATTGATGGGATTATCAGTCCATTCACTGATGGGATTATCAATTCATTCCCTGATGGGATTATCAGTCCACTCACTGATGGGATTATCAATTCATTCTCTGATGGGATTATCAATTCATTCACTGATGGGATTATCAATTCATTAACCGATGGGATTATCAGTCCATTCACTGATGGGATTATCAATTCATTCACTGATGGGATTATCAGTCCATTCACTGATGGGATTATCAATTCATTCACTGATGGGATTATCAGTCCATTCACTGATGGGATTATCAATTCATTCACTGATGGGATTATCAGTCCATTCACTGATGGGATTATCAGTCCATTCACTGATGGGATTATCAATTCATTAACCGATGGGATTATCAGTCCATTCACTGATGGGATTATCAGTCCACTCACTGATGGGATTATCAATTCATTCTCTGATGGGATTATCAATTCATTCTCTGATGGGATTATCAATTCATTCTCTGATGGGATTATCAATTCATTCACTGATGGGACTATCAGTCCACTCACCGATGGGATTATCAGATTTGTTGGGGTCGTCAGACTTGATTGTCAATCTGCTGTAATATTAGTCGAAGGCCAGGAAAAAACCTTTCTACCTCAAATGTAGTCGTCTGTCGTGAACCGGATCCTTAATCAAAGCAGAGGTCGTTTATTCTCCCTTCAGCATTAAAGTGATCTCGGCATAAAATCACCTTCCTCCATGTCAAACGTTTGAATTTAAATGAGGCTAATGGATTGTGCATCCGCGGAGAATATAGGCCCCAGGTCGCGCGTGTGCAGTTGCGCCAGACTGGAAGGCAAAGAAATGGGTGGTGAGATGAAGCTGGCAGCAAGGAGAAAGTGAGACCTGTTCATATGTACACATCATGATTTATGTACCCGTGTTCATGAGTTTGGAGAGGTTAGGCATAGCACTCACCTCCTCCCCTCCACTTTGCTCAACACTTGACACATCCTTCAGTGATAAAATTGAATCCAAGGCGCCCGTCCAATTAAGCTGTAAACACACGCTTGACAGTGTAACAGCTGGATATTAACCACCAGGCCAGCTGTAATTAGAGATCAGGGGGGGGAATTCTCCTCTGCGATCCTGAAATCGATGCCTGAAATCGGACAAGACCGCAGCGTAGAATGAGGAGGAATATGGAGCGGTTGGGTTGCCAACTCTGGTTAGGTTTGTTCCTGGAGGTTTCACCACATGGCCTCCCGCCTCCAACCAGGACCCGATCTGCAATTTTAGTCGGAGGCCTGAGCGAGGGGAGCAGTGACGGCTTCCCAGTCAGGCCAGACCTGGCCTGAGGGGCGTGTTAAAGGAGGAGAGAGGTTAGGGTGAGGGAATTCCGGAGGTTAGTGCCCAGATGGCTGAAGGCACGGCCTCCAATGGTGGGGGCGAAGGAAGTCGGGGATGTACAAGAGGCGCGGATCGGAGGAACGCAGAGTTTTCTGAGGGTTGTTGGGCTGGAGGAGGTTAGGGAGGAGGCGAGGCCATGGAATGATTTGAACATGAGGATGAGAATCTTTGAAATCGAGGCCTCCGGGGGACCAGGAGCCAATGTAGGTCAGCGAGCACAGGGGTGGACCCTCTGAAAAGGCCTAGCAAATCACCTCGTAATTGTAAAAACTATTGCTCAGGAAGAAGGCCCTTCACATTCTTCTTAGAATAACGAGGGATGGGCCGTAAATTTGGCCCAATCAGCATCGACCACATCCTGAGACCATAAAAAGAACTTGCAATTTTGTTTGCATGTATGTAGATAACGACATCAGCAAATCAGACCAGAATTGCCCCATAAAACCTCACCCTTCTGCGAGTCACATAACAAAAGTATTCTCTCTCTCTCTCGCTCTCCGACAACTATATGACTCTCCTCACGTTGCCTAACATCTCAATGCGGTTACAAAGGGAGTGAGGTGAACACAGAGCGGGAGTATGGTGGATGGGGCGAGGGTCGGGGGGTGGAGGGAGAAGAGACCAAAAGAGGTGGTTTTTTGGAAGGCAAAGGGTTGTGGGGGTGGTGCGGGCACAAAATGAATTGGTTTTTGGAAGATAATTCCAGAGGGCAGGGTTATAGTGACTGAAGGAACATAGAATTACATAGAATTCACAGCACAGAACTAGGCCATTCAGCCCAACTGGTCTATGCCGGCGTTTATGCTCCATACGAGCCTCCTCCCACCCCTCTTCATCTAATCCTATCAGCATATCCTTCCATTCCTTTCTCCCTCATGTGTTTATCGAGCTTCCCCTTAAATGCATCTATATTATTCGCCTCAACCACTCCTTGTGGTAGCGAGTTCCAATGGTGCAGCAGGTGTAATGAGTGAAAGGAGTTTGGGCCATTTCAACCCTACTTCCAGAACACTAAATGGTGACAACAATTCACTACTAATGAGTATGAATTTCTTTTATTCGTTCTCAGGATGTGGGCATCACTGGCAATGCCAGCATTTATTGCCCATCTCTAACTGCCCTGAGAAGGTGGTGATGGTGGTGGTGATGATGGTGATGATGATGGTGGTGGTGATGGTGGTGGTGGTGATGATGGTGATGATGGTGGTGGTGATGATGATGGTGGTGATGATGGTGATGATGATGGTGGTGATGGTGGTGGTGATGGTGGTGATGATGATGGTGGTGATGATGGTGGTGGTGATGATGATGGTGGTGATGATGGTGATGATGATGGTGGTGATGGTGGTGGTGATGGTGATGATGATGGTGGTGGTGATGGTGGTGGTGATGATGGTGATGATGATGGTGGTGATGGTGGTGGTGATGGTGATGATGGTGGTGATGGTGATGGTGATGATGGTGATGGTGATGATGATGATGATGATGGTGGTGATGGTGATGATGGTGATGGTGGTGGTGGTGGTGATGGTGATGATGATGGTGGTGGTGATGGTGGTGGTGATGATGGTGATGATGATGGTGGTGATGATGGTGATGATGATGGTGGTGGTGATGATGATGGTGGTGATGATGGTGATGATGATGGTGGTGATGGTGGTGGTGATGGTGATGATGATGGTGGTGATGGTGATGATGGTGGTGATGGTGATGATGGTGGTGATGATGGTGATGGTGATGATGATGGTGGTGATGATGGTGATGATGATGATGGTGGTGATGGTGATGATGGTGATGGTGATGATGGTGGTGGTGATGGTGATGATGATGATGGTGGTGGTGATGATGATGGTGGTGGTGATGATGATGAAGATGATGGTGGTGGTGAGCTGCTTTCTATTTGATGTAACCGAGTGATTTGCTAGGCCACTTCAGAGGGCAGCTGAGAGTCAACTGTGTTGATGTGGCCCAGAGTGGGTAAGGACGGCAGGTTACCCTCCCTAAAGGACATCAATTGAGTTTTTTCGGCAATCCAACAGCTTCATGGTCACTTTTACCGATACCAGCTTTTTAAAAATTGAATTCAAATTCTGATGGGATTTGAACTCACCGTTCACTGGATTATTAGTCCAGGCCTCATCGATTGCTAGCCCAGTAACATAACCACAACACTACCATACCCACACCTTAGCAATAAGCGAGGGTTGCAAATAGGCAGAGGTTCACAGCAGCAAGCACCAAAGCCACTGACTGATCTGTGGACTTCATGGAAAAATGGAGTTAATCACAGAAGATAATCTGAAAAAAAAACCCAGCAGTAAATAAAAATGGAATTGGGCTTCTAGGGGCAGATGTTCCTCTCTCAGTGTTGGGCATAAAGCAATTGCCTGGGTGGAGCGCGACGCTGGAAATCGGGCGGGTGGATCGCATGCCAGTAACGGAGCCCGCCTGAGCTTCTACTAATTGAGTTGGACTGGCACCAGTACGGGCGTGAGATCCAGCCACCCCGAATTCCCGCGATGCGCTCAGCCCAGGCAGTTGCTTTACGCCAAAGAGCTAAATCTGCCCCATTCCTTCACTGTAAACGTGTGGCCCTGCCAGCGAGGAAGAACCTGCATTTCTGTAGCACTTTTCACAGGACGTCCCAAGGCGCTTGACAGCCAATGAAGTACTTTTGAACCAATGTCACTGTTTTGATGTGGGGAAACGCCAATTTGTGCACAGCAAGGTCCCTCAAACAGCAACGTGATGATGACCCAGACAATCTGTTTTAGTGGTGTTGGTTGAGGAATAAATATTGACCAGGACGCCAGCAAGAGCTCCCGTGCTCTTCTTCGAAATAGCGGCTGTGGGATCTTTTACATCCCCGAGAGGGCAGGCGGGGCCTCGGTTTAACGTCTCATCCGAGAGGACAGCACCTCTGGCAGTGCAGCCCTCCCTCAGTACTGCACTGGGATGTTAGCCTAGTTTTTGCACTGAAGTCTCTGGAGTGGGACTATGAAGCCAGAAGCCTTCTGACTCAGAGGCGAGAGTGCTACCCGCTGAGCCAAGGCGGACACAGTAACTGTTGTAACCTCTAAAATATAGAGACAAAATTAACAATACAAAATCTAAATTAAGCAAACATTTGTCTGGGAAAAACAGGGGTGGAGGTTAACTAAAATAAGTCGAGGCCTAAAATGCAAAACTAAAATTTGCTAATAGAGTTTCCAACAGCAACAACGATCTGAATGAGAGCTCTATTCCCTTTGGGACTGCTTTGTCTGGCAAGTCATGTTAATTGGGCTTTGCCCACAGAGAGTATTTGCTCATAGCTGCCAGAATGGACAAAGCAGCTTTTTGTTCCTTTAATTAACCCACACAAAACCCGGCCGCTGAACGAGCTTCTGTCCTTCAAACAAAAGAATATTTCTGTTTTGTCTGCAGAAACGCGAGCTGATCCAAACAGATTTGCGTCTGGTCCTTTTTTCTTTCTATGTGCCCCCTTGGTTACCAGCCTGCGCCACTTAGAAAACAAACAGAATTTTTTGGGGGAATATATATGCAGAGCTTTTTGGCTGAATGGTAGCACTCACGCCTCTGAGTCAGAAGGTCATGGGTTCAAGTCCCAATCCAGCGATTTGAGCTCATAATCCAGGCCGACACTCCAGTGCCAGTACTGAGAGAGTGCAGCATTGTCAGAGATGCCGTCTATCGGATGAGACGTTTTATCCCTTATCACCGAAAACAGATTATCTGGTCATTATCTCGTTGCTGTTTGCGGGATCTTGCTGTGCGCAAATTGGCCGCCGCGTTTCCTACATCGCAACGGTGACTGCACTTCGAAAACTGGCTGTAAAGGGCTTTGAGACGTCCTGAGGTGGTGAAAGGTGCTACATAAATGCAAGTTCTTTCTGAAAAGCTGTTCCCCGAGGGAGAAACAGAGAGAAAACTCAGATCTAACTAGCCACGACCGACAGACAGACCAGTGGGAAGGATCTCCGGTGTTTCAGATACTGTGCAGCTGGGTTTCTGGGGAGCTCTATCGCTGCAGGGCTAACAGGAGGGTGTCAACCACCGGAGTTAACACTCACTCTGTGTTCTTGCAGCAATCTGTTCCACTAACAAAATGTTACATGTGAGCGAGTCTCTGGCACAGAGAAGCAAGGCACTGCTAGTTTAGTCACACTGTTAAAATATCTCATCCAGATGGTGCAGTGTTCACAGTGATAGCTTTAATAAACATCTCAGATTCAGGGACTCGAAAATAAGAACATTAACATTTTCAGTAACAGCAAAAGGCCACTAAGCTCAAACGGCCTTGTACTTGTTGATAGATCAGCCCCGTCACCTCCATCTCTTCATATTCCTCGAGTCCTTCTCTCCACCGAAGCTATATTTTCCTCCATTCACTAGTGTTATTGGAAAAGTCATCATGAACGTAAGGCAGGTTTCCCCACATTACACATGTACCCGGTAACATTAGCGAACGGAGGGAAGTATTCCCCTGGTTCCCTATTGAACCCACTTATACCATTCACTTCAGTGGCCTTCCTGGGGAAGGAAACAAACATAGAAACATAGAGAATAGGAGCAAGAGTAGGCCATTCGGCCCGTCGGGCCTGCTCCGCCATTCAAAATGATCATGGCTGATCGTCTAACTCAGTACCCTGTTCCCGCTTTTTCCCCCATATCCCTTGATCCCTTTAGCATTAAGAAATATATCTATCTCCTTCTTGAATATGTGTAATGTGGGCAAACCTGCCTTACGTTCATGATGACTTTTCCAATAACACTAGTGAATGGAGGAAAATATACCTTCGGTGGAGAGAAGGACTCGAGGAATATGAAGAGATGGAGGTGACGGGGCTGATCTATCAACAAGTACAAGGCTTGTATACATCTAATGACTTGGCCTCCACTGCCTTCTGTGGTAGAGAACTCCACAGGTTCACCACCCTCTGAGTGAAGAAATTTCTCCTTATCTCGGTTTTAAATGGCATTCCCCGTATCCTGAGACTGTGACCCCTGGTTCTGGACTCCCCAGCCATCAGGAACATCCTCCCTGCATCTAGTCTGTCTAGTCCTGTTAGAATTTTATATGTTTCGATGAGATCACCTCTCATTCTTCTAAACTCTAGTGAATATAGGCCTAGTAGAAAGGAACGAAGGGAAGAAAGAAAGAAAGAAAGGAGAGAGAGAGAAAAAAAGAAAGAAAGGAGAGAGAGAGAAAGAAAGAAAGAAAGGAGAGAGAGAGAGAGAGAGAAAGAAAGAAAGAAAGAAAGAAAGAAAGAAGAAAAAAAAGAAACATCTCCGAAACCCTTGACCTCCTCTGTCTAGAAGGACAAGAGCAGAGGTGCGTGGGAACACCTTCACCTCCAAGTTCCCCTCCGAGTCACACACCATCCCGACTTGGACATATATCAGCTGTTCCTTCATGGTCAAAGTCCTGGAACTCCCTACCTAACAGCACCGTGGGAGAACATTCACCACACGGACTGCAGCGGTTCAAGAAGGCGACTCACCACCACCTTCTCAAGGGCAATTAGGGATGGGCAATAAATGCCGGCCTAGCCAGCGAGGCCCAAATCCCATGAACGAATAAAATAAAAGACAGAGAGGCGGAGAGATTTAGGGAGGGAATTCCAGAGCTTAGGGCCTGGGCAGCTGAAGTTGAGCAGGGGAGTTCTCTCCGGTGTCCTGGGCCAATATTTATTCCTCAACCAACATTCCCTAAAACAGATTATCGGATCATTTTTTTAGTCCAGCGTTTTAGTTTGGAGTCACGTAAGGTCGGATTCTGGGCTACAATGGGGCCTCTAATCAAACTGCTGAGAGAGCAGTGACCTTGCACTCAACAAAAAAGGTTCTGGTGCCGCTCAGAACAGACGGTCAGCGAGAACGGAACAGTCAATATTTGGAGTTCCAGCATGTCACACCGCTATCTATCAATTACCTCAGGGGAAACGATTAAAAAACAAAATAAGGGGCAAAGGAAAGGCCTTTTAAAAAAATAAATAGGCTTTTAAAACCCAGGCTTGGCGTCGTACGACCACAAATGTTTGATCTACTTCATCTCCTCTGCTCTCTGCACTCTTGGTTCTGATCTATAATGTGGGCCTAATTAGGCCTGCAACATAGGTTTTTCAGTCATTTAAAATAGTCTCGCTGAAAAAAAAAGTGGATTAGTCACAACGCAGGTCTGTAAGAGAAAGAATGTAAATTTAAGAAAGGTCAGCATATCTGATAAATAACCTCAGTGCCGAACAAACAGGCCAGAGATCGTCGGTTCAAATCTCACCTCTGCAAGGTAGGAATTCAATAAATCTAGTGATTTGTGGACCAGCACCAGAAAATGGCCAAGGCCTTAGAGAGGGTGCGGAGCAGATTTACCAGAACGGTGCCAGGGATGAGGGACTTGAGTTACGTGGCGAGGTTGGAGAAACTGGGACTGTTTTCCTTAGAGCAGAGAAGGTTTTTAGAGGTGTTCAAAATGATATGGGGTTTTGACAGAGTAAATCAGGAGAAACCGTTTTCGCTGGCAGGAGGGACGGTAACCAAAGGAAAAAAGTTTAAGATAATTGGCAAAAGAACCAGAGGGGAGATGAGGAGAATTATTTTTACTCAGCGAGTTGTTATGATCTGAAATGCACTGGTGGTGGAAGTAGATTCAATAATAACTTTCAAAAGGGAATTGGATACATGCCTAAAAATGAAAATTTACAGAAAAGAGCAGGGGGAGTGGGACTAATTGGATAGCTCTTTCAAAGAGCCGGCACAGGCACAATGGGCCAAATGGCCTCCTTGTGTGCTGAAAGGTTCTTTGATTCTATGAAAGCGGCCCGATTGCCGTTAAAACCCAACTGGTTCACTAATGTCCTTCAGGGAAGGGAACCTGTCGCCCCTTTACCTGGTATGACTTACACATGTCTCGAGACCACACCGCGTGCTTAACCCTTAGCGCCCTCTGAGTTGGCCTAGCGAGCCAGCACCTTCTCAAGGCAACTAGGGCAAAGTGTAATCCTCTTCTGGGTTAGGCTATTCCGCCCCTCCATCTCCTCGCTACCCCCAGCCCCACCCTCAACATCCAGGCGACAGCTACGAGATATGGCAGTGGCTCAGAACTAGGGTGGCAGGCAGTTTCCGAAATCGTGATTCACACTTTTGGACAGTGGCGTGGACGAAACAGATGCCAACTTACAGTGCGGTGCTATCCAATGTCATTGTTAAGGTCAGTGCAATTGCCAACTGTTAAAGCCTGTGTAACCAGAAGTCTTTATACAGCATTGAGTATAAAGTTCTCACACTATCCGCCCGCTGTAACAACAGGTCATGAGCCTGAGTTCAAATCCCACAATGGCAGTCGTGGAATTTCAACTCAGTCCAAAAAAAATCTGGAATCCGTATAAATGCTGGATGGTCGTAAAAACCCAACTGGTTCACTTTAGGGAAGGAAACCTGCCGTCCTTACCCGGTCCGGGCCTATTTGTCGGTTCTGGTCCCACACCGACGCGGTCGACTCTTAACCGCCTTCTGAAGTAGCCAGTGAGTTGTATCAAACCCGCTACATGGAATAACTGCGCCGGTTCAAGAAGGCGGCCCACCACCACGTTCTCAGGGGCAACTAGGGATGGGCAATAAATGCCGGCCTTGCCTGCGGCACCCAAGCCTCAAAAAATAATTTTTAAAAATTCGTACTAGTCAGTAATGAATCGCAGGCGCCATGTAATGCTCTAGAAATAGGGTTGAGATGGTCCAAATTTACTTCACTCATTAGACCTGCTACACCATTGGAGACTGTTCCTTCAAAACCTGCCCCCTAGAATTCTCTTCCAAAAATCACCTCACTTTGCCCCCTCCCACCCCCGCCTTCAAATGCCTCCTACACCAACGTGGTTGACTTTTAACTGCCCTCTGAAGTGGCCTAGCAAGCCGCTCAGTCGCCTCAAAACTTCTAGCGGTTCAAGCAGAAGGCGGCCCACCATCACCACCACCACCTTCTCAAGGGATGGGCAATAAATGCCGGCCTGGCAAAAACGAGGCCCACATCCCGAGAATGAAGATTAAAGAAAAAAAGTTCTACGGAGATAAAACGGACCAACCGTCGACCTCACCTTTTCTATTCATCCTGGCAAAGTGTTGGGCCACAGGCCAAGAAAGCACTGTCATGGCTGCCACACCTCCAATGTGCAGATATGGAGCAGTGACCTACAACAAAAATATTAAAGCGAAAACAAACTTTAAAAGTAATGGTGAATAATATCGACAAACACTTGAAGCCTGTGGCTCATAAGTCAGCGATCTCCCCTCGGCTCCATCTTTTTTCTGCCAACTTTCTTCCCTCCTGGAGGCATTGCTGGGAGGAGCCCTCAATGTCTCATTTTTGGTGGCTCTCAAAACGTTCCCTATCAAATTTGCCCCCCCACCCCCCCCCCCCGCCGCCAAAATAAAAGCATCACACTCCCAACGTGGTTAACGAATCGTGAGGTCCGTGACATCATTCTCATAAGGAAACGTCTGCCTGAGGTGTCAGCTTTGGCTCAGTGGGTGTCCCTCTCGCCTCTGAGTCAGAAGGTCGTGGGTTCAAGTCCCGCTTTGAGCACATAATTGAGGCGGACACTGCCAGCTGAGGGAGTGCTGCGCTGTCGGAGGTGCCGTCTTTCTGATGAGACGTTAAACCGAGGCCCAGTCTGTCCTCGTGGGTGGATGTAAAAGATCCCACAGCCACTATTCGAAGAAGAGCAGGGGAGCCAATATTTATCTCTCAACCAATACCTAAAACAGATTATCTGGTTATTATCTTATTGCCGTGCGCAAATTGGCTGCCGCGTTTCCTACATTACAACAGTGACTACACTTCAAAAAGTACTCGATTGGCTGTAGAAGCGCTTTGGGACGTCCTGAGGTCGTGAGTATGCAAGTCGTTCTGTCTTTTTTTAAGAAGTGCCAGTTCCGAAAGCACTCTGTGTGCAAAGAATTTTCGGAGTTCCAGCCAAGTTTCCAGTGGATCTGGGCGCACTGCCTAAAACCGACCGAATTTCAGCACTCACCTGGCAATCTCAATCAGAGAGAACATGCAAAAATGAGCTGTTAACGCAAGAAGGAGCTTAGACGCACTGGGGTGGATCTTTGCGCGATAGTGCAAAAACGGGGTGTTAGCGAGACGGCAGCCCGTCCTGATCACTCCTCGTCTTTATTTCCACCGATCTCGGGAGAGATGCGAAACGGGCTGCCGACTCGCTATCACCCGTTTCACACTATCGCGGGAAATCAAGATCTACCCCACTGTTGCAGGGAGCTTTATATACCTGACCTGGGAGTGCTTGATCCCTTAAGCTTGTTGTCCAAGTTAGGAGAGATTGCCCAGAATTAACATCTACCGCCTTGAATTTAAACAAAATGTTTTGTGTTTTTTTTTAAAAAGGAGGACTCAATAATGCACCAACTTCCTCAGCAGCAGCGCTCTCCGCCCACAGCACATTCTGAACTCCTGTTTCAATTCCCGTTCGGCATCTGTCACAAAAACATGGAGTGAGCCCAACGAAGGATAACGGAACGGCTGCGATTCCCACAAAAACATGGGGCAGGATCTTGCTGGAGCGTGCCCCGTTAGTTAAACTTTCTCCTGCACCCTTCAGCTCGAAAATCTTTTGTGCCGTAACTTGCCGGAATTGCGAGCGGTTAACGGGCACGGCGAGGGCAAATCTGGGACCTTAGTGAACGGCGGGACCAACGGTCTATCTCCTTAACCGATGGGATTTAAGGATCGAGATCGAAACAGAGGAGCGTCAGGGAAGGAAATAGGGTGAATTAAAGTCAAATCAGGTACAGAAAGAGGAATAAAGAGAGGGGAAAAAGATTGGATTGAGAGAGAGAGAAAAAAAAAGAGAGGGAAAGGAAAAGTAAGAAAAAATGTTTAAATAATACATTTTTAACACCTCTTTCAACAATTTACAACCTGAGGGAATGAGATTGATCAGTTTAAATTGTTCACTTTCTGGGCTAGAGAAGACAATTGGCATTGCATCACATCATTAAAAAGTTACTTACGCTGTTAATTACTAGACTTAACTTTCTATGGCGAGTTTAATGGGCAATTAATGTGCAAATCCAGCAAGGGCTGAAAAATAACGGGGAGGTTGAGGGCGAGATGCCGTTTTGTGCGAAGCTAACGGCCGAGCGGCGTAAATCGACCAGCGAGTCCTGGAGATTTGCAAATCACGGTGTGCCTCTTAATCCCCTGAACTTGCTGAGCCGGTTTGAGCGTTAATAACGGGGCGCGACGCTCACACGCCGGTATTTTCCCAGCGAGGTCCGGCCCGTGAAGGGGAGTTTGCCGGAGCATCCGCAGAGATGCGAAGAAAGGATGGAGTCAACGGTCAGTCGGAGGCTGAACGGACTGAGCTTGAATTTATTCACCTACCTGAAACGAGAGGACGAAGGTATTCCACTCTTCGTGCCACTGATTGTACAGGAAACCGATAGCGACCGCAGACACGCCCAACGCCACAAGAATCCCAATCTGAGAGGGAGATGGAGAGAGGCACGCTAAAACGCAAGGATTGCAACTCAACAACAACAACCAACCTGCATTTATATAGCGCCTTTAACGTGGTAAAAGGTCCCCAAGGCGCTTCACAGAAGGCGTAATCAAACAAAATTTAACACCGACCAACATAAGGAGATATTAGGACAGGTGACCAAAAGCTTGGTCAAAGAGGTAGGTTTTAAGGAGCGTCTTAAAGGAGGAGAGAGAGAGAGAGAGACGGAGAGTTTCAGGGAGGGAATTCCAGAGCTAAGGGCTCTAAATGTAGCCCTTTAACAGGAGCGATTGTCAAACAAAATTTGACACCGAGCCACATTACTCTGGGGGGGTGGGGGGGGCGTAATTTTGACTTTGGGCGGCAGTGTAAGGCAGGTAGATATCGGATCAGCAGGCTGTTGTACATCGCTCCTCATTTGCATTCACGTACAAGTCAATCGAAACGAAAACCGGGAGACATGTACCCTCCCATCGTGCCTGGGCAATAGGGTCAGGCAGGAGACCTTTCCCAGATCACCGCCGCAGCCACTCCGTAAAACAAATAACAGGGGGTGCTTGACAAATCGCCCAGGATGGCTGTCCTACCAACATTCCCTCCACCCTTGGAGAAGGAAGCATCAGATCGCTGCTCAGCCCAGCCCCACTTCACTAAGCCTCGAAAACCTGAACTCGTGGTGTGGAGAAATTGGCCCACATTGCACCGGTTTTATGCCCGTAAAACGGGCGCAACGAGGTCCAATTTTGGGGACCAACGTCCTGAACTCTAAGGGTGCCTGAAAGGGATTGGGTCCGGCCATTTTTCAAGCGCCAGCGTTAGGCCCCTTGCATTTGCTAACGGGAGGCCTAACCCCCCTCCCGTTTTACGACCCCCCTCGAGGAAATGAGGCTACCCCGAGTGCAGCAAGCGTCCTGGCCTGCCCCGTTCAGGCTTTCCAGGCCTGGATGGATGCGGCCTAACGAGCGGCCACCACCAAAAAGGGGTTTGATGGGGAGCCGGGGTGGGGGGAGCCTGGAGGGATGTTGCTGGCCTGCAATCGGCCTCCCTCCCGTTCTCCTCCCCGACCCCCTCACCACCTCAGGACACGCAGCGGCCCGACATTCGTCCTTAATAAATGGACGAGCGGCCTGTGGAGATAGTAGTGCTCACAATGCAACCCGGGGATTTCTGTCCGTGATGCTGCCTGAGCTGGAATTGATAAGAAACGTAAGAATTCAACAGACGATTCAGTCCCCTTCCCCTTTCCTTCTTCTTGCTGTCCAGTCACAGGAGGCAAAGGGAATACTGAAAGGAGAGGGGGGCCTATCCCATAACCATACAGCAAGTGAAAGAGTGCCATTAAAATATAACCAGTGGTCGTATTGGGCATTTCTCCGCTTATCTGCGGTGTGAAAGTGTTTAGTTTCATCTCAGCAACAGTGGAATGATTGAACCCAAGAGCTCACTTCTTTTTTGGGAATCACAGATTCTGCCTTTCGGACGGGACGTTAAACCGAGGTCCTGTCTGCCCTCGGTTTAAGAGCAGCAGGCACATGGGAACAACACCACCTGCACGTTCCCCTCCAAGTCACACACCATCCCGACTTGGAAATATATTCCCGTTCCTTCATCGTCGCTGGGTCAAAATCCTGGAACTCCCTTCCTAACAGCACTGTGGGAGAACCTTCACCACAAGGACTGCAGCGGTTCAAGAAGACGGCTCACCACCACCTTCTCGAGGGCAATTAGGGATGGGCAATAAATGCCGGCCTCGCCAGCGACGCCCACATCCCATGAACAAATTTTAAAAAAAGATCCCACAGCGCTATTTCAAAGAAGAACAGGGAAGTTCTCCCCAGTGTCCCGGCCATTATTTATTCCTCAACAACATCACTAAAAAATAAATGAACCGGCCAATATCACATTGCTGTTTGAGGGAGCTTGCTGTGCACAAATTGGTTGCTCTGTTTCCCTACATACACAACAGTGACTACACTTCAGTTGTACTTCATCGGCTGTAAAGCACTTTGGGAAATCCTGAGGTCATGAAAGGCGCTATATAAATGCAAGTCTTTCTTTCTCTCTTTTCAGATGGAGGTCCAAATTACATCACTCTGTGAGGAGTTCTGCAGGAAATCTGAGGATGGAACTCGAGCACGACATTGTTAGGGATTGTAGAGCCTCCACAAAAGTTAGTGACTGAAACCGATAAAGAAATTACAGCGACTACCTTAGAGTTACACAGAATCTTCGGCACAGAAACAGGCCATTCGGCCCATCTGGTCTATGCTGGTGTTTACACTCCACACAACAACTTGCATTTATATAGCGCCTTTAACATAGTAAAACATCCCCAGGCGCTTCACAGGAGCGTTATCAGACAGACCTCCTTCCGCTCTAATTACGTCTTCCTATCCTGCCTCCCCCCTCACCACCCAAATCCCTCCATTCGCCTCTCCCTCATGTACACTGCAGACTGAGAAAGGCAGAGTTATGAAGAGGCTGCGTACCTTGTGACCCCAGAAAAGGTGCAGACGTTGGCTTTCGGTCAGTAAACATATCGCCAGAACCTGTAAAACACAAAGTACAAATTAGATAGTTTCCAACCAATGTGGATACCATTGAACTAGTTCACACAGAAAGAACGCAGTCCAACCCCCGTAGTGAAAATAAGAAAGAACTTGCATTTATATAGTGCCTTCCACAACCTCAGGACGTCCCGTAGAGTTTCACAGCCAACAAAGTACTTTCTGAAGTGTAGTCACTGTTGTAATGTAGGGAAGCGGGGCAGCCAATTCGCACACAGCAAGATCCCACAAACAGAAATGTGATAATGGCCACTGTTTTTTTTAAGTGATGTTGGTTGAGGGATAAATATTGACCAGGACAGCAGGGAGAACTCCCCTGCTCTTCTTCGAAATAGTGCCATGGGATCTTTTACATCCACCTGAAAGGACAGACAGGGCCTCGGTTTAACGTCTTATCCAAAAGACTGCACCTCTGGCAGTGCAGCACTCCCTCAGTACTGGCACTGAAGTATCAGCCTAGATTTTACACTCAAATCTCTGCGAGTGGGACTATGAACCCACAAATCTTCTGATCTAGAGGCGGGAGTGCTACCCACTGAGCCACAGCTGCCGACACTATAGGACGTGCAGATTTACCATCAGCTACAAAACCTAGGGGTAGACTTTCAACTTGCAATCCGGGTGTAAAACTGCCGTCGCGATTCGCCTGTCCCATGTGGAAACTGTCCGATTTTCATTCGCCATTGATTTCCGCTGGCGATTCCTACAACGGGCGGCTGATCCACAATGCCAGTTTTATGCCCGGGCGGCAAGTTGATAATCGACTCCCTCCGCCCACTCTAGTCTCGCTCAGCCGTCACCTCGGTTCAGTTTGGCACCTGGTAAAGCAAATATATATAAATAGAACTCAATCTGTCCCTGTCTAGTTGGGGAAATAGTCAAAATGGACACCCAGAGTTCAACTTTGAGGCGGCAGGGAGTTTATACAAGAGAGGGAAGGTTTTACTGGACGACTTCTCTTGTGCGTTTTGTGCGTCCTGTTCGACTCACATTAAAGGTGTAAATAGCTTAGAGAGGGAGCAGAGGAAATTTACTGGAATGGTCCCAGGGATGAGGGACTTCAGTTACGTGGAGAGACTGGAGAAGCTGGGATTGTTCTCCTTAGAGCAGAGATGGTTAAAGGGGAGATTTAATAGAGGTGTTCAAAAATACGATGGTTTTGATGGAGTAAATAAGGAGAAACTGTTTCCAGCGGCACAAGGGTTGGTAACCAGAGGACACAGATTCAAGGCGATCGGCAAAAGAGGCCAGAGGGGAGACGAGGAGAATTTTTTTACGCAGCGAGTTGTTATGATCTGGAATGCGCTGCCTGAAAGGGCGGTGGAAGCAGATTCAATAGGAACTTTCAAAAGGGGAATTGGGTAAATACTTGAAGGGGAAGAATTTGCAGGGCTACGGGGAAAGGGCAGGGGAGTGGAACTAATTTGATAGCTCTTCCAAACAGCCGGCACAGGCATAATGGGCCGAATGGCCTGCTTCTGTGCTGTGTCATTCTATGATTCTATGAAATAATTTGATATTAATGCTCTACCCAATAAATAAAGTGGACCCATTACAGATGGGTCCAGCACACTGAGGTTAACTCCGCATGAGGGATGGGCACCATTAGAACTGCCGGCTCTTAAGAGAGAAAGGACTCATTGAAAAGAGATTGCGAATTGTACCAACTGTAATAGCAGGCTGGGTGGCAGATTGCTTGGCAACTATTGCAATCCATGATGCAGATCCATGACCTCAAACTATCCCCTGGGGACAAGTGCGTTTTCACTGCTTAAAGTGCACCACTGCTCATTTTCAAAATCCTCTCTTGTTCCTCTGCGATATACCGCCCTGCACACTCTTCTGCTCTCTGTGCCCTTACCATGCGGAGGTCCAAGATCCATTACACCATCTCCTACGCTAATTCATCCTTGTCCAGCTTTTTGGCTCAGAGGGTAGCACTCTCGCCTCTGATTCAGAAGGCCGTGGCAGACACGACGGGCTGGATGGCCTCCTTCTGGGCCGTAAATTTTCCATGCTTCTGTGTTTCCAGAGATTTCAACGCATAATCTGGGCTGACACTCCAGTGCAGCACCGAGGGAGCACTGCACTGTCGGAGGTGCCGTCCTTCAGATGAGACGTTAAACCGCCTGCCCTCTCAGGCGGACGTAAAAGGTCCCATGGCATTATTCGAAGAAGAGCAGGGGTGTCCTGGCCAACGTATATCCCTCAACCAACACCACTAAAAAAACAGATGATCTGGCCATTGCTGTTTGTGGGATCTTGCTGTGCGTAAATTATCTGCCACGTTTTCTACCTTACAACAGTAACTACACTTCAAAAAGTACTTCACCCACTATAAAGCGCTTTGGGACGTCCTGAGGTCATAAAAGGTGCTTTATGCAAGTTGATTATTTCATTTTATCACCTTATACTTCCTGACTTACCTGTCTTCTCTCCTACAGTACTCCACCTTGGCACTCTCCTGCACTAAAACCTCGGCCCTTTCATTTGGGTTTCTCAATGTTAAACAAAGCAATTGCTCAGTTAAAATATTATGCGTGGTGCAGTTGGACAGATCAATGTTCATTCCTCTAAAATCGTTACAATTAAAAAAAAGAAAGTGTTTTAAATAATATGTCCGCAGCCTTACTAGTGGAGAATTCCTGGCATTTTTGAAAAAAGGGTTTCGTTTGCCCTCATTTCACAGCGTTTGTTAATTTTTGTCTCCCTAGCTCTCGACAACTTCCTCCTCCGTGTAATTCGAAACTACATCACCTCGTCCTCCGTCGTTCAGCTGAGCAGGCAGATTAAGCAGCTTCAGGAAAATATCACCAATCGGTAATGAACAAAACATAACTTGTAAGGTTTCTAATCGCAAACTGCATACCTGAGACGTGGTTCGAAGCAGCAAGCTGTGTCAGTCACAGGGTTTGTCTTTATCTCTCTTTCTCTTCTTTCCATCTCTTAGAATCTTACAGCAAAGAATGCAGCCATTCGGCCCATCGTGCCTGTGCCGGCTCTTTGAAAGAGCTGTCCAATTAGTCCCACTCCCCTGCTCTTTGCCCATAGCCCTGCAAATTTTTCTTTTGCAAATATATATCCAATTCCCTTTGGAAAGTTATTATTGATCAAAACCCTTCATGATTTTGAACACCTCTATTAAATTTCCCTTTAACCTTCTCTACTCTGAGGAGAACAATCCCAGCTTCTCTAGTCTCTCCACATAAGTCGTCCCTGGTACCATTCTAGTAAATATCCTCCGCACCCTCTCCAAGGCCTTAGCCTTCTTGCTAAAAAGTGTGGTGCCCAGAATTGGACACAATACTGCAGCTGAGGCCTAACCAGTGATTTATAAAGGCTTAGCAGAACTTCCTTGCTTTCATTCTCTGTCTCTATATTTCTGTATTTCTCTCTCTCACTTCAGGGATCAGCTCACTCGAGCCTCTTGACTTGTGTGGCTCAATTGCTCACTGAGCAGTGCCTTTACCAGTTAGATCATTAGGGGAACCCTGCCAGTTAGGTCATTGGGGAAACCCTGCCAGTTAGGTCACTGGAGGAACCCTGCCAGTTAGGTCATTGGAGGAACCCTGCCAGTTAGGTCATTGGGGGAACCCTGCCAGTTAGGTCATTGGAGGAACCCTACCAGTTGGGTCATTGGGGGAACCCTACCAGTTGGGTCATTGGGGGAACCCTACCAGTTGGGTCACTGGGGGAACCCTACCATTAGATCATTGGGAGAACCCTACCAGTTGGGTCATTGGGGGAACCCTACCAGTTGGGTCATTGGAGGAACCCTACCAGTTAGGTCATTGGGGGAACCCTACCAGTTGGGTCACAGGGGGAACCCTACCAGTTAGGTCATTGGGGAAACCCTACCAGTTAGGTCACAGGGGGAACCCTACCAGTTAGGTCATTGGGGAAACCCTACCATTAGATCATTGGGAGAACCCTACCAGTTAAGTCACAGGGGAAACCCTATCAATTAGATCATTAGGGGAACCCTACCAGTTAGACTGAGGTGCACAGTTCACTTACCAATAAGATTGCGATGTAAGTAAAGAGTGTCACCACCACACCAAGAACCACTGCTGACCAAGGAATCCAGCTGCCACTATAGAAATTCCTGGGGACGGGAAGGAAAATAAATAAACACGGCCTTTATCCAGACTTTTGCACTTGCAATACTGCTGCAAAAATTTAGATCATAGAATCATGCAGCACAGAAGGAGGCCATTCGGCCCATCGTGCCTGTGCCGACTCTTTGAAGGAGATATCCAATTAGTCCCACTCCCCTGCTCTTTCCCCATAGCCCTGCAAACTTTTCCTTTTCAAGTTTCCCTTTTGAAAGTTACTATTGAATCTGCTTCCATTGCTCTTTCAGGCAGCGCATTCCAGATCATAACAACTCGCTGCGTAAAAAAAATTCTCCTCATCTCCCCCTCTGGTTCTTTTGCCAATTACCTTAAATCTGTATCTTCTGGTGGCTGACCCTTCTGCCAGTGGAAACAGTTTATCCCTATTTACTCTATCTAAAACCTTCATAACTGTGAACACCTCTATTAAATCTCCTCTTAACCTTCTCCGCTCTAAGGACAACAACCCCAGCTTCTCCAGTCTCTCCACATAACTGAAGTCCCTCATCACTGATACCATTCTAGCAAATCTCCTCTGCACCCTCTCTAAGGCCTTGACATCCTTCCTAAATTGTGGGGTTCAGAATTGGACACAGTACTCCAGCTGAGCCCTAACCATTTGAACCTTGAACCCATGACCCTTGCTTTTGTACTCTATGCCTCTATTTATAAAGCCCAGTATTCTATTTGCTTTTTTAACAGCCTTATCGACTTGTTCAAAAACATCTTTATCAGAAAAACAGTGATCATTTCTGACCCCACCCAATCTTTTCCCTCCATTAAGGTGAAGGACGCAGAAGTGGAAATCCCCAGCCCATATCGATTGACACAGTCAACATCTGCTCGCTGATATTTGCTTAGCTCTGCCCCCTCCCCCTCAACCCCTTTGCTTTGGCCAAGATGACAGACACTGTCCCCCATACCCTTTCCCAAGCCGTGCTTTGCAAGGTTTAGATCTTTTCAATGTGGATTGGATCCCAGTCTCTAATTCTCCAATTTAAGAACATTAGAAATAGGAGCAGGAGTAGGCCATTCGGCCCCTCGAGCCTGCTCCGCCATTCAATAAGATCACGTCTGATCTTCGACCTCAACTCCACTTTTCCGCCCTATCCCCATATCCCTTGATTCCCTTAGTGTCCAAAAATCTATCGATCTCAGCCTTGAATATACTCAATGACTGAGCATCCACAGCCCTCTGGGGTAGAGAATTCCAAAGATTCACAACCCTCTGAGTAACTTACTTTTGAAACATGTTTACCAACATTA
Organism: Heptranchias perlo; assembly: GCF_035084215.1. Lineage (NCBI taxonomy): Eukaryota > Metazoa > Chordata > Chondrichthyes > Hexanchiformes > Hexanchidae > Heptranchias > Heptranchias perlo. The sequence continues at coordinate 6,110,230 of NC_090330.1, forward strand.
CAAGTAAGCTGTAACACTGCAGGTGCAAATACAGATGTTCCCTTTTAAGTGAGGCCTGAAAGGGGCGAATGGCTCTCTTCTCCATCAGTGTTTCAGGAACAATTTTGGCCCAGAAATTGATTAGAAAAGAATGGTGAGCTCAGCATCGCTCACCATTGTTAGTGGAAGAGCAAGTTCCGGTGTTTGCACAGGCGCAGTGAACCGCGGAAATCCAGAACTTGCTCCTCCTGGTTCACCGGCGATATGACAGCTTCGAATTATAGGGACATCGCTGGCTGGAATCAGTGGAAACAAGGGACCAGCGCCAACTTGCTCTTCTGCCCAACTGGAAACTTACTAATATCGCCACAAAACAGGTACACTTAAAAATAACAGGTTTTAACAGAGCGGTAAGTCTTAATGACCGCCAAACAACTAAAAATTCACTTGTAAAAATGTGGAGTCTCATTACTGCTTATTTTAATAGATTTTGGTCATGAAAGAAAAATGTATTTTCCCCTCTGTCTTTTATTTATTTCGGTTATTTCTTACCCTCTTTTTTTCTTCATTGTCTATAACTGTTTTTACCAATGATTTTAGTTTCGCAGCTTTCACTTCTTGGATTTTACGTTCCAGCTTGCAGAAATTGTACGCAGCTTGTCAAAAATGCTGCAATCTGATTGGTCGAGGGGAGAGCGTGATCTTCCTGTTTCTCCCATGGGTCTGAGCTTCTCTAGATCTAACACTGGGATCTTCTCCCCTTCCTATCAGAGGAAGTGCACCCAGTAAAGGCACGCGGTGAGTTAGTGGGTTAGTATAAATCGACCAAGAGTGGCGAGCACTGTTGGTTCACCACTCCAAGCAATTTCTGGGCCAACAGAGTGATAACCTAAATCACGCAATTTTGAAATCAGAAACTTTCATCGAGTAGATTAGATTTTCGCTATTTTTATTTCATTCCATTGCCCCTTGTAATGATGTCATTAGAATTCCTCTACTCCAATGTTATTAGAATTCCTTTATCCAAAATATATTAAGAAGGAAAGAACCTGAATTTATATATCGCCTTTCACGACCTCAGGACGTCCCAAAGCGCTTGACAGCCAATGAACTACTTTTGAAGTGTAGTAACTGTTATAATGTAGGAAATGCAGCAGCCAATTTGCGCACAGCAAGATCCCACAAACAGCAATGTGATAACGACCAGATAATCTGTTTGAGTGATAAATATCAGCCAGGGAGAACTCTCCTATGTTTCTTTGAAATAGCACCACGGGACCTTTTACATCCATCTGTTAGGGCAGATAGGGCCTCGGTTTAACATCTCACCCGAAAGACGGCACCTCCAACAGTGCAGCACTCCCTCAGCACTGCACTGGGAGGATCAGCCTAGATTAAATCTCTGGAGTGGGATTTGAATCCACAACCTTCTGATGTAGAGGTAAGAGTGCTTCCCATTGAGCCACGGCTGACACCTGTGGGAAGCTGGATCTGCAAAGACATCACTTTCTGAGCAACACAGAATTACTGATGAGGGCACTGTTTGTTTGGCCACTCTGCACCAACTATTACGAGACGAAGTATCAATCTGGCATCATTAGCTTAGCAAACGTTCAGGCCTCACTGAGCTTGTTTAATACCTCATTCATATGAGTGGGGAGTGTATATATTGTGAATCACAACGTACCACAATTGTGTGGGACAAGCTGGATGGACAAGAGTCTTTTCCTGTCCCACCATCGTCTTTGTATGTTCGGATTTTTTTTTATTCGTTCACGGGATGTGGGCGTCACTGGCAAGGCCGGCATTTATTGCCCATCCCTAATTGCCCGCGAGAAGGTGGTGGTGAGCCGCCTTCTTGAACCGCTGCAGTCTGTGTGGTGAAGGTTCTCCCACAGTGCTGTTAGGAAGGGAGTTCCAGGATTTTGACCCAACGATGATGAAGGAACGGCGATATATTTCCAAGTCGGGATGGTGTGTGACGTGGAGGGGAACGTGCAGGTGGTGTTGTTCCCATGTGCCTGCTGCCCTTATCCTTCTAGGTGGTAGAGGTCGCGGGTTTGGGAGGTGCTGTCGAAGAAGCCTTGGCAAGTTGCTGCAGTGCATCCTGTGGATGGTACACACTGCAGCCACGTCTGCCGATGGTAAAGGCAGTGAATGTTTAGGGTGGTGGATGAGGTGCCAGTCAAGCAGGCTGCTTTGTCCTGGATGGTGTCAAGCTTCTTGAGTGTTGTTGGAGCTACACTCATCCAAGCAAGTATTCCATCACACGCCTGACTTGTGCCTTGTAGATGGTGGAAAAGCTTTGGGGAGTCAGGAGGTGAGTCACTCGTCACAGAATACCCAGCCTCTGACCTGCTCCTGTAGCCACAGTATTTATGTGGCTGGTCCAGTTAAGTTTCTGGGCAATGGTGACCCCCATGATGTTGATGATGGGAGATTCGGTGATGGTAATGCCGTTGAATGTCAAGGGGAGGTGGTTAGACTCTCTCTTGTTGGAGATGGTCATTGCCTGGCTCTTGTCTGGCGCGAATGTTACTTGCCACTTATCAGCCCAAGCCTGGATGTTGTCCAGGTCTTGTTGCATGCGGGCATGGACTGCTTCATTATCTGTGGGGTTGCGAATGGAACTGAACACTGTGCAATCATCAGCGAACATCCCCATTTCTGACCTTATGATGGAGGGAAGGTCATTGATGAAGCAGCTGAAGATGGTTGGGCCTAGGACACTGCCCTGAAGAACTCCTTCAGCAATGTCCTGGGGCTGAGATGATTGGCCTCCAACAACCACTACCATCTTCCTTTGTGTTAGATATGACTCCAGCCACTGGAGAGTTCTCCCTCTGATTCCCACTGACTTCAATTTTACTAGGGCTCCTTGGAACAACTCCCGAGATACACCGCTGACCTGTTTGGGCGGGCTGAGACCTCAGCCCATCATCTACAGCCGGATCCAAGATGGCAGATTGACTGCAGGTGCCGCCAGGGGCAGCTGTTGACCTTTGCCGGCGGCACGTTGCCATTGGAGACACCAGTGAACCTCCACCGCCAGCGCCTCTGAGAGCATTGCCGCTTGGACATTGATGTTACAGGGCGACCACAGCCTTATCTTATAAACAAAAAAATAGCCGTCCCACACCACATGGTGTTCAACAAAAGACCGCGGACTCACCAATCAAAGTCGTTGTAGTCATTCTTTGCTTCGCTCCAAAAGTAAAGGAGCACTAGTGCGAGGCCAAAGGTCACCACCAGGATCCCAAAGCAGAAGAATTCAAACTGGAGGGAGAGGGAACAGCAATGGAAGGAAATTAGAATCATAGAATAGAATCATAGAAGTTTACAACATGGAAACAGGCCCTTCGGCCCAACATGTCCATGTCGGCCAGTTTATACCACTAAGCTAGTCCCAATTGCCTGCACTTGGCCCATATCCCTCTATACCCATCTTACCCATGTAACTGTCCAAATGCTTTTTAAAAGACAAAATTGTACCCGCCTCTACTACTGCCTCTGGCAGCTCGTTCCAGACACTCACCACCCTTTGAGTGAAAAAATTGCCCCTCTGGACCCTTTTGTATCTCTCCCCTCTCACCTTAAATCTATGTCCCCTCGTTATAGACTCCCCCATCTTTGGGAAAAGATTTTGACTATCTACTTTATCTATGCCCCTCATTATTTTATAGACTTCTATAAGATCACCCCTTAACCTCCTACTCTCCAGGGAAAAAAGTCCCAGTCTATCTAACCTCTCCCTATAAGTCAAACCATCAAGTCCCGGTAGCATCCTAGTAAATCTTTTCTGCACTCTTTCTAGTTTAATAATATCCTTTCTATAATAGGGTGACCAGAACTGTACACAGTATTCCAAGTGTGGCCTTACTAATGTCTTGTACAGCTTCAACAAGACATCCCAACTCCTGTATTCAATGTTCTGACCAATGAAACCAAGCATGCCGAATGCCTTCTTCACCACCCTATCCACCTGTGACTCCACTTTCAAGGAGCTATGAACCTGTACTCCTAGATCTCTTTGTTCTATAACTCTCCCCAATGCCCTACTATTAACGGAGTAGGTCCTGGCCCGATTCGATCTACGAAAATGCATCACCTCACATTTATCTAAATTAAACTCCATCTGCCATTCATCGGCCCACTGGCCCAATTTATCAAGATCGCGTTGCAATCCTAGATAACCTTCTTCACTGTCCACAATGCCACCAACCTTGGTGTCATCTGCAAACTTATTAACCATGCCTCCTAAATTCTCATCCAAATCATTAATGTAAATAACAAATAACAGCGGACCCAGCACCGATCCCTGAGGCACACCGCTGGTCACAGGCCTCCAGTTTGAAAAACAACCCTCTACAACCACCCTCTGTCTTCTGTCGTCAAGCCAATTTTGTATCCAATTGGCTACCTCACCTTGGATCCCGTGAGATTTAAACTTATGTAACAACCTACCATGCGGTACCTTGTCAAAGGCTTTGCTAAAGTCCATGTAGACCACATCTACTGCACAGCCCTCATCTATCTTCTTGGTTACCCCTTCAAAAAACTCAATCAAATTCGTGAGACATGATTTTCCTCTCACAAAACCATGCTGACTGTTCCTAATCAGTCCCTGCCTCTCCAAATGCCTGTAGATCCTGTCTCTCAGAATACCCTCTAACAACTTACCCACTACAGATGTCAGGCTCACCGGTCTGTAGTTCCCAGGCTTTTCCCTGCCGCCCTTCTTAAACAAAGGCACAACATTTGCTACCCTCCAATCTTCAGGCACCTCACCTGTAGCTGTCGATGATTCAAATATCTCTGCTAGGGGACCCGCAATTTCCTCCCTGACCTCCCATAACGTCCTGGGATACATTTCATCAGGTCCCGGAGATTTATCTACCTTGATGCGCGTTAAGACTTCCAGCACCTCCCTCTCTGTAATATGTACACTCCTCAAGACATCACTATTTATTTCCCCAAGTTCCCTAACATCCATGCCTTTCTCAACCGTAAATACCGATGCGAAATATTCATTCAGGATCTCACCCATCTCTTGTGGTTCCGCACATAGATGACCTTGTTGATCCTTAAGAGGCCCTACTCTCTCCCTAGTTACTCTTTTGCCCTTTATGTATTTGTAGAAGCTCTTTGGATTCACCTTTGCCTTATCCCCTAGAACAGAAGGAAGCCATTCGGCCCATCGTGCCTCTTTGAAAGAGCTATCCAATTAGTCCCATTCCCCCTGCTCTTTCTCCATTGCCCTGCAAATTTTTCCTTTTCAAGTATTTATCCAATTCCCTTTTGAAAGTTACCATTGAATCTGTTTCCACCGCCCTTTCAGGCAGAGCATTCCAGATCACAACAACTCGCTGCGTAAAAAAAATTCTCCTCGTCTCCCCTCTGGCTCTTTTGCCAATTATCTTAAATCTGTCCCCTCTGGTTACCGACCCTCCTGCTACTGGAAACAGTTTCTCCTTATTTACCCAATCAAAACCCTTCATGATTTTGAACACCTCGATCAAATCTCCCCTTAACCTTCTCTGCTCTAAGGAGAACAATCCCAGCATCTCTGGTCTCTCCACACAACCATGTCAGACCTGGAATGAATTAATTTATTTTAAAACAGTGTACGGAGATGTATGGGGTGAGAAATGGTTTCACAGGTAATATGCAAAGCAGATACAGCTTAAAGTCACCTTGTCTTGATGGAAACTGACCAAACACACGATGAGATGGTGTCAGCCATGATGCTCACTGCCAAGCTGGTCACAGGGATTAATTATCAGGCCATGCAATTTCCTCATCCAAAGAACCAGGGGACATGGATTTAAGGTGATTGGCAAAAGAACCAAAGGTGACATGAGGAAAAACCTTTTTTTACACAGTGAGTGGTTAGGATCTGGAATGCACTGCCCGAGGGGGTGGTGGAGGCAGATTCAATCATGGCCTTCAAAAGGGAACTGGATAAGTACTTGAAAGGAAAAAACTTGCAGGGACTAGCTAGATTGCTCTTGCATAGAGCCGGCACGGACTCGATGGGCCGACTGGCCTCCTTCCGTGCTGTAACCTTTCTATGATTCTCATCCCAAAACTCATTTATGAGAAAGACGTGCATTTATATAGCACCTCTCACGGCCTCAGGACATCCCAAAGCGCTTTACAGCCAATTAACCGCACATTGTCACTGTTGTAATGTAGGGAAATGCAGCAGCCAATTTGCAGACAGCAAGGTCCCAAGTAAGGGAATTTGATAATAACCAGATAATCTGTTTTTCGTGATGCTGGTTGTGGGATAAATATTGGTCAGAACACCTGGGACAACTCTCCTGCTCTTCTTTGAAATAGGATTGTTTACCTCCACTTGAGAGAGCAGATGGGACCTCAGTTTAACATCTCATCCGAAAGACGGCACACTCCAACAGTGCAGCACTCCCTCAGTACTGCACTCGAATGTCAGGCCAGATTATTATGCTCAAGTCCCTGGAGTGGGGTTATGAACGTACAAACCTTCTAACTCAGAGGTGAGAGCGTTACCACTGAGCAAGGTACATTTTCCAGCAAAGGTCACTGGTGGGAACCCTGGCTGATTTCCCCACCTATCATCTCCATCGGTCGTGTGACTGGTTGGAAGAGCCTCTGACAATACAACACTCCCCCAGTCATCTCCCCTTTTCCCTTCGCCCCACCATTGGCGGCCGTGCCTTCAGATGCCTGGATCCCACTCACTGGAATTCTCTCCCTAAACCCCTCCGCCTCTCCACCTCCCACTCCTCCTTTTACTCCACCTCTTCGACTAAGCTTTTGTTCACCCCTCCTAATCTCTCCTTCTTTGACTGGGCATCCATTTTCCCCCTGCCTCTGTGAAAGCACCATTGGGACATCTTTGTTGTTGTTGTTTCAACCTTGATGATGTGCCCAAGTCTTGGCAAGTGGATCTTCTGTTGTGAGCCGTATGATGGAGGTTGTTTACTGCACTGGGGGGGGGGAAAGACACCAGCAGCTGTTCTGCTAGCAATTTCCTGCAGTGATTGAAGGCTCTGGTTAATTATAACTCAAGTAAAGACAGCCAGGTAAACAATTAACAGCGCGGGGGTGGGAAGAGAAGCCATTGCTGGAGATGCTCTGGCCACGATTGGATGCATAGAATTACTTAGAATTTACAGCACAGAAACAGGCCATTCGGCCCAACTGGTCCGTGACAGTGTTTATGCTCCACACCAGCCTCCTCCCACCCTACTTCATCTCACCCTATCAGCACATCCTTCTAATGGGTTAGGTAAGAGTGGAGCCGTGCAAGGACTGAGCCGGACAATGGAGGCGTAGATGTTACAGGAGGATGATCACCAACTTTACCGCAACGTGCCATCTAATCGGGTACAGTAGCGCAGTGGTTTTGTTACTGGACTAGAGGCCTGGACCAATAACCCAGGTAAATGTGAGTTCAAACCCCACCACGCCAGTTTGAGAATTTGAATTCAGTTAAACAAATTCTCGGAAATAAAAAAAAAATCTGGCATCAGTAAAAGTGACCATGGAACCGTCGAATATGTCGTAAATAACCCAACTGGTTCACTAATGTCCTTTAAGGAAGGAAACCTGCCGTCCTTACCCGGCCTGGGCCGATTTGTGACTCCAGCCCCCGCACCAATGTAGTTGACGCTCAACTGCCCTCTGGAGTGGGCCTTGCAAACCACTCAGTTGTAACAAACTGCCATCTGCAGTGGTTCAAGAAAGAGGCCCACTACCACCTTCGCAGGGCAACTAGGGACGGGCAATAAATACCCGCCTTGCCAGCAATGCCCACACATCCTGAGAATAAATTATATATTCACTTTTAGAGCAGTGCAGCCAAAAGCTTTTCCCCTTTCTCACCTGCACTTCTAAGAGTAAGCAGTCAGAACTAAAAGGAACCATCAAACGGCACCAGACCAAAGGCCTCTTAAAGGTACAGAGCAGGTGTCACACTGGGACCCGACAGCACTGCACAGGTCAGCACCCCCCAGATACAAATGTTAAGAGGTGGAAGAGTGGGACACAGAGGTCAGTCTCCGGAGGCAGGAACAAATTAAAAGCACCATCCAAGTCAGCCATCCCAGAATGGTTGGCGGCAGCAGCCATCTTGTATTTAAAGGGGCCGTACATAGTTTACGTCACGCTTAAAGAATACTGGTCTTAACGGCTCATGTACTCAATTTTCGATACGCCAACAAAATCTCAGGTACTCACGTGTCATGTCACATGACTCCATTACCCACTCATATAAAGCAAACGGGGGTGATAACTAACCGGGGGTGATAACTAACCGGGGTTTTCCTAATTTTATCCGGAAACTTCCGAAACATTTTCAAATTCCAACCAGAACGTTCTGACATGTTCAAAACTTCGAGCGACTGAAGTAAACAAGACAAGCTTTTACCAAAAACGGAGGTTGTCACTTCCCAAAAAATAATCGCAAAAGTCACGGGAACAAAATGGTTACAAGAACTTGCATCGTTGTAGCACCTTCATCAGAACGGCATCCCTCGGCACTTTATAGCGGGAAAAATAAAAAAAGGAGGAATGGACCTCGAGCCAGGGCGAGAGATTCAAAAGGGATGACTGAAAATTTGGTTGTCGTTGACCTTCATTTGACAGTAGAAATGAAAATGGGGAGAGATGTATAACGGGCGGCTGAATCCATATACTATCGGCCAAAGTCAAAATTAACCCTCGCGCCCCCCCCCCGCCCTGTCCCCCACCCTGTCCCCCGCCCCCCCGCCCTGTCCCCCACCACAGGTTCTTAAACCAACAATGAAAACTGACTTTAACGATCCAACATTTTTCTCTAAAAGGCAAACTCGAAGTCATCCAAAGTGATCAGAACTAAAACCTGAAATGGCCCAATTTGGTGAGGGTGGGGATGGGAGGTGAGCAGGGAGCAGACTCGGGAAGGATTCCAACCGTCGCGCCCACTGGACCGCGCTCGTAACAGTGTAGAACGGCGAGTCCTTACCTTGCTACAGCAGAATTCTCCGGGCAGGATCCGGGTGCGTTGGTAGCGCCTCCACTGGCAACCGTACAGCCCCGCCAGGCAGGAGAGGAAAGGTTGGTACTCATACCGCTGCAGCAACCGCCTGCGAACTATCTGCAGCTTCCCCAGTTTGACTTTGGTGAGCTGGATTGGAGTGCTGCCCATCTGTCACAAGTCAGGCGTTCCCTGCTCTGCAAAGACAGAAGAGCGATGAACAGCCACATCAAATTGGGACCCGAGTGAGCACCCTCTACTTCTAATGTTGAGACGCGGTTCCCCGGAGACTAGCTGTCGTCCCACACCTTGCCCAGGCAGCCATTCTCCATGTCCGAGCTTGGACAGCAAGCCATCATCGGCTGCTCGACCATGAATCTAAGCTCCTTCCTGCCCTCGCCCAACATCTCACTTTCCAGCAGGGGGTGATCAAGAGTGCAAACTCCTCTCTCTAGCCCTGTCCACTGAGGCCAATTATTGCAAACCCCTTCGCTGCTCTACCTAACCCAGCACAGACTAGAGATCAAACCTGAGACCTTCTCGGTCTGGATGGCTCAATGTGAGAGCAGGCACTGTATTTACTCAGGAATCTCATCTCCCTGGGGGTAATTTTAACCTTGGGCGACGGTGTAAAACAAACGATATCAAATTGGTCGCCCATTTTTACACCTCGTCCAATTTTCCTTTTCGTTGAAGTCAACGGAATGGAAAATCACCGATGGGCGAGCAATTCGATATCACCTGTTTCACCATTGGCCAAAGTTAAAATTACCCCCTGTGTTTGGACACCAGAGAACTATGACACTGACAGAAACAACAACTTGCATTTATATAGCGCCTTTAGTGTAGTAAAACGTCCCAAGGCGCTTCACAGGAGAGATCATCAAACAAAATTTAACACTAAGCCACATAAGGAGATATTAGGACTGGTGACCGAAAGCTTGGTCAAAAAGGTAGGTTTTAAGGAGTGTCTTAAAAGGAGGAGAGAGAGGCGGAGAGGTTTAGGGAGGGAATTCCAGAGCTTAGGGCCGAGGCAGCTGAAGGGCACGGCCGCCAATGGTGCAGCGATAGTGACCACCAGAGATTCTCTCAGTGGCCATTTTGAGAAAAACAGAAAAGTACGAATGGCCTCCTTCTGTGCCGTAAATTTCTATTTCTGTGATCCCTAGTCTGTGCTGAATGGGTGATTCAGCCAGTGTGACCACAGTGCGCCCTATCTGGCCTCAACACCTGGGTTGGGGAAAGAAGGTTTGGCCAGGCTTCTCGCGTTAGATCGCTGTCCAATGAACCCTACTGGAAGTGGTATGTGGATCTACAGTGAGATCAGGATTGAGCTCAACACTACGACTGTATGGGCTGAACCCAGTGCTGCCCTCACTCCACACCACACAGGGGGCACTTTTCCAACATTAGCAACTGTCTCCATCAGGTTTCAATGCTGCACCTGGTCAACATTTATGCATAATGGAGACCAATCTCGGTGGGTAAACTCCCTCTGTTTTATTCTGCTTGCTTTTCCAGAAGGTATAGTATCATTGTGTGATACAGCACAGGAGGAGGCCATTCGGCCCATCATGCCTGTGCCTGCTCTTTGAAAGAGCTATCCAATTAGTCCCACTCCCCCTGCTCTTCCCTATAGCCCTGTAATTTTTTTCCTTCAGGTATTTATCTAATTCCCTTTTCAAAGTAACTATTGAATCTGCTTCCACCGCCCTGTCAGGCAGTGAATTCCAGATCATAACAACGCATTACGTAAAAAAATGATTCCTCATGTCGCCTCTGGTTCTTTTGCCGATCACCTTAAATCCGTATCCTCTGGTTACCGACCCTTCTGCCACTGGAAACAGTTTCTCCTTATTTACTCTATTAAAATCGCTCAGGATTTTGAACACCTCTATTAAATCTCCCCTTAACTTTCTCTGCTCTAAGGAGAACAATCCCAACTTCTCCAGTCTCTCCACACAACTGAAGTCCCTCATCCTTGATACCATTCTAGTAAATCTCTTCTGCACCCTCTCCAAGGCCTTGACATCCTTCCTAAAATGTGGTGCCCAAAATTGAACACAATACTCCAGTTGAGGCCTAACCAGAGATTTATAAAGGTTTAGCATAATTCTTGCTTTTGTACTCTATGTTTCTATTAATAAATCCCAGGATCCCGTATGCTTTTATAACAGCCTTCTCAACTTGTGCTGCCACCTTCAAAGATTTGTGTATGTGCACCCCCAGGTCTCTCTGTTCCTGCACTCCCTTTAAAATTGTACCCTTTAGTTTATATTGCCTCTCCTCATTCTTCCTACCAAAATGTATCATTTCACACTTCTCTGCATTAAATTTCATTGCTGCAGGAGTTCCTCAGGGCAGTGTCCTAGGCCCAACCATCTTCAGCTGCTTCATCAATGACCTTCCCTCCAAAATAAGGTCAGAAATGGGGATGTTCGCTGATGACTGCACAGTGTTCAGTTCCATTCGCAACACCTCAAATAATGAAGCAGTCTGAGCCCGCATGCAGCAAGACCTGGACAACATCCAGGCTTGGGCTCATAAGTAGCAAGTAACATTCACGCCAGATAAGTGCCAGGCAATGACCATCTCCAACAAGAGAGAGTCTAACCACCTCCCCTTGACATTCAACGGCATTACCATCGCTGAATCCCCCACCATCAACATCGTGAGGGTCACCATTGACCAGAAACTTAACTGGACCAGCCATATAAATACTGTGGCTACGAGAGCAGGTCAGAGGCTGGATATTCTGCGGCGAGTGACTCACCTCCTGACTCCACAAAGCCTTTCCACCACCTACAAAGCACAAGTCAGGAGTGTGATGGAATACTCTCCACTTGCCTGGATGAGTGCAGCTCCAACAACACTCAAGAAGCTCGACACCATCCAAGATAAAGCAGCCCGCTTGATTGGCACCCCATCCACCACCCTAAACGTCCCTTCACCACCGGCGCACAGTGGCTGCAGTGTGTACCATCCACAGGATGCACTGCAGCAACTCGCCAAGGCTTCTTCGACAGCACCTCCCAAACCCGCGACCTCTACCACCTAGAAGGACAAGGGCAGCAGGCACATGGGAACAACACCACCTGCACGTTCCCCTCCAAGTCACACACCATCCCGACTTGGAAATATATCGCTGTTCCTTCATCGTCACTGGGTCAAAATCCTGGAACTCCCTTCCTAACAGCACTGTGGGAGAACCTTCACCACACGGACTGCAGCAGTTAAAGAAGGCGGCTCACCACCACCTTCTCAAGGGCAATTAGGGATGGGCAATAAATGCCGGCCTCGCCAGCGACGCCCACATCCCATGAACGAATAAAAAATTCATCTGCCATGTGCCTGCCCATGTGGACAAAGACATCACTATGAAGACACTCTTAGCTCCCAGCTCTCCTCGCCTTTCCAGATGACATGCGGAACACTCCTTGTTCTCGGCCTACTCAGGCCCATCCCCCATCTCTTCTTCTAGTACTGAGTTACATAGGAACATACGAAAATGAGGGGCAGCAAAAGACCCGCTGGCCCATTAAGCCTGCTCCACGCTCATAATGCCTGGAGCATCCTAACTAGACGCTTCCTACCTGCCCCCCTTGCAGCCATGAAATCTCCTGGGAGAGGCAAAAAAAACTCGGAAAAGAATCCCAGGGCCAAAAAAGGGAAAGATGGGAACTTCCTCTCCCACCTACTCAGGCGATGGAAACCAGTCCGGCGGGAGGGGGGGGGGGGGTGCGGGGGCACATTGTCCCTGCTCACGTTAACTGTTGGTTCGCTTTCTGGCCTCTTTATTCTGGGGCGTAAAGTATCAGCTTGGTTCAGCGAGTAACATTTGCTTCTGTCCTTCTTTTCTCTCCACAGGTGATGAATCTGTATCCAAAATATCAACCCATCCCGTCTTTACTCCAAGCCCGAAAGTGGTGGGTTCAAACCCCGCTCCCGGACTTCAGACCAGCCGCACCAGTGCAGTACTGAGGGAGTGTTTCACTCTCGGAGCTCATGCCCTTTGAAAGAGATGCAAAAACCAAGAAGATATTTGCCTGTGCCTGTGATTCAGGTGGACGGTGACGATCCGATGGTACAATCCAAAGGACAGTGAGTTCTCCCGGTGTCCTGGACAACATTTATAAAGCGACCAACCCCAGCCAAAAACAGATTAACTGGCCATTCATCTCATTTTGCTGTTGGTGGTACCTTGCTGGCGTGGAATGGTTGTTGCCATTTGCCTACATAACAACAGTCACTGCACTTCAAAGTATTTTAGAGTAGACAGGGCTTGATGGCCGGCGCGGACACGATGGGCCGAAGGGCCTCTATCCGTGCTGTATGACTCTATGACTCTAAATTCATTATAAGCGAAGAGCTTTTGGATGTTTGAGGGGCGTGATAATGCGCTATATAAATACAAGTCTTCTTTTCTCTCCATATGTTAGTACAGGTGATGAATCTGTATCCAAAATATTAACCCATCTCGTCTTTACTCAGAGAGTGGTGAGAATGTGGAACTCGCTGCCACAAGGAGTAGTTGAGGCAAATAGCATAGATGCATTTAAGGGGAAGCCAGCTAAGTACACGAGGGAGAAAGGAATAGAAGATAGGGTGAGATGAGGTAAATAGAATGGGAGGAGGCTAGTGTGGAGCATAAATACCAGCACAGACCTGTTGGGCCGAATGGCCTGTTTCTGTGCTGTAAATTCTATGTAATTATGTAATCTTTGTTCAGATACTAAATGACCTGCAGTACAATTTGCTCAGTATAACATGCACTGTTTAAGGACACAGTCCAATTGATTTCTACAAAATCTGTTTATTAAACGCGTAGAAGAATAAGAAGCATTTTCTAGAGCGAATTGCAATCTTTCTAGCTAATGTAAATATCAATTTGCCAACTTAATGTGCCTGGTGGAAGCTGCTTTGTATAAATATTAAACCGTAAGCTCTTCAAACCAGCTCATTAACATAAATATCAAACTGCGAGTTTCCAGATCAATCAGAAAAATCAATTTAGGGGGGGTGACGTATCCTGGTGAGGGTCTCTCACGGGACACGTTACCTGGTTTAGTGACACCTTCCATTAACGTCCCAAAACTATAACATCAAAACTGGACACTGAGCAGGGAGGGGTCAAGAGTTAGGGGAGTTATTGAAGGCAAGATCAGGGCTCGACCTGTAATTTTCATTTAGAGGGAAAAATTAATTTTAAAACAAAGTGCAAAAAAAAAATCGAGTGCCAATCATAATCACGACGAACGGGATAATTGAGTTGGAATGGTACAATACCCAATCAAACAACAAACCAGGGTAGAGGTACGAATTCTAAGCCGACCTTAACTCACCTGGGCTGGGGAAAATATATTGGACAATGGCACTGTCCTATTGGAAAATGCTGGTACGTGTGTGTGGTGCCCCCCACAGTCGAATAATCTATGCTCACTGTCAAGGCTTACACATGAACAACGGTCACTTGAACAAAATACCGGAGGAAGACTGGCCTCCGCTATTTGAAGTGTAAACTTCAAAGTATAAACCTCTTAACTGAGACCTCAGTGGGTGGGGGGGGGGGGGGGGGGGGGTGAGGGTGGGGGGAGTTAGAGGAATTAATGATGTCTCTCACTGCCCTCTACAGGTATGAAAGCCACGTTCCCCGCCGTGACAGGGAATGGACGTCCGTTTGATACTACCACAGTGACAGTCCTTGAACAACGTAAAGTCCCATGTTGGTTACGGCTTGGAGTGCAGTTTTGGCCGTGCCGGGCCAGGGGAGAAGGTTTGGAATGGGTTGGGTCCAGGCCAAAGATGGGGGGGGTGGGGGAGGCGCGATGGCAGTGCAGTAAAGGGAGTGGGGAATAGGCCACCTCGGGAAGCAGAGGGGAGGGGAAAGGTAAACCTAGGCGTTGGGAGAGGCCGGGTGAGCCAGCAGGAAGGGTGGTGAGTGACGGGTCAGATTTTAATAAGCCAGAGGCAGGTGGCACCATGAAGAACAGCGACACTGTGCCACCCGCCTCAGAGACACAGCTGAGAAGAAGGTATAGACAGTAAGCGTGACAAGCAAGGTGTGACAGACAAGTGTGACAGAAACATCGTGACAGGAAGTGCATGACAGGAAGTGCGTGACAGGAAGTGAGTGCTACAGGCAAGACAGAACGGGGGTGAAATCGGACTTCGACGAAAGTGCAAAACAGGCGATCGCGAATCGGCAGCTTCTCAGAATCATACACCACAGGAGGAGGCCATTCGGCCCATCGTGCCTGTGCCGGCTCTTTGAGAGAGCTATCCAATTAGTCCCACTCCCCTACTCTTTCCCCATAGCCCTGAAAATGTTCTCCTTTTCAAATATTTATCCAATTCTCCTTTGAAAGTCAGTGCTAAATCTGCTTCCGCCGCCCTTTCAGGCAGAGCATTCCGGATCATAACAACTCACTGCGTAAAAAAAAAATTCTCCTTAGCTCCCCCCTTGTTCTTTTGCCAATTATCTTAAGTCTGTCCCCTCTGGTTACCGACCCTCCCGCCAGTGGAAACAGTTTCTCCCTATCTACTCCATCAAAACCATTCATGATTTTGAACCCCTCGATTAAATCCTCCCCTTAACCTTCTCTGCTCTAAGGAGAACAACCCCAGCTTCTCCAGTCTCTCTATTAATGGGGGGGACAAAAATCGGGGGGGGTGGGGGTGTAAAAGGGGCTGTCGATTTGCTATCGTCTATCTCGTGCTTTAACTGAAGACCGATTTCACCCCCATTATACATATTAACGGCCCTCCTGTGGCAATGCTCCGCGATCTGAAGCATTTTACTCCCAGGCTGCCATCAATATCTACAGGGGAGATTTACCGTCTCCCCTCCCCACGACCAAGAGATGCCACATTTAAGGGGACATCACTGCCCAACACTGCGACAGATATCGGGAAGTGAAGAACATGCATTTAAATAGCGCCTTGTGATGTACAAAAAAAACATTAAAGAGCAGAACAGAAAATTCAAAGAGCTCAGTTTATTTTTTTGAAACACCGACCTTTAGTTTTCATGTTCTGTTCATCCAGGAGACAGTACACTCCGTACTGGATCCTGCCCTTTAATGCTTCTATTGACTAACAATTAACCAAATCAATATTGTATAGACTGAAACCAAACCCTAACTCCGTCCTCCCCACCACCACGGTCAGTCCCAGCTAATGATTTTATTCCACACTTCACTCAGCCAGCTAGCAGCACTTTCACAGATCTGCCCAAGCTTTATCACTGAACGACTTTGGTGTTCTGCAGAGAACATATCAATCGCAAAGAGAGACTCGGTAATGACTCAGACTGCTCCCTTAAACCCAATTATTGTTAGTCTCATCACATTGCCCCTGCACATGTTCACTTGAATCATTTACATCTTGGGCTCCCCCCCCCCTCTCATTTTCTCCCCCCCCCCCCCAGTTCAGCTCTTCATGAATATGAATGTGTGCTGGTTAAATGGGACAACACAGTGTTTGCCCGTAATCACGATGAACGATCAGTAAGACAAGTGATTTGGTGTAGCATGAAATCCCACAAGAAGGCCCTTAAATTCCTACACTTGCCGATCACTGGCAATGCGGCCCCAATAACACCCAATGGTGTCTTCCGTGGCTCAGTGGGTAGCAGTCTTGTGTCTGAGCCAGAAGGCCGCTGGTTCGAGCCCCACTCCAGAGACTTGAGCACAAAATCCAGACCGACACTCCCAGTGCAGTACCGAGGGAGTGCTGCACTGTTGGAGGTGCCGTCTTTTGGATGAGGTGTTAAACCGAGGGCCCCGTCTGCCCTCTCGGGTGGATGTAAACAGATCCCATGGCCACTATTTCAAAGAAAAGCAGGAGAGTTCTCCCAGGTGTCCTAGGCCAATATTTATCCCTCAACCAACATCCCTAGAAACAGATTATCTGGTCATTATCACATTGCTGTTTGTGGGATCTTGCTGTGAGCAAATTGGCTGCAGCGTTCCCTACATTACAACAGTAACTACACTTCAAAAGTATTTAATTGGCTGTAAAGCGCTTTGGGACGTCCTGAGGCTGTGAAAGGTGCTATATAAATGCAAGTTCTTTCTTTCCTTCAATTTAGTCTCAGTGTACGAGGTGAGCTGCTCCTCGGTCTTTGCCAGTGCCACTCAAGCTTCACCAAGTTGTCTGGTGGGCCCCACCCGTCCTCACCCAACCCAGTGAGGTCAACCTCGGCCTCCGAATCAGCCAACGTTCGTTTTTCTGGTCATTATCCAGCGAGCCCTGCTGGAAAGGGTCCATGTGATTTGGGGAATCAAGCTCGACAGTGATGCCCTCCACGGTTAAACAGCCCACTGTCGCTAAGTTCAAAGGTGAAGAATGACCATTTGAGCTCCTGTGAATCTGGACCCCACAACAAGAGTCAGCAGCTCAGCTGAAAGGGGATGGAAACCAGTGCCAGAACTTTCTACAATGGCGGTGGGGGAGGGGGGAGGGTTGTGAAATGGGCGATATCGCAATCGCGGCCCATTGAAGTCGGTGGAAATGAAAATTGGACGAGGTGTGTAAGAGGCGGCCCATCAGATATCGCCTGTCCGAGGCGAGCGTGCTACCCACTAAGCCACAGCTGAAACTCAGGGTGGGACTTTGACCTTGAGCGGACGGGTGGCTTAGTGGGTAGCACGCTCGTCTCTGGCTCAGAAGGTCAAGTCTCACTCCAGAGACTTGATCTCCTAATCCAGGCTGTGCAGTGCTACGCCATTGGAGGTGTCGTCTTTCAGATCGGATGAGACATTAAACCGAGGCCCTCTCGGGTCTTTGTAAAAAATCCCATGTTTGAAGAAGAGCAGGGGAGGTGTCCTTTTTTTTTATATTCGTTCATGGGATGTGGGCGTCGCTGGCGAGGCCGGCATTTATTGCCCATCCCTAATTGCCCTCGAGAAGGTGGTGGTGAGCCGCCTTCTTGAACCGCTGCAGTCCATGTGGTGAAGGTTCTCCCACAGTGCTGTTAGGAAGGGAGTTCCAGGATTTTGACCCAGCAACGATGAAGGAACGGCGATATATTTCCAAGTCGGGATGGTGTGTGACTTGGAGGGGAACATGCAGGTGGTGTTGTTCCCACGTGCCTGCTGCCCTTGTCCTTCTAGGTGGTAGAGGTCGCGGGTTTGGGAGGTGCTGTCGAAGAAGCCTTGGCGAGTTGCTGCAGTGCATCCTGTGGATGGTACACACTGCAGCCACGGTGCACCGGTGGTGAAGGGAGTGAATGTTTAGGGTGGTGGATGGGGTGCCAATCAAGCGGGTTGCTTTGTCCTGGATGGTGTCGAGCTTCTTGAGTGTTGTTGGAGCTGCACTCATCCAGGCAAGTGGAGAGTATTCCATCACACTCCTGACTTGTGCCTTGTAGATGGTGGAAAGGCTTTGGGGAGTCAGGAGGTGAGTCACTCGTCGCGGAATACCCAGCCTCCGACCTGCTCTTGTAGCCACAGTATTTATATGGCTGGTCCAGTTAAGTTTCTAGTCAATGGTGACCCCCAGGATGTTGATGGTGGGGGATTCGGCGATGGTAATGCCGTTGAATGTCAAGGGGAGGTGGTTAGACTCTCTCTTGTTGGAGATGGTCATTGCCTGGCACTTGTCTGGCGCGAATGTTACTTGCCACTTATTGGCCCAAGCCTGGATGTTGTCCAGGTCTTGCTGCATGCGGGCTCGGACTGCTTCATTATCTGAGGGGTTGCGAATGGAACTGAACACTGTGCAGTCCTGGCCAACTCTCAAAGAGCCGGCACAGGCACAATGGGCCGAATGGCTTCCTTCTGTGCTGTAAGATTCCACGAACATTTATCAAACAACATGCACAAAAGCAACAGATTATCATCTCATTGCTGTTTGTGGGACCTTGCTGTGCGCAAATTGGCTGCTGCATTTCCTACATTACAGCAGTGACTACACTTCAAAAGTATCTCATCTACTGCAAAAGCTTTGGAAGTTCTGAGGAAGGATTATATAAATGTATGTTCGTTCTTTCTTCTATCTGTGAACGAAAGGTTAAGGAATTTTTGAGACAGGGATAAAACAAACTCTCAGCTGTGGCACCAAGAGCCCACGACGACAGAATCACTTTATATAAACCAGCAGTTACACAGTCAAATAAGACAAACCCCACTCTAAAATAAAATAATTAAAAAACAAACAAAAATCTGTACACTTAAATAATGCAAACAACTCTGTATCAACAATCCGTCCGTGTAGCTCAGATACTGGGGGAAGGAGGTTTACTCCAAGGCTGAAAAAACTCAGGGATAATTTCAATTCTCCTGTAGTGGTCGATCGAAGTTAGGAATTAACATTAAGCACTGAAAATAACCCGAGGAATTAACAAGAAACGCCACACGTTCACCTGAGAAATGAACACCTGGGTTGGTTGTCTGAGAAATTAAACTGAGAACCTTCCAATTGCACTTCTTCCAACCTTTCAGAGATCATATTTCGAAACATATCCATCCTTAGACTGATTATTTGTCCCCCCGATCTTGAGGTATTGTTTTATTTTTAACGCTTCTCTTAGTTTTAAGATTTGAAAAAGAATGCACCTGCCCACAGACGGCGCTTGTCGTACACACGACCTCTCTAGAATCATAGAATCATAGAAGTTACAACATGGAAACAGGCCCTTCGGCCCAACATGTCCATGTCGCCCAGTTTATACCACTAAGCTAGTCCCAATTGCCTGCACTTGGCCCAATAGAATCATAGAAGTTACAACATGGAAACAGGCCCTCTCTAGGTGCACCTTAAGATGTCTCTTAGTCAGAGCCAACGCTTCTCTCCCCAGGGGTTTCGTTTTATTGACAAGCGAGGCATGCCACCTTAAAGCGGGCATCGTCAATAAAAAAAAAGGTAAATAAGAATATTCTGCACAGCGACATCCGCGTCGACTCGGCCCACTTCCCATAAACAACAATTACACCGGATCATATCAACTTAACAGGAAGAATAAAATAACTAAAATTCCCTAACAACCAATTTGAATTTAAAGCTGTACTGCCTTGTTCCCCATCCTTCACTAAGTCATTATGTTGCTGCATTTTTTGTTGTAGTTACACAGAATTTCATAGAAATTACAATAGGGTGACAGGCCATTTGACCCAACCAGTCCATGCTGGCGTTTATGCTCCACACAAGCAGTGGTCCTAATCCCACCTTCCCACCCTCGTCCCCATATTTCTTTATCTCTCATTTCTTCAATCACCTATGAGAGAGTGATTTACAGGCTGGAAGTTAATCGAGGGGTTCGGAAGGTTTATATACATAGAATAACGAATAAGTTGGAATTCAGGCCCCACTCCAGAGACTTGAGCACATAATCCAGGCTGGCACTCCCAGCGTCAGTACGGAGGGAGTGCTGCACTGTCAGCGGTGCCGTCTTTCGAATGAGGCGTTAAACTGAGGCCCCGTCTGCCCTCTCAGGTGGATGTAAAAGATCCCACGGCACTATTTCGAAGACAAGCAGAGGAGTTCTCCCCGGTGTCCTGGCCAATATTTATCCCTCAACCAACATCACTAAAAACAGAGTATCTGGTCATTATCGTGTTGCTGTTTGTGGGATCTTGCTGTGTGCAAATTGACTGCCGAGTTTCCTACATTACAACAGTGACTACACTTCAAAAGTACTTCATTGGCTGTAAAGCGATTTGGGACGTCCTGAGGTTGTGAAAGGCACTGTATAAAGGCAAGTTCTTTCTTAGATGCATTTCTAGCAATTTTCTGCTTCTATTACAAATATATATATGAGGACAGAAAGAGAAAGGGCCATTCAGATCATGTAGCTCACTCCACCAGGACCAGTTCCATCTCCCACTTGGACTGGAACATCAAAGATTATTCAAAGACAACGAAAAGGCCCATTCAGCCCAACAGAAGCTTTGTCCCTCAAGTATTCTACCCCTCCCAGCCTAGCATCCAACTGCACTTTGAACATCCTTAATATCTATAACTTTATTACCCTGCCTGGCAGATTATTACTAACATGTGCAGTGGTTATGTTACTGCACTAGTAATGCAGAGTAGAGGAAGCTTTACACTGCACCCATGATCCGGCGCTGGCTCGATGGGCCGAATGGTCTCCTTATGGGCCCTAACCATTCTATGTGCCAATGCTTGATGCTAGCTATGAGTGCCCTAACAATGATGTGGAGATGCCGGTGATGGACTGGGGTTGACAAATGTAAAGAATCTTACAACACCAGGTTATAGTCCAAATGTAAAGAATCTTACAAGACCAGGTTATAGTCCAACAAAAGACAGAGTTCTGGCCGTTTGTGTATTCGGTGGTCCTGTAGGTAACATCTCTCTGTCTGAACACTTTGATTGCCTTGACAACGGGCAGTTGGAAAGACTATCTGTAATCATCAGGTATTGTTCTCTGACTATAAATGCAAAACGTTCAAGGAATCCCACTCACTCACCTGACGAAGGAGATAATCTCCGAAAGCTTGTGATTTTCAAATAAAACTGTTGGACTATAACCTGGTGTTGTAAGAGTCTTTACATTTGCCCTAACAATGACAATCTCTCAACAAATTTACAAAACAAAAAGTTTTTTTTTAAAAAAAGGACAGTCCCCCAATTAAAAGTTCTATTGGTAGGTCCGATTCCATAAGTTCCACGAAACGTAGTTCTTCGGTTGGGTCCGTTATGTGTCGGAACTGCAACAGCCAAAGTCATTTTTCCACATAAATCTGCTCCCTAGCACTACCGTCATTCAGACTGATAAAATCACAAATCCATCTAGGCTGCATTTTTTTCAGTCTCTATGCTTTTAGACAGCACTGCAGTGAAATCCAGACACACATATACACCCATAAAAGGCACTCCAATTGTACAGAATTCCAAAGGGCCAAATCCCTTTCCATTCTCCGGCACTGCAGTACAGCAAACATCTTCTGAATCACTCCACTGTAGACAATTCCTGCTCCAAAGCATGAAACAACAACAACACTAACAACAACTTGCATTTATATAGCGCCTTTACCAGAGTAAAACGTCCCAAGGCGCTTCACAGGAGCGATTATCAGACAAAATTTGGTACCTCGACAAATAAGGAGATATTAGGACAGGTGACCAATACTTTGGTCAAAAAGGTAAGCTTTAAGGAGCATCTTAAAAGGAGAGAGAGGTAGAGAGGTGGAGAGGTTCAAGGAGGGAATTCCAGAGCTTAGGGCCTAGGCAGCTGAAAGCACGGCCGCCAATGGTGGAGCGATTAAAATTGGGGATGCGCAAGAGGCCAGAATTGGAGGAGCGCAGAGATCTCGGAGGGTTGTAGGGCTGGAGAAGGTTACAGAGATAGGGAGGCCATGGAGGGATTTGAAAACAAGGATGAGAATTTTAAAATCGAGGCGTTCCTGGACCGGGAGCCAATGTAGGTCAGCGAGCACAGGGGGTGATGGGTGAACGGGACTTGGTGCGAGTTAGGATACGGGGCAGCAGAGTTTTGGATGAGCTCAAGTTTACGAAAGGGGGGGTGGGAAGGATGCCAGCCAGGAGAAACAGTCCCTAATTTTAATGTCCTGCGTTCTATCTTGTTGTTAATCATCGGCCGATAATCACCGCACATTTTAGCAGTCAGATTTTTTTTTAAATGTGCAATACCTGCTTGTTTTAGTGCACAATGTCCCTGGTTAGAGTGAATTCCTGAACGAACCATTACACAGTCTGAGATACATAGATTTTCAAATCAACCCCTCCGACACATTTGGTAGGAGCCAGGTACAATCCCAATCCAATCAACATTTTCTCTGCAAAATTAACAGAATTTATATCTGGATCAAACCTTCCACCATTCACCTTCTAGGTCTCAAAGGGGCCTTGTTTTCATTTAAAGACGAGCGTTGAGCAAATTTTTCTTCATTTGCTTTCCAAACATGAGATGCAGCGAAACTCAATATTGCGATACGATGACACACTTTAAATTATCGCACTGTGAGAAAGGTTTTGACAGTTTTTCCATCAGGGTGCCACTTTAAAATAAAATCGCTAGGTTCTGAAATTCAATCTGTGTCCTAGTAGAAATGGGCCCACTTCATAAAAACTGCCCCTAATGTAACACTAATTGGCATCTCTTACTCAGAGAGGTCACAATATAACTGGTAGGGAGGTGGGAAAATGTCACTGTTATGAGCAAAGTGGAGGATGCCCTTCTTTCTACAGCACATTGCTGGTCAGAGAGAGTGCTTTACTCTGCATCTAAAAGCTTCTCTATTTTAGACGAGCGCTGTTGATTGTAGGAACCAAGGAACATTGGGAACAGGAGTAGGCCATTCAGCCCCTCGAGCCTGCTCCGCCATTCAATTGGATCATGGCTGATCTACACTTCGATTACCCGCCTTAGCGCCGATACCGAATAAAGATTCATCGATCTCAGTCTTGGAAGTTCCAGTTGTCCCCCAGCATCCACAGCCTTTTGGAGGAGGGAGTTCCAGATTTCTACTCCCCTTTGTGTGAAAAAGTGCTTCCTGATTTCGCTCATGAACGGCCTAGCTCTAATCTTAAGATTATGTCGCCTTGTTCTTGATTCCCCCACCACCAGAGGAAACAGTGTCTCCGCATCTGCCCTATCGAACCCTTTTATCATTTCAAACACTTTGATCAGAATCACCCCCTCAATCTTCTTGTAGACCTGTAGTATCCCCACAGTCATTGGCACTCTGTACTACGGGGTGTGACATTGGAGACCTACATTTAAAGCTGCTTTTATATTTGGACCCGTGGGCACTGGTGCCACCAGTGGGTATGCAGCTCTCGCCCAGAGTAAACTCGTCGGATTCTCCAAGGACGGCTGCCAGGAAGACCCTGTAAAAAAAATGCGTCCTCCCAGTGGTCTTAGTGAGTCCAGCAAGTCTACCCTGGGACTGTCAGCATCAACGCACATCCCGCTTGTCAGGAACTGGTGGCTCTAACACCCCACTGAACCTGATGTGAAATGAGCTTTAGTGTGATTTTTGTCTGATGACAGCAGCTTGCATTTATACAGCATCTTTAACACAGTGAAACGTCCCAAGGCGCTTCACAGGAGCGATTATCAAACAAAATTTGACACCGAGCCACATAAGGAGGTATTAGGGCAGGTGACGAAAAGCTTGGTCAAAGAGGTAGGTTTTAAGGAGCATCTTAAAGGAGGAGAGAGAGGTAGAGAGGCGGAGAGGTTTTGGGAGGGAATTCCAGAGCTTAGGGCCTAGATGGCCCCGTGTCTTCACCGGTGTTCTGGCCAACATTCATCCCTCAACCAACAGCACTAAAAAACAGATTACCTGGTCATTATCTCATTGTTTGTGGGACCTTGCTGTGCATAAATTGGCTGCCACGTTTCCTACATAACAACTGTGATCACACTTCAAAAAGTACTCCATTGGCTGTAAAACTCTTTGGGACATTCCTGAGGTGGTGAAAGGCGCTAAATAAATGAAGTCCTTCCTTTCCTTTTTCCTTCTTTGACTAACCTTTTTATCACAGCATTCCATTCGAGGCAACCTGCGGATGAAAACTTTTGTTTATAAATGTTAACATTGCCATTGGGAATTTCAGTCTCATTGCAAAATCTGTATGTTTCTGCTCAGCAATATTGGCAACTGCTCTGCTTTGATACTATGCGGCTGATTTGGGGGATTTTTTTTCCGCTTCCATTTGATTTGGGAGATCAGATTGCCGAGGAGCAATGCAGGCAGTCTCCCAAAAGCAGGTTCATGCCGACAGCTCGCCCTCATGTTTATTAGGGGTAAATTTATACCCGTTTTACATCATGCCAAATGCAAAAATTTAGATTGTCAGGGTTCTTGCAAACTGGGAAACAAAATCGCAGTTGCATGTTTTTTTAAGTTGGATTGAAGTGAATGAAAACGTCCCTACAGGCAAGTGGAAAATAAAATTGGTATAAACACAATCATCTACTTTCAATGTGAATCTGTAGCAGATGGCCCGCCTCTCTGTTCCTCCACCATATGCTTCAAACAGCCCCCACAGACTTGCTATATGAAGACTGTGAGTTTTTACATGTTCCATTAAATGTTCTGCCATTAAATGTTCTTAAGGCACAGTTCAGAATATAAAATGTCACTTACTGTTTCCCAGATTGTCCTTATTTACAGAGTCAATTTGTTGCGTCCAAGTTAATCCAACCTCGTACGGTCAAAAATAAATAAATAAATATATACATACATATAATTTTACAGCTCAAAAATTAAATAAAGCTTCACATAGTCCAGAATGAAACACCAACAAGTTATTTAAAATATGCCCAAAGAGACCAGTCGATTTCTGAGCTGCTAAAAAGCAGAAGGAAATGAGAGAAGCGGCATCAGAGTCAGTCGCCTGAAACTAACCAAACTCCCGGGATCGTCAGAGCGCAGAATGAGTCAGGACTCGAGTTTGCTCAATGCTGTGAAATGTAAATGAAAGTTACAGAGGGAGAGAGGGAGGGGGAAGAGACAGAGAGAGAGAGAGCGGGAGACGAGGGAGGGAGGAATGAGAGAGTGAGGGGATGAGAGAGTAAGGGGAAGAGAGGGAGGGGGACAAGAGAGAGGGTGGGGAAGAATGAGGGGGGAGGAGAAGAGAGAGGGAGGGGAATGAGAGAGAGAGGAGGGGAATAAAGAGGGAGGGGAATGAGAGAGAGAGGAGGGGAAGAGTGAGAGAGGGAGGGGAGGGGGATGGGGGAGAGAGAGGAAGGCGGAAGAGAGAGGGGGAAGGAGAGGGGGAGAGTGAGGGGATGAGAGAGTAAGGGGAAGAGAGAGAGGGAGGGGAAGTGAGAGAATGAGGGGAAGAGGGAGGGAGGGGGAAGAATGAGAGGGATGGAAGAGTGAGGGGAGAGAGGGAGAGGGAAGAGTAAGGGGGAGAATGAGGGAGAGGGAGTGAGAGAGAAAGAAAGAGTGCGAAAGAAAGAGAGAGGGAAACAAAGGGAGAGAAACAAAGAGAATGAGAGAGAAAGAGAGAGAGAGGGAGATAGGACTCACAATAAATATAGTCGAGTCTGTTGGCTCCAGTGTGGTGATGAGATTCTTGTTATAGAGAACATTCTGTATCTGCCAGGTTTCACCAACACATTGTTATTGTTACAAGCAGTGCCAGTGAACTGAGTTTGACGCTAATCCGATTCCAGTATCAATTGAGTTCTGATGAAAGGTCGTCGACCTGAAACATTAACCCTTCTCTCTCTCTCTCCGCAGATGTGGAGATGCCGGTGATGGACTGGGGTTGACAATTGTAAACAATTTTACAACACCAAGTTATAGTCCAGCAATTTTATTTTAAATTCTTGAAACGTTTGCCTGAGGAAGGAGAAAATCTCCGAAAGCTTGTGAATTTAAAATAAAATTGCTGGACTATAACTTGGTGTTGTAAAATTGTTTACAATTGTCTCTCCGCAGAGGCTGCCTGACCTGCTGAGTGTTTCCAGTTTTTTCTGGTTTTCAATCTCAGATTTACAGCATCCGCAGCTAGAGATTGCTTTAGTTCCAGTGCGAATTGTGTAATTTATTTCCAACAAAAAAACCCACATTAAGTAACAAAAAAAAACAATGGCAGTAAAGCAGCAGTGACGCCCCTTCTCAGCCTCTAGAAGACCGTGTGATTAAAGTGTGATGTGGAGATGCCGG
This sequence comes from Heptranchias perlo, assembly GCF_035084215.1. Lineage (NCBI taxonomy): Eukaryota > Metazoa > Chordata > Chondrichthyes > Hexanchiformes > Hexanchidae > Heptranchias > Heptranchias perlo. The sequence continues at coordinate 6,136,819 of NC_090330.1, forward strand.
TGATGGACTGGGGTGGACAAAAGTAAGGAATCTTACAACACCAGGTTATAGTCCAACAGTTTTATTTGAAAATCACAAGCTTTCGGAGATTATCTCCTTTGTCAGGTGAATGAGTGAATGAGAGGTTCTCAAATCGCATATCTTATATTAGGCTGGGACACCATCACACCAATCAAAGGTGTCATTGGTGTTCAGACAGGTTAGCCACGGAAAACAGTAGGTCCCAGTATACTGAATACACAATGGGTCAAATTACACAGACAAAGAGAGAAAGAGACCCGAAAGGCAGAGAGAGAGAGAGAATGTCCAGTTGTATTAAAAACAGATAACTTTTTTTTCCTGCTGGTGGGGTTACGTGTAGCGTGACATGAACCCAAGATCCCGGTTGAGGCCGTCCTCATGGGTGCGGAACTTGGCTATCAATTTCTGCTCGATGATTTTGCGTTGTCGTGTGTCTCGAAGGCCGCCTTGGAGAACGCTTACCCGAAGATCGGTGGCTGAATGTCCTTGACTGCTAAAGTGTTCCCCGACTGGGAGGGGACCCTCCTGTCTGGCGATTGTTGCGCGGTGTCCGTTCATCCGTTGTCGCAGTGTCTGCATGGCCTCGCCAATGTACCATGCTCCGGGGCATCCTTTCCTGCAACGTATGAGGTAGACAACGTTGGCCGAGTCGCAGGAGTATGAACCACGTACCTGGTGGGTGGTGTCCTCTCGTGTGATGGTGGTATCTGTGTCGATGATCTGGCATGTCTTGCAGAGGTTACCGTGGCAGGGTTGTGTGGTGTCGTGGACGCTGTTCTCCTGAAAGCTGGGTAATTTGCTGCGAAAGATGGTCTGTTTGAGGTTGGGTGGCTGTTTGAAGGCGAGTAGTGGAGGTGTGGGGATGGCCATGGGGATGATTAAAGTGTGAAGAGGGTTTCTGACAATGCTGGCTAATTTTCAGCAATGTGCGTTTTAACTGTTTGCCTATTGATAAAGGCCTCCAGTTATCTTTTGTTTGGGCAAAGGGAAATATGTCAGCTAATCATCACAAAAGGGACAATTCCCACCCAGCTACCCAGGGCACTAACTTAACAACAACACAAGTTGCATCTATCACATCACGCTGCCTTTTGTGGCCAGACTATTTGAAAAGTTTTTTTGTAAATCGATCCTGGGGTGCGGGCGTCGCTAGCAAGGCCGGCATTTATTGCCCACTCCGAGTTACTGTCTGGCTTTACTAGGCCACATCAGGGGGCAATTAAAAGTCAACCACACTGGATGTGGGACTGGAGTCACATATTGGCCCAGACCGGGTAAGGACGGCAGGTTTCCTTCCCTGAAGGACATTAGTGAACCAGTTGGGTGTTCACGACAATCTGACAGCTTCATGGTCACTTTTAGTGACTTTTATTTCCAGATTTTTCAAATTGAATTAAAATTCTCAAACGTTGATACCACACGAGCAACTATCACATCAACAATGACTTGCATCTAACAGCACCTTTAACATAGTAAAACATCCCAAGGCATTTCACAGGAGCAATTATCAAACAAAATTTGACACCAAGCCACATAGGGAGATATTAGGACAGGTGGTCAAAATCTTGGTCAAAGAGGTAGGTTTTAAGGAGCATCTTAAAGGAGGAGAGAGAGGTGGAGAGGCGGAGAGATTTAGGGAGGGAATTCCAGAGCTTAGGGCCCAGGCAGCTGAAGGCACGGCCGCCAATGGTGGAGTGATTAAAATCGGGGATGTGCAAGAGGCCAGAATTGGAGGAGCGCAGAGATCTCGGAGGGTTGTAGGACTGGAGGAGGTTACAGAGACAGGGAGGGGCGAGGCCATGGAGGGATTTGAAAACAGGGATGAGAATTTTAAAATCGAGGAGTCGCCGGACCGGCAGCCAATGTAGGTCAGCGAGCACAGGGGGGTGATGGATGAATGGGACTTGGTGCGAGTTAGGATACGGGGCAGCAGAGTTTTGGATGAGCTCAAGTTTATGGAGGGTGGAAGATGGGAGGTCGGACAGGAGAGCATTGGAATAGTCAAATCTAAAGGTAACAAAGGCACAGAAGAACAAAACCAAGTTAAGCGGGCAGGTGTTTACATGGCCGACAGCCGACCTGGAATTGTTCTTGTTGCTGTGGTAATCTATCCTCTGCTGTGTGGTCTTTTGCAATGTAACAATTAACAATCTGTCTAACAGTCTTTTCACCTTTTTAAGAGTCCTTTTCCTTCAGACATGCTGAAGCTGATTTAGTATCAGGCCTTCGTTTATCAGATGTATTTTTACTGCACAGCCAATGAAGTACGTTTGAATTGTAGCCACTGTTTAAATGTAGGAAACGCAGCAGTCATTTTGCGCACAGCAAGATCCCACAAACAGCAATGTGATAATGACCAGATAATCTGTTTCTAATGATGTTGTAGCAATGCAGAGAAGCAACTCTGCAGACTGTTCCCCAGCTCAGGGATGTTGAGGCAAACAGTACGACTGCACAAATGGCATCTGCTAACTCATCAACGGGCCAGGGATGAAAGCTGGAGCATTGAGTGTTCAGAGTGAATTGGGAACTTGTCACTTTTTAATCGACTAGAAGTGACAAGCCGCCAATTCACCCCAGAGAAGAGAGTGAGAAGAAAATTACTATCAACTTCCATCTCCCAGTGAATCTATTCCTGTCTGATGGGGAGACGTGTGTGTTTTTATACAATTATACTTAAACAAAATACCAGATGTGATTCATAATCTGCTATTTCAGGAAAGCCAGTCATTCATGGCAACCAGAAGAAAACAGCCCTGGGCAGTGCTGTCTGGCAGTCAGCAGGACCCCAGTGTGGAGAGTGTGAGCATTCTTTATGACTGCATATAGTGACACCACTATTCCCGGCCAGGATCGAGATGATTGAGTAATTCCCCTGTCAATCACGCCTGGAGACTGCACTGCTGTAAGTGACTGGGATTGATTTTACGCACATAATTTGTATTATGTAACTATCCTCTGCTCACTGCATTTTGCTTGAAAAAAATCACCCTGCTTTTATTGGGAGACGTTGCTGTAGTTTCGGTCATGAGTTCTGTTTGCTGTGGTCCGTAGGAACTCTTAAAAAATAGACTCTATAGACTGTTTGCTGTAGAGCGGGCTGTTTAAACAGACTCTGCTGTAAAATAGACTGTTTGCTGTGAGTCCTGCCGTAAGTCCCGCTCTGCCTCCAACTCATTGACCGACACAGTGCAACTCATTGGCTGACACGGTGGTGTCAATAGACACTCTGTTATAGGCTTATATCTCCGTGTCTCTTCACGGGCAATATTTTCCTCTGTCAGTAAAGTTTAACATAAAAAGCAGAGACGAGGAAATAGGAGACCACCATCAGTAGGAATCGGCGATGCAGCTTTCTTCTGTTATTTTCTCCACTCAGAGTTTTGCGCTCTTGCTAAAACAAGTTTACAAAAGATAAGAAAGTTAAAAAGTGCTTACTAAGGACGGTTAGATCCTCACTAAAAGGGCAGACCAGAGAAACCTTTACAGCGTTGTTCAAGGTGGGGCAAATAGGAAGGTTAAATTTGTTACTCACAGTCGGAACGTGAGTTCGTTTGCGAAGGAAGGGCAAGATGTCAAGACTTGAATGGAGTGCCGACAGAGGCGATGGGGGTTTTTAATGGGGACGCAACACAGTCCTTTTAATGAATCCAATTGTAATGTACTCAAACTGACTGCTATTGGCAACTTACACACTCATAACGATTGATCTTACTACTGACGTCTGCCACTTTTGGCACCTGGTGACATTATGAACATTGGTATTTTTAAGTGAGTTAGAATCTTGGTGGCCGAGTATCAGCCTATTTCTTCCAGTGCTGCCCTTCCAGAGAAAGATATTAGACTCCAATTGGAATATCATCTTGCCTTATAGCCAGCAGATGGTGGTTCTCCACAGAGGATGTTTATACTTGCTGGTCTGTACCAGACTCGTCTTGTCTCTGGGTTGTTTCCATGACGAAAGGCATTTTCACGTTGACTGGCCTTTACTCTGGGTCACAACCCACTATAAGGAGGACCAGTGGACTGGCCTTTACTCTGGCTCCGAGCTTTCCACCTGTCTGGACCTAGCAGGAGTTATACTCCCAGCCAGTATAGCTCTCAGGGTCACAGGAGCACACAACCCTTCCCGCCATGTCAAGGTGCAGTCCCTCAGGAGGGATTTTTGAAGGAGTGAGTGACATAAATAACAGCCACCCCCATTTTGACCACATCACAGCTGAGGCCGAGAAAATGAATCCGTTACTTTTTCTAATTAAATGCTCAAGAATTAAGTGTGAAAACAGCATTGTTACAGGTCAGGCTGGTGTCCATTCAGTAACCCTAACGCATTTCGATTGCATGAAAACTCCTGAAACTAAATCTGATCACATAATTTCCACAATATTTTTGGGTAATTTGTGGACTGCCTCTAGTAAAAAGATGACAACAAAAGCTGCCGGATTGACGTTAAAAAAAACCCCAACTGGTTCAGTAACGTCCATTGGGGACGGAGAAACTGCCATCCCTACCTGGACTGGCCCACACCTGACTCCATCCCATACTACGTGGCAGACTCTTAATGCCCCATGAAGTGGCCCAGCAAGAAATCCAGTTAACAAAGGATAAAAAAAAGTTCCATTTATATAGTGCCTTTCATGACCTCAGCAACTCCCAAAGTGCTTTACAGCCAATGAAGTACTTTTGAAGTGTAGTCACTGTTGTAATGTAGGAAACATGGCAGCCAATTTGCGCACAGCAAGCTCCCACAAACAGCAATGATCTGATGACCGGATAATCTGTTTTTAGTGATTTTGGATGGGGGATAAATTTTGGCCAGGACACCGGGGAGAACTCTCCTGCTCTTCTTCAAAATGGTGCCTAAGAGGACAGACGGGGCCTCGGTTTAACGTCTCGTCCGAAAGACGGCGCCTCCGACAGTGCAGCGCTCCCTCGGCACTGCACTGGAGTGTCAGCCTAGGCTTTTGTGCTCAAGTCTCTGGAGCGGGACTTGAACCCACAATCTTCTGACTCAGTGGGGAGAGTGCTACCAACTGATGGGCAATAAACATGGCCCTGCTGCCATTGCCCTCATCCTGAGATGAACGAATGAATCCTGAAAAGAGCAAAATATACCCTATAAACCAAACAAGTTAACTTCTCAAGGTACAGTAGTGTAGTGTAGACTCAACTATTCCCATGCTCTCCTGGCCGGCCTGCCATCTTCCACCCTCCATAAACTGGAGCTCATCCAAAACTCTGCTGCCCCGTATCCTAACTCGCACCAAGTCCCGTTTACCCATCACCCCCACGTGCTCGCTGACCTACATTGGCTCCCGGTCCGGGAACGCCTCGATTTTAAAATTCTCATCCTTGTTTTCAAATCCCTCCACGACCCTCGCCCCCTCCCTATCTCTGTAACCTCCTCAAGCCCCTGCAACCCTCCGCGATCTCTGCGCTCCTCCAATTCTGGCCTCTTGCGCATCCCCGATTTTAATCGCTCCACCATTGGCGGCCGTGCCCGGGCTCTAAGCTCTGGAATTCCCTCAAAGGTGATGCTATATAAATGCAAGTCTTTCTTTTCTTTTAAAAAAACTTTTCTGCTTCAAGTTTGTACGCCACCAACAGTAGGAGAAGTTAAAGTTGGATTGGTTCTGACAGTCTTTTAATTGACCTGATTAATTGAATGTTGTCAACCTTTGATCTCACTGGAATGAGACATGTTCAGCTCAAAACAAGGATGGATTAGTAGGTATGAGGTTCAGGAGAAGGCAGCAGCTACAGTTAAGTTTCTTTTGTAAATAAATGTGGTGAGCATGGCAACAGCTCCTTCCTACAGCAGATAACTGACAAGTGAATAGGAACGGAGGAGAATTTCAGCAGATGGACTTGAAGGGAGACAATGAAACTGGGAAATGCACGCTCATTGAATGCATCGATATTTCAAGGCAAGAAGTGGCTCCAAGAGGAAGTGACTGACAAGGGAAGTGAGGAGAAGGAAAGAAAGAACGATTCGCATTTCATATACAGCCTCGGGACATCCCGAAGCCCTTTACAGCCAACGAAGTGCTTTTTGAAATGTAGTCACGTAAGAAACGCGGCAGCCAATTTGCGCACAGCAAGATCCCACAAACAGCAATGAGATAACGACCAAATAATCGGTTTTTAGCGTTGTTGGTCGAGGGATAAATATTGGCCAGGACACTGGGGGGGGGGGGGGGAGAACTCCCCTGCCCTTCTTCGAAATAATGCCGTGGGATCTTTTAGGTCCACCTGAGAGGGCAGACGGGGCCTCGGTTTAACGGTTAGCATGCGGGGAAGCAAAGCAGGGATATAAAGGTATAGAGTAGGTAAGTGAAGGATGCTCCAGCAGCAATATCTGAATTCTTTCAGAGTTACCTGCAGGCGGGGAAAAATCGAACAAGATAATTGCAAAGAGTGGTTGTAGAAATATACACTTGATGTAAATGGGCTGCACCTAAACAATGGGGGAACAAAGCTACTGCCACATAACATAAAAAACAATAATTAAAAGTCATTTTAATAGACTTAGAGTGCACTTACAATACAGGTTTCAAACGGACACTAAACTTGTGGGCCTAGAAACCGGTTCACGGCCGGTGGTCGATCCGTGGGCTGGAACGGGTAGGCCCGAGGCCCACCTGATATTGGGCCCTGGGCCTCCCTTACATCAGACTGTCGAGCTGCGTCGTCGGCAGCCACCCTCAGGAAAGTCTTAGCTGCCCGGGCCCTAAGCTCTGGAATTCCCTCCCTAAACCTCTCCGTCTCTCTCCTCCTTTAAGACGCTCCTTGAAACCTACCTCTGTGACCAAGCTTTTGGTCACCTGGCCTGATATCTCCTTACGTGGCTCGGTGTCAGATTTTTCTTTTGACACACACTCCTGTGAAGCGCCTCGGGATGTTTTTTGCTGCGTTAAGGGGCGCTATATCAATGCAAGTTGCTGTTGTAGTATATATTTCCTCTCCTTATCCTTCCTCCCAAAATCTACCACCTAACATTTTTTCACATTTGATTTCATCCAGCATCTAACTACTATGTAACTTACAGCAGCATTCAGGAGGTGGCTCTCTGCTAACAAACTCCATCTGCAGTCCCTGGTTGGAGCAGTCTGCTTGATTTAATACGTTGTCAGATACTGATTGCCACTGAATTGCGTACGCGACCTGACGTAAAATCCTTGACACTACGATGAAGATAATTCCCCTGCTGTGGGGTACTTTGCGAGACCTTTAACAGCCAGCAGAGCCTCACGTCTGGCCAGCGGATATCAGAGAACGATTTAAATTCAAAGCACAGTCTCATCTCAAGGGGGGCTGGAATACAAAGGGGTGAAGTTATGTTACAGCTGTACAGAGCTCTGGTTAGAACCCCGCCTGGACTACCGCGTTCACATCTGGGCACTGCACCTCAGGAAGGATGTGTTTGGCCTTGGAGGGGGTGTAGGGCAGATTCACCAGAATGATATTGGGGGGTTAGTTGGTTAAGTTATGAGGACGGATATCATAGACTAGGCTTGACTTCCCGGGTGATCTGACTGAGGTGTTTAAGATGATTAAAGGATTTGATAGGGTAGATAGAGAGAAACTATTTTCTCTGGTGGGGGGAGTCCAGAACAAGGGGGCATAACCTTAAAATTAGAGCTAGGACGTTCAGGGGTGATGTCAGGAAGCACTTCTTCACACAAAGGGCAGTGGAAATCTGGAACTCTCTCCCCCAAAATGTTGTTGAGGCTGGGGGGTCAATTGAAAATTTCAAAAGTGAAATTGATAGATTTTTGCTAGGTAAGGGGTATTAAGGGATACGGAACCAAGGCGGGTAGATGGAGTTAAGATCCAGATCAGGCATGATCTAATTGAATGGCGGAACATGCTCGAGGGGCTTGAATGACCTACCCCTGATCCTATGTTCCTAAGGCCCCAACATTAGTATGGGGGCCTCAGAAAATGTACCCTCATATCATTAGACTTTTCTCTTGGCGGGAAGCTTAAGTTTCACTCCAGCATAACTGTAAGCAAAGTAATCGGTTGCCAGGTCTTACAATTAGGTTGGTTGTTAAGATCATGATGTCGCAATGTACATTCCTGGAGTTAATTATATCAACATAGGCCATAGATACCGGATTGCTAAGTTGATAAAGACCACAAAGAATTTATCTTCAAATTTATTGCAATTCCCTTTTGATATGGGTCCTGCCGCAAAGAAACTAAACTTTGAAAAGACAGGAAACAACTGATCTCTCAATATTCAAACATGTTATAAAGGGTCTGATTTTATCTTTTGTGCTGGTTGTGTATTCAAATAAAATTTAAGATGGAGGTCACCCACCCGTTTTATAAGATCACTGTTGCTGCATTTTATACAGGGTCACCCATTTTGACAGGGAGGACACCAAATATTCACCTGCCAGACTTCAGTTGAGCGTCACGTTGGTTAGCTTGTGATGTTTCTGCATCTCCTCGACGTGCTGGTGCAGCGCACTCTCTGTCGTGCTGGCCGTCCATCATGTTGTTCTTAACCATTCTAAACCCAGATGGGCTGTCCTGGCAGCTACAGGGAGGTGTATGGCAACATGGGGCTGAAGGGAAGGAATGCAGCTCCAGTAACCTTTAACAGGCCATCAGGTAGCAGCCATGGACCAGTGGATGGCACTCTCTTGCCTCTGGGTCAGAAGGTCGTGGGTTCAAGTCCCGCTCCAGAGACTCTGAGCACAACAATCCAGGCTGACACTCCCGGTGCAGTATGGAGGGAGTGCTGCACTCTTGGAGGTGCTGTCTTTCAGATGAGGTGTTAAACTGAGGCCCTGCCTATCCTCTCAGGTGGATGTAAAAGACCTTATGGCGCTATTTCAGAGAAGATCAGGGGCGTTCTCTCTGGTGTCCTGGCCAATATTTATCCCTCAACATCACTGGTCATTATGGTTGTTGTTTGTGGGATCTTGCTGTGTGCAAATTGGCTGTCACGTTTCCCTCCATTGCAACAGAGACTGCGCTTCAAAAGTACTTCATTGGCTGTAAAGCACTTTGGGACGTCCTGAGGTTGTGAAAGGCGTTGTATGAAGGCAAAATCTTTCTTTCTTACATCTCAACCAAATGTACGACCTCCAAGATTAGGGTCCCTCTGCTGGATATATAGGCAATTACACAATAATGTCTTTTAATACTGCAATGCCAAACTGAGTTTATGGCACACACATTGTCCCTCCTAATATCTGGTGAGAAGCACAATAATGTAATTAATTTGTTTCTTGTGCCGGCCCAATTTAAAGTTTCTGCGGTTGTTGTTTTTTTTTATTCGTTCATGGGATGTGGGTGTCGCTGGCGAGGCCGGCATTTATTGCCCATCCCTAATTGCCCTTGAGAAGGTGGTGGTGAGCCGCCTTCTTGAACCGCTGCAGTCCGTGTGGTGAAGGTTCTCCCACAGTGCTGTTAGGAAGGGAGTTCCAGGATTTTGCCCCAGCGACGATGAAGGAATGGCGATATATTTCCAAGTCGGGATGGTGTGTGACTTGGAGGGGAACGTGCAGGTGGTGTTGTTCCCATGTGCCTGCTGCTCTTGTCCTTCTAGGTGGTAGAGGTCGCGGGTTTGGGAGGTGCTGTCGAAGAAGCCTTGGCGAGTTGCTGCAGTGCATCCTGTGGATGGTGCACACTGCAGCCACGGTGCGCCGGTGGTGAAGGGAGTGAATGTTTAGGGTGGTGGATGGGGTGCCAATCAAGCGGGCTGCTTTATCCTGGATGGTGTCGAGCTTCTTGAGTGTTGTTGGAGCTGCACTCATCCAGGCAAGTGGAGAGTATTCCATCACACTCCTGACTTGTGCCTTGTAGATGGTGTTGTACATGTGTTTTTCTGATGACGCGAATTCCCCAAATAAGAGAGTAGCCGCACCTCCGCTGAATGAACTCTGCTCCACAACCAGTTGGCCAAAAGGTACACAAGATCTGTCCAGTATTGTATATTATCATTCTCCCTCCCTATCGAGAATCGCTGGACGTCCCCACTGAAATCTAAAACCTTCCAGAACTGTGGAGCCAAATTAATGTCCAACAAAGTTAGAGGGCCAGTATTTGCACACCAATGCCAAAAAGGAAAAAAAGAACTTGCATTTATATAGCGTCTTTCCCAAAGTGCTTTACAGCCAATGAAGCACTCTTGAAAACAAAAATACATTTTCTTTTTGTGGACTCCAGGAGAAGCAAGAGTGCAGCGACAAAAAAAAAACATTAAATAAGGCCCGAAGCCTAATTTAGCTCGGGCCTCAGGCCAGCACGCGGAGGGAGAATGGCCACACGAGCGAGGTACAGGAGGAGTGCCGGCACTTGTTGATTTGTACCCCACAAGGCGTCGGCTCCTTTGAGGAAGGAGGAGAGGGAAAAATTAAATAAAATGATTCCAGCAATAAGCATTTTTTAAAAAAAAATTTCCACACCAAGCATCATTGCGGCCTCTCAGAGTGAGATTGCTGAATTACTGCCAAATTTTGCTGTGGGTCCGCGATCACCAAGGAGGGGGCAAATTCATTCCGAGAGAGAGGAGACTCCAACCAGCAGGTTTACAACCAAGTTAACAGGGAAACAATAGGAGGACTGAGAGATTCGTCAGGTGCGTGTACCAGTTCAGAGTAAAGTTCTTCAGTAAACTAAATGCATAACTTAAGAGCTGCAAAGGTGATTTAAAGCCTAAGTGTTCGAGGTATAAAATAAATCAAATGGCACCAAAGTCACCTAGCAAGACCCTCTCCCTTACACATCAGCCCACCATGGCCCTATATTTACTTCGAGGGCTTGACAGGGTAGATGCTGAGAGGTTGTTCCCCCTGGCTGGAGAGTCTAGAACTAGATGGCATAGTCGCAGGTTAAGGGGTTGGCCATTTAAGACTGGGATGAGGAGGAATTTCTTCACTCAGAGGGTGGAATTCTCTACCCTCTACAGAGGGCTGTGGATGCTCAGTCGTTGAGTATATTCAAGACTGAGATCGATAGATTTTTGGACTCTAAGGGAATCGAGGGGTACGGGGATCGGGCGGGAAAGTGGAGTTGAGGCCGAAGATCAGCCATGATCTGACCGAAAGGCGGAGCAGGCTCGAGGGGCCGAATGGCCTACTCCTGCTCCTATTTCTTATGTTCTTATTATTTCTTTCAACAGACATGAAGCAGATGATACCTTGATAGGGGGTCTTTTCATTTACTCGCTGTACTGAGAGGTGAGGAGAGTGTCTAGCAACTCATGAATTAACAGCCAGTTAACACAGGAAGCAGCCTGTGCTTCGATCTAGCTGCTGACGTAACCTTCAGATGGTGCTGTTATGACTGCACTTCAATTTAATGGTGCTGGAAAACAAGGAAGAAAGGACTTATGAACTCCTGTTTACCTTCAATCATGTCACGGCGCTGTGGAAACCAAAGAATTGTACCTCTTCCACCTCATTCTCATATGTCGACAACAGGGTCGCCAACTCTGGTTGAATGTTTTCCTGGAGGTTTCACCACATGGCCTCCTGCCTCCAACCGCCCCGCCCCCACGCTCCCACCATTGGTCGCCTGACACGTCCATCCTCGCGGAGCCCTGCCTTCCCACAGCCAATCGGAAAGCAAAAAGACTCTTCGTTACCCAATTGGATAATTCTTTACTTGTCAGTCGAACAGCAGTTTTTCCCCCCCTCCCCCCACCCACCTCCAATATTTTTTAAACAGAAATGTTCAAAGAAAATGAAAAAAAAGACACACACAATTTATTTTAATGCCCCTATGATGTTTCTCACAGCAGTTGTCCTGGAGATTAATTTTCGATTCCTGGAGTCTCCAGGCCAATCCTGGAGGGTTGGCAACCCCAGCTGACAACCGTTAAACTATGATAATGTAATTGGAAAAGCAATGTTGATCCTTTAAGTGCCAAGGGAGGAGAATAATGCTTCTGCCTCCTTTATGATACCAGCCCACCTCCAATGGCAAAATTGCCATTACATGCCAACCTAAACCAAACTGGCATAGGCCAACAAAAGTTTCAAATCAGCTGAAACTGTCCCTCCCTCCCACAAAAAAAATTAACAATTCAAAACAATTCCTAGGCTTATGCCCACGGCCACTGCTTTACGGTGACTGAATAGTTTAAGGTCTGGCTTTTTTTTAAGCCAATGGATTCCAAGATTTTTACCTGTGTTTTGCAATTTGGTCCATTTTTCTGTGAAAACCGTAACTCAACAGCCTTGCTAATGATATGTAAGAACAAATAGTTACACTGAAAGTGCAGTGGGCCATGAGCTTGTCATAACTTAAGCTGCAGGTCTACAGCTTACGTTGCGACAAGCTCAGTTTGAGGTCTTCCTTAGATATTCTCTCAGGTGCAACAGTGCCGGCCACTCCCGTAAGCGGTTTGAGCATCTTACGTTCAGGTGTGCGCCCTCACAGCCCAATACCTTAACCATATGAAAGTGCAACCCAGCAGGACCCCGATCTGAACGGGTTTATTGGGTCTTTTGCAAGTGCCCTCATGTGTACTTCTTCAATCTTTTCAAAGGTGACGGTGCCACTGAGGCCCTATAAGGGCATGAGGGGCTGAATTCCCAGGAGTAGCCTGTGAACTCCATCTGACTTGCCCCTGCTTAATGCGGGGGAGTGGGTTGGGTGGAGGATCCGCCATTGGCATGGGCCAAAGGCGGGTATATGGAGTTAGATCCCAGATCAGCCATGATCTTATCAAATGGCGGAGCAGGCACGAGGGGCTGAATGGCCTACTCCTGTTCCTATGTTCCTAACTCTCAATTCCATGAAGAAGCACCAGAATTCCACCAAAGTGGAAAATCCCTGCCAAATTCTCTTAAAGGTTTCATTTCTGGAACAGAGTGCACCAGCTGCTGTTTTTTGAAGTGTCCAATGTTGTATCCCTTTGATTTTACTCTCTTCAACATTTTCTTATCAGGAAAACTTTATATCACTTGGGTTAACTTTGGATGGACTCACTGGACAGGTCACCCGTCCACTTGCAGGCTTCCCGCGCAGCCAGTTTTGTTCTTTCTGTTTAAACCAAACGTTCGTTCTTGCCCAACATTACTGTGGGGGAAGCACAAGATCAAGTCTGGCTACTTTTTATTTTTACTTTCATTCTTGGGACGTGGGCGTCGCTGGCAAGGCCGGCATTTATTGCCCATCCCCTAGTTGCCCCTTGAGAAGGCGGTGGTGGGCCTTCTTCTTGAATCGCTGAGTACGGGGTTTGGTACAACTGAGTGGCTTTATAGACCACTTCAGTTAAGAGTCAACCACGTTGGTGTGGGACTGAAGTCACATATAAGTCAGACCGGGTAAGAACGGAATGTCCTTATTAGCCCAGGCCTCTGGATTACTAGCCCAGTAACGCAACCACCACACTACCGTACCCCTGTTAACAACGCTGAACTAGTTTCCCTTCCACTCTCATCTGTCACCTTAGACCACCTACTCCTCAATTTTTTTTCCCCCATTCCAATGAAATTCAGACAGGTTATCTGAATTGGGCTACATTGAATTTTAGGCACAGCGCTGGCAAGCAAAGAAATAAATTTGCCCGTGTACAATCTGTGCCTCTAAGGATTCACGTAGCTCTTGATTTATTTATTCGCCCTCTGGCCTAAATATTATGAGAGTTGCATCAGCCTCATCAACGCCATTGCTTGCAATGCTACTGTGACTTATCGTCATGCAAACCATGCCCCTGTACTTTCATGTCACAGGATTTTTGCAGGATGTCGCTCGGAGAGGGGGTGTTGGGGATGGTGCTAACGTGGAGCTGGAGGTATCTTCACCGTCTGTTTGTTGATCTTTGTACCAAGGTGCCCCCCCTCGCCATCTGGAAGCAGGCATTCGCAATGTAAAGATTTTAAGAACATTACACACCTACGGCCCTGACCCCATTCTTGACGTTTTCTACACATGAGACAGGGGTGGGGGGACCCAATTACCTGAGGTACTGCCGACACCAGGTAGGCCAGTTCCTCCCTGACTCCCAGTCGCAGTTTCTGAGTGGCAATGCGAAGGGAGTGAATGCAAATCAAATTACAAATGATTTATTCAGTGGCACTGTGCTATGTTTAGTGCTGGCACATTAACAGAAGCTGTGTGCTCCCTTCTGAGTAAGTGCACCACCTGAGTGATAAACATGCTGCTTTGTGTAAAGTTAAAGAGAAATTCTTTAACCAAGTTGTCATTATAAACTTTCCCACCATTTCTTTAACTTTACACTCAAAGGGAAATATACCTCCTGGTGGAGTGCTGAGTAAATTGAGAAGGTCTCACACTGGATCCCTGATCTGTGCTGTGTCAGTCGATCTCAACTCAGGATAAGAGGGAGGGAACTTCGATTGGACTCATTGATCTGGACTTTGTGCGATGGTGCAAAACGGGTATCTCTCTCGATTTTTGTTTCCATTGTCTTCAGTGACCCGTTCTTGCACAAAGTCAAGATCTATCCCGTCGTCTCTGAGCTAGAGGAAGGGAACGATCGACCAGGGTTCTTGCTCCTTGATCGCTACACAGCGACCTGTGCTGGAAAGTGATCGGTTGTATAACCAATCAACACTCGAGCCTCAGAAATGAAGAATGGTCAACTTTGGTGAGATACCAAGAAACGCTGCAGTGGACGTGTGCCCCAGAGAGAATCAGGGCCTTCAGGGCATGTCGCTGTCAGATCTTCACACTCATCCCTTGGAGAGACTAGTGTGAATTGATGGGAGGATTCGCAGAGTGATTAACAGTCAGACAGGCCATGCTGCCTTTCGTACAAGCCGATTGGATGGCTAATCCTGCACGCCGGGAAACTTCTTATGGGCTCTCACAACCCATGCAGCGAGGGGTGGGGGGGCCGCCCACACCCACCAGACACGAGTATCCCGCTGGACGTCAACCCAGAATTCAGAGCCAAAGGTCAGGAGTCCACTCACCAGGACAATCTGGAGTGGGGTTTGAACCCTGCACCTTCTGACTGAGAGGCGGGACTGCTACCACTGAGCCAAAGGCTCACCCCCATCAGGGGATAAATCACCATTTAATGTGTTTTGGTGCTGTCGAATGTTCGCCAGGACAATGCCTTGAAATTGGGCTCTTGGAATATTACCATGTGAATACTTAGCATCTGTGACCTCTATTTAACCCCAGGCGCTAGCCTATTGAAAATAAATGGGTTAGTTCTTCCGTTAAAGCAGAGGACAGAGGAAGTTCATACATTGGAACGATAATATTTGAAGAACCCAATTTCAAAAGGTGAGTGTGAAGTTACATTTCGAAGCTGAAGGAACCTCAAGGAGGCCATGCTCGCTTGTTCTCATCTGGGTTCAGCACAAAAACCATCTCCTCTTCCCACCCACTTTCTCCATGAGTTCAGACCCTTGACCTGTGTTCGGAACCTCTCTCCCCTCTCGTGTTCCTGCTTTACAGCAATGGGAACTGATTGAGCTCACTTAAAAAATGACTGAAAGAGCTGGCAACATTCTTGCTGCCCTTAATTGCATGTTTCATTCCAATGGGTTTATGAATTTCATAGCCAGAGCGACCAAAACTGAACACAATACTCCACGTGTAATCTTGTCATTGCTCCACAGGGCCTCAGTGTAACCTCCTTGGACCGTACTCTGTGAATCCATTTATATATGCCCCTGCATTCTGTTTCTCTTGGCAACAGTTCCCACACAATGTGACAAAACAGTGTCAATATTTAGTTAAGCATCGCACCCCTGACCTTTATCCTGTTCCACCTTAGCTCATGACGTAACCTTCACTGCGGACTCAGACTTGCAATGTTTCAGCACCAGTGTACGCAGCATTGCCAATGCTTGGAATTCTCAAAGAAAAATCCAACACAACGTCCAAGCAGAATCATAGAATTGTAGAATCACTGGAGGAGGCCATTTGGTCCATCGAGCCCGTGCCGGCTCTTTATAAGAGCAATCCAGTTAGTCCTATTCGCTCGCTCTTTCCCCGTAGCCCTGCAAATTTTTTCCCTTCAAGCACTTATCAAATTCTTAAACAAATACTTTGTGTCTGTCTTCACAGAAGAAGACACAAAAAACGTCCCAGAAATACTAGAGAACCAGGGGACTGGCGAGAATGAGGAACTGAAAGAAATTAGTACTAGTTAAAAAAATAGTACTAAAGAAATTAATGGGATTGAAAGTCAATAAATCCCAAGGATCTGATGATCTACATCCCAGGATTTTGAAAGAGGTGGCTGTAGAGATAGTGGATGCATTGGTTGTCATCTTCCAAAATTCCATAGATTCTGGAACGGTTCCTGCAGTCCTGCCACATCCAGTCGTGAATGGTGGTGGACAATTAAACAACTAATGGGAGGAGGAGGCTCTGTAAACATCCTCATCCTCAATGATGGCAGAGTCCAGCACGTGAGTGCAAAAGACAAGGCTGAAGCGTTTGCAACCATCTTCAGCCAGAAGTGCCGAGTGGATGATCCATCTCGGCCTCCTCCTGATATCCCCACCATCAAAGCAGCCAGTCTTCAGCCAATTCGTTTAACTCCACGTCATATCAAGAAACGGCTGAGTGCACTGGATACAGCAAAGGCTATGGGCCCCAACAACAACCCGGCTGTAGTGCTGAAGACTTGTGCTCCAGAACTAGCCGCGCCTCTAGCCAAACTGTTCCAGTACAGCTACAACACTGGCATCTACCTGACAATGTGGAAAATTGCCCAGGTATGTCCTGTCCACAAAAAGCTGGACAAATCCAATCCGGCCAATTCCTGCCCCATCAGCCTACTCTCAATCATCAGCAAAGTGATGGAAGGTGTCGTTGACAGTGCTATCAAGCAGCACTTATTCACCAATAACCTGCTCACCAATGTTCAGTTTGGGTTCCGCCAGGACCACTCGGCTCCAGACCTCATAACAGCCTTGGTCCAAACATGGACAAAAGAGCTGAATTCCAGAGGTGAGGTGAGAGTGACTGCCCTTGACATCAAGGCAGCATTTGACCGAGTGTGGCACCAAGGAGCCCTAGTGAAATTGAAGTCAATGGGAATCAGGGGGAAAACTCTCCAGTGGCTGGAGTCATACCTAGCACAAAGGAAGATGGTAGTGGTTGTTGGAGGCCAATCATTTCAGCCCCAGGACATTGCTGCAGGAGTTCCTCAGGGCAGTGTCCTAGGCCCAACCATCTTCAGCTGCTTCATCAATGACCTTCCCTCCATCATAAAGTCAGAAATGGGGATGTTCGCTGATGATTGCACAGTGTTCACTTCCATTCACAACCCCTCAGATAATGAAGCAGTCCGTGCCCGCATGCAGCAAGACCTGGACAACATCCAGGCTTGGGCTGATAAGTGGCAAGTAGTATTCGCACCAGACAAGTGCCAGGCAATGACCATCTCCAACAAGAGAGAGTCTAACCACCTCCCCTTGACATTCAATGGCATTACCATCGCCGAATCCCCCACCATCAACATCCTGGGGGTAACTATTGACCAGAAACTTAACTGGACCAGCCACATAAATACTGTGGCTACAACAGTAGGTCAGAGGCTGGGTATTCTGCGGCGAGTGACTCACCTCCTGACTTCCCAAAGCCTTTCCACCATCTACAAGGCACAAGTCAGGAGTGTGATGGAATACTCTCCACTTGCCTGGATGAGTGCAGCTCCAACAACACTCAAGAAGCTTGACACCATCCAGGATAAAGCAGCCCGCTTGATTGGCACCCCATCCACCATCGTAAACATTCACTCCCTTCACCACCGGCGCACTGTGGCTGCAGGTTGTACCATCCACAGGATGCACTGCAGCAACTCGCCAAGGCTTCTTCGACAGCACCTCCCAAACCCTCGACCTCTACTACCCAGAAGGACAAGGGTAGCAGGTACATGGTAACAACACCACCTGCACGTTCCCCTCCAAGTCACACACCATCCCGACTTGGAAATATATCGCCGTTCCTTCATCGTCGCTGGGTCAAAATCCTGGAACTCCCTTCCTAACAGCACTGTGGGAGAACCTTCACCAGACGGACTGCAGTGATTCAAGAAGGCGGCTCACCACCACCTTCTCAAGGGCAATTAGGGAATGGGCAATAAATGCCGGCCTCGCCAGCGATGCCCACATCCCATGAACGAATAAAGAAAAAGATTGGAGGATAGCAAATGTAACCTCATTATTTTAGAAAGGAGGGAGAGAGAAAACAGGGGAGTTCAGACCTGTTAGCCTGACATCAGTAGTAGGGAAAATGCTAGAATTATTATAAAGGATGTGATAACAGGACACTTAGAAAATAATAATAGGATTTGGCAGAGTCAACATAGATTTATGAAAAGGAAATCATGTTTGACAAAACTATTAGAGTTCTTTGAGGATGTAACTAGTAGAATAGATAAGGGGGAACCAGTGGATGTGGTGTATTTGGATTTTCAGAAGTCTTTTGATAAGGTCCCACACAGGAGGTTGGTGAACAAAGTTAGAGCACATGGTATTGGGGGTAATATGCTGGCATGGATTGAGAATTGGTTAACAGACAGAAAACAGAGAGTAGGAATAAACGGGTCATTTTCAGGTTGGCAGACTGTGACTAGTGGGGTACCGCAGGGATCGGTGCTTGGGCCTCAGCTATTCACAATCTATATCAATGATTCGGATGAGGGGACCAAATGTAATATTTGCAAGTTTGCTGATGACACAAAACTAGGTGGAAATGTGAGTTGAGAGGAGGATGCAAAGAGGCTTCAAGGGGATAAAGACAGGCTAAGTGAGTGGGCAAAAACATGGCAGATGGAATATAATGTGATAAAATGTGAATTTATCCACTTCGGTAGGAAAAACAGAAATGCAGAGTATTTTTTAAATGGAGAGAGATTGGGAAATGTTGATGTTTAAAGGGACCTGGGTGCCCTTGTACACGAGTCACTGAAAGTTAACATGCAGGTGCAGCATGCAATTAGGAAGGCAAATGGTATGTTGGCCTTTATTACAAGAGGATTTGAGTACAGGAGTAAAGATATCTTACTGCAATTATATAGGGCCTTGGTGAGACCGCACCTGGAGTATTGTGTACAATTTTGGTCTTCTTACCTAAGAAAGGATATACTTGCCATAGAGGGAGTGCAACGAAGGTTCACCAGACTGATTCCCGGGATGGCGGGATTATCATTTGAGGAGAGAATGAATAGACTAGGCCTGTATTCTCTAGAGTTTAGAAGAATGAGAGGTGATCTCATTGAAACATACAAAATTCTTACAGGGCTCAACAGGGTAGATGCAGGGAGGATGTTTCCCCTGGCTGGGGAGTCTAGAACCAGGGGTCACTGTCTCAGAATAAAGGGGTAGGCCAGTTAGGACTGAGATGAGGAAACATTTCTTCACTCAGAGGGCGGTGAATCTTTGGAATTCTCTACCCCAGAGGGCTGTGGAGGCTCAGTCATTGAGTACATTCAAAACAGAGGTCGATAGATTTCTAGATATTAAAGGCATCAAGGGATTTGGGGTTAGTGCAGGAAAATGGCGTTGAGGTAGAAGATCAGCCATGATCTTGTTGAATGGCGGAGCAGACTCGAGGGGCCAGATGGCCTACTCCTGCTCCTATTTCTGATGTTCTTATGTTCTTATTCCTTTTTGAAAGCCATGATTGAATCTGCTTCCACCACCCTTTTAGGCAGTGCATTCCAGATCATAACCACTCGCTGTATAAAAAAGTTTTTCCTCATGTCGCCTTTGGTTCTTTTGCCAATCACCTTAAATCTGTGTCCTCTGGTTCTCAACCCTTCCGCCAATGGGAAGAGTTTCTTTTTATTTACTTTATCTAAACCCTTCATGATTTTGAACACTTCTATCAAATCTCCTCTTAACCTGTTGCTCTAAGGAGAGCAACCCCAGCTTCTCCAGTCTATCCACGTAACTGAAGTCCCTCATCCCTGGAACCATTCCAGTAAATCTTTTCTGTAACCTCTCCAAGGCCTTCACATCCTTCCTAAAGTGCAGTGCCCAGAATTGGACACAATACTCCAGTTGTGGCCGAACCAGTGTTTTATGGAGGTTCATCATAATTTCCTTGCCTTTGGACTGTATGCCTCTATTCATAAAGCTCAGGATCCCGTATGCTTTTTTAACCGCTTTCTCAACCTGTCCTGTCATCTTCAAAGATTTGTGCACATATACCCCCAGGTCTCTCTGTTCCTGCACCCCCTTTAGAATTGTACCATTTAGTTTATATTGCCTCTCTTCATTCTTCTTGACAAAATGTATCACTTTGCACTTCTCTACGTTAAATTTCATCTGCCACGTGTCCGCCCATTCCACCAGCCTGTCTATTTCCTCTTGAAGTCTATCACTATCCTCCTCACTGTTTACTACACTTCCAAGTTTTGTGTCATCTGCAAATTTTGAAACTGTGCCCTGTACACCCAAGTCCAAGTCATTAATATATATCAAAAAAAGCAGTGGTCCTAGTACTGACCCCTAGGGAACACCACTGTACACCTCCCTCCAATCCGAAAAACAACTGTTCACCACTACTCTGTTTCCTGTCACTTAGCCAATTCTGTATCCATGCTGCTACTGCCCCTTTTATTCCATGGGCTTCCATTTTGATGACAAGCCTATTATATGGCACTTTATCAAATGACTTTTGAAAGTCCATATACACCACATCAACCCCATTGCCCTCATCAACCCTCTCTGTTCCCTCATCAAAAAACATCAAAAGAAGTCTTGAGGTGGGGCCAAAGGAGTTATTTTGTCCTCTTCCAGCTCTATTTTGACACTACCTCAAGATTCCCGCTTGGATCCTGTGCCAGCATTCCTTTTGGAAATTGCAAATATTAGCAATATTGAATTTACTCCGTTGCCATGTGCCTCTAAATGCTCCCGTCTAGAGAACATCCTGCTCTCCCACACAACGCCCTGTCATCCATAAACATAAACATTCTATTTGTTGAGATTCTATAGCCAAAGTCATTAATAATTATTATGAGCCTGGAGTCTCTGATTAAGTTGCAACCTCCCAATTGCCATTCATAATTGTTTGACTCCTATGTTAATTATCCAATCAACAACATGAAATCAATGATCTTTCTGAAAACCAATTTTTTTTTAACACCTTCTGTCCATTCACCAACCTTGTACTTACATCTCTAGAGAATCCTAGTAAGTGAGTGATCAAAGACTTGTCTTGAATTCATTGCCTTTACCAAATGCTCTTGAATTGCTTCCTTTATAATTGATTCCTTCATTTTCCAAATATAACTGCTTGTTTGCATTTAATTCATAACTTTTTTCTATTTATACATTGCCCAGGCTGTACATACTGTACACAGTTCAGTGTACATAAGAACATAAGAGCCCATGGAGCCAGAAAAGACCAGTATGGTCCGGCCAGCTCAAAATAGGACTATCTGGTCAGCTAACGCCAAATCCAGACAGCTCACTCCAAGCACAAAGAGCCTCCTTCAAATCCAGACAGCCACTCCTAGTCTGAAGATCTCACTCCAAATCTGAACAACTCGGTCCAGGCCTGAACAGCTTGCTCCAGGTCTGAGCAGTTTACTCCAGGTCTGAACAGCCCACTCCAGGTCTGAACAGCTCACTCCAAATCTGATCAGCCCACTCCATGTCCACACAGCCCAGTCCAAAGTGGGATAGTTTACACCAAGTCCAGACAGCCGAGCTCTCTATACTCTATTCCTGTCAATCAGACAGATCCATTAATACCTTTCTAACCATCAATCCCTTTTCTTGATAGATACCAATTAGCTTCTTTTTAAATGTATCAATTGGTCTGGAATGAACTACTTTCTCTGGGAGTCTGTTTTACATGTCCAATATTTCTGGGGGAAGGTTACTGATAATTACCAGCTTCACCTTTAAGAGCAATCCTGACAGTTAAAAAGCCCTCCTTAAAGAAATGCCATTTGAGACACTGACGACTGACCCATTTGATTGTATCGCGTAGTGGGGTAGATTTTGACGTTGTGCGACAGTGTAAGACGGGTGGTAGTGAGCCGGCAGCCCGTTTCACATCTCTCCCCGTATTTGTTTCCATTGGCTTCAATCGGGAGAGAGACGTAAAACAGGCTGCCGATTCGCTATCACCCGTTTTACACCAACGCGCAAAGTCGAGATCTATTCTGGTGTGTTTGACGTCTGGTGTGACACAGGTTATAAATCACCCTCAACAGTACGCATCCCCGATTCCCTTCGCCCCACCATTGGCGGCCATGCCTTCAGCTGCCTAGGCCCTAAGCTCTGGAATTCCCTCCCTAAACCTCTCCTCCTTCCAGACGCTCATTAAAACCTACCTCTTTGACCAAGCTTTTGTTCACCTGTCCTAGTACCTCCTTATGTGGTTCTTTGTCAAATTTTTGTCTTATAACGCTCCTGTGAAGCACCTTGGGATATGTCACCACATTAAAGGTGCTGTATAAATTGCAAGTTATTGTTGTTATTCTCAGGTGGGACTTGAGATCCTGGCTCCTGGTAGTAAGGCCACACTTACTACTTTATGTGTGTGATATTTATTCTATTCTCAGTCTATCAGAACCCAGAACTTCCAATAAAATCAAGGGAGCAACACATAGTTCCTTTCTGTCAATTTCATTCACATAGTTTCATGTCTTTTCCAGGGAAATGCAGATTATAAATAGTGACTTTGGTGCTGGGTAGTAAACACACTGTAAAACGTTCTCTTCCCCACCCACCCACCCCCAACCCCACATCCCTGCATCTAGGGGTTGCCAACTCTGGTTGGACATATTCCTGGAGGTTTCAACACATGACCTCCTGCCTCCAACCGCCCCGCCCCCACACTCCCGTCATTGGCTGCCCAACATGTCCATCCTCACGGTGCACAGCCTTTCTCACGGCCAATCGGAAAGTGAACAGATTCTTCATTACCCGATTGGATGATTCTTGACCATCAGTCAATCAGCACATTTTCCCCCATGTCCAATATTTTTAAAACTAATAAACAAAAGCGTTCAAAGAAAATTTTTTTAAAGCACTATTCTTTTGTTGCCCATAAGACCATACGAGATAGGAGCAGGAGTAGGCCATTCGGCCCCTCGAGCCTGCTCCGCCAAATGAGATCATGGCTGATCTGATTTTTACCTCAACTACACTTTCCCGCCCTTTCCCCATATCCTTTGACTCCCTTGCTGATCAAAAATGTTTCTAACTCAGCCTTGAATGTATTCAATGACTCAGCCTCCACAGCTTTTTGGGGTAAACAATTCCAATGATTCACGACCCTCTGGGAGAAGAAATTCCTTCTAATTTCCGTCTTAAACGGGCGACCCCTTATTCTGAGACTATGCCCCCTAGTTTTAGATTCCCCCATGAGCGGTAACATCCTCTCAGCATCTACCCTATCGAGTCCCCTCAGAATCTTACATGTTTCAATAAGATCTCCTCTCATTCTTCTAAACTCCAATCAGTATAGACCCAACCTGTTCAATCTTTCCTCATAAGACAACCCTTCCATACCCGGAATCAACCTAGTGAACCTTCTCTGAACTGCCTCCAATGCAAGTATGTCCTTCCTTAAATAAGGGCACCAGACTGTACACAGTACTCCAGGTGTGAGCACTCTGTACAGTTGTAGCATGACTTCCCTGCTTTTATACTCCATCCCCCTAGAAATAAAGGCCAATATTCCGTTTGCCTTCCGGATTACCTGCTGCACCTGTACGTTGACTTTTTGTATTTCATGTACGAGGACACCCAGATGATTTTCTCCGGGGTTTGCTCGCAGCAGTGTCCTGGAGATTAGGTGTTTAATTCCTGGAGACTCCAGGGCAATCATGAAGGTTGGTAGCCCAACCGTCAGCATGTCCGTAGCCTTCCACTTGATGTTTAGCTATACTAGGGTAGGGCAGGCATCTGTCAGGATCTGACTGGACAGACTGCAAGTTTCTGAAATGCAAACCAGATACTGAAAGCTTGTTTACCTACACCAGTGTCCCATGATGTGGAGGCATTATTAATTATTAATGTCAGCAAGGCTGTCGATGAATTTTCATGATTGGCGAAGCAAAAATCAGATCTTCAGCCCCTGCTCCCCCCATTGCCTTACTCCTGTCCAAACCTCTGTCAGGATTTTAGACTTGGGAAGAGGAGGAAAGTTTAATACGGGGGTCAGTGAGGGAGGGGCTGTGTGATAAATACTTAATAGAGACGACACTGACCCACTTTCCCTTTAGAATCATAGAACCATACAAAGGAAAGACTTGCATTTATATAGCGCCTTTCATAACCTCAGGATGTCCCAAAGCGCTTTACAGCCAATGAAATACTTTTGAAGATTAGTCACTGTTGTAACGTAGGAAACGTGGCAGAAAATTTGCACACAGCAAGATCCCACAAACAGCAATGTGGTAATGACATTTTTAGTGATGTTGGT
The DNA here is from genome assembly GCF_035084215.1 of Heptranchias perlo. Taxonomy (NCBI): domain Eukaryota; kingdom Metazoa; phylum Chordata; class Chondrichthyes; order Hexanchiformes; family Hexanchidae; genus Heptranchias; species Heptranchias perlo. Next base: position 6,161,191 of record NC_090330.1, read on the forward strand.
TGCGGGATGAATATTGGCCAGGACACTGGGGAGAACTCCCCTGCTCTTCTTCAAATAGTGCCACCGGATCTTTTACATCCACCTGACAGTCCAGACGGGGGCCTTGGTTTAACATCTCATCCGAAAGATGGCACCTCCGACAGTGCAGAACTCTCTCGGTACTGCACTGGGAGTCAGCCTGGATTTTGTGCTCAAGTCCCTGGAGTGGGAATGTGAACTCATGACCTTCTGACTCAGAGGCGAGAGTGCCGCCCACTGAGCCACAGCTGACACTACAGCACAAAAGGCCGTTCAGCCCATCGTGCCTGTGCCGGCTCTTTGAAAGAGCTGTATTAGTCCCACTCTCCTGCTCTCTCCCCATAGCCCTGCAATTATCTTTCCTTTTCATGTATACAACCAATTTAATTACTTTAAATTTTGGTTTTACCCATTTCATTTCTTAAAGATTTTCTCTCCCCAACCCCCTCCCCATATAGAAACTATTTGGACCCTTCCTACACACCATCCTCAGCTGCAAGGGAACCAGCTGGTGAGTTGCACCAACACCTCTATCAGGGTTTTCCCAAGGGAGTGACTATGAAACATGTGAGACACGTTCAGCAGTTGACTCATCTTACGTTTTTTTGCTTGTTCCCTGCAGTCCGCACGCAATGCCAGCACCGTGGTAATGACATTTTTAGTGACGTTGGTTGCGGGAAGAAGAGCAGGGGAGTTCTCCCCAGTGTCCTGGCCAATATTCATCCCTGCCAGCACTGTCAAGAATGGGAATCGAATGCAGGCATGAACCAAATGGCAACCTTCCTTGGCTCCAGTGCAGTGCATCAGCTCACAAAAGCTCCTGACCTCTCCCAAGGAAGAGAGCAGAAACATCGTGGGAGCACTGCAGCAATTCGCTAAGGCTTCTTCAGCAGCACATCCCAAACCTGCGACCTCCACCACCTAGAAGGACCTGGGTAGCAGGTGAATGGGAACACCCCCACCTCCAAGTTCCCCTCCAAATCACACACACCATCCGGACTTGAACATATATCGGCCGTTCCTTCATGGTCGCTGGGTCACAATCCTGGAGCTCCCTCCCTAACAGCACTGTGGGAGAACCTTCACCACACGGGCTGCAGTGGTTCAAGGAGAAGGCGGCCCACCACCACCTTCTCAAGGGGCAACTGGGGATGGGCAAAAAATGCTGGCTTTGCCAGCGACGCCCACATCTCAAGAACAAATGGAAAAAAAGTCATTCAACCGTTAAACAAAATTATTCATCGAGAGATTTATTTTAAGTTAAAATTAATCAACACATTTGGAACAAATATGGCAGAGAAATCATGTGGTCAGAACAAGCAAATATAGAAATTGCTATAATTGTTTTTAAAGTTGTTAATTTTAAGCTGTTGCTTATTCCATCACAGTTTCTGAGAACTATTATGTGATGTCTAACTTTAGAATCGGCACAGACAAGCCTGGTGAAGACTCTTATCCACACCAGTTGAGGACGGGACTTAGGGAAAAACAGCTCTGGCTCCTTCACTTTAAAAATAAATAAATATATTGTGCGCTCCCCATGGTTCAGTTAGTAAGTGCACTGCCTGGTGTGAGGGTTACAGTTCCAGCTCCCATTCCCAGTCTGTGGTGAGTTGGCTGATCTCGGCTGGAGTGCTAATAGGAACGTCACAATTAGCCTTGGTGCCTCTGGGCTAGGGAGAAAGAAAGAATTTGCATTTATATAGCACCTTTCACAACCTCAGGATGTCCCAAAATGCTTTACAACCAATGAAGCACTTTTGAAATGTAGTCACTGTTGTAATGTAGGAAATGCGGCAGCAGATTTGTGTACAGCAAGGTCCCACAAACAGTAATGAGATAAATGACCAGATAATCTGTTTTGGTTGAGTGATAAATATTGGTCAGGACACTGGGGAGAATTCTCCTACTCCCTGAGAGGGAAAGAATCAGCCAGAGTTCCTGCTCCTGATTGCTACGCAGTGACTCCCCTGCTGCTAAATGCACATGTGTGGGTGGCAGGTGAGGACAGGATTGGGTTTAACTGTGATGCCCCTCCACAGTGAATAGCCTGCAAACACAGACCAGCCTCAGACATGAAGAATGGCCACAAGGGTAAAATAGCAGAAGGCTGCTGATACCTGGGGCAGTGTACCCTAGAAAAATACAGCAACTTTAGAGAAAAAGAAAAGACTTGCATTTATACATTGTCCTTCACCACATCAGGACGTCCCAAAGCACTTTACAGCCAATGAAGCACTTCTGAAGTGTAGTCACTGTTGTAATGTAAAAAAACACGGCAGCCAATTTGCACACAGCAAGCTCCCACAGACAGCAGAGATAAATGACCAGATAATCTGTTTTAGTGATGTTGGTTGAGGGATAAATATTGGCCAGCACACCGGGGAGAACTGCCCTGCTCTTCTTTGAAATAGTGCCTTTGGGATCTTTTACATCCACCTGAGAAGGCAGACGGGACCTCGGTTTAACGTCTCATCCAAAAGACGGCATCTTCAACAGTGCAGCACTCTGTCAGTACGGGCACTAGGCATGTCAGCCTAGATTTTGCGCTCAAGTCTCTGGAGTAGGTCTTGAACCCTCACCCTTCTGACTCGGACTCGAGAGTGCTAACACCAAGCCACAGTTGACACACCAGAGAATATCACTGACAATCAACCCCTCACCAATTACATATCAAATCTCTGCAGAATTAGCTGCATCTGGGGAACCATACTGCTGAATCACCAGTGCCTCTGGGAGAAAACAAAGCACAATAGGGGTAATTTTCAACTTCGCCGCCCGGACAGTAACCTGGCAGAGCGAATCATCCGTCCTTTGTAAAACCCACCCAATTTTCCTTCTGTTGGTTGCAATGGGATTAAAATCAGGTGGGATCGACACCGGGAGAGCAATCCGCTCTGCCAGGTTATTGCCCAAGTGGAGAAGTTGAAAATTATTCTCATTGTGATGATGCAGAGCCAATGGCTAGATGTGATAGTCAATGGTTAGATGGGTTTTTTTTATTCGTTCACGGGATGTGGGCGTCGCTGGCGAGGCCAGCATTTATTGCCCATCCCTAATGGCCCACGAGAAGGTGGTAGTGAGCCGCCTTCTTGAACCGCTGCAGTCTGTGTGGTGACGGTTCTCCCACAGTGCTGTTAGGAAGGGAGTTCCAGGATTTTGACCCAGCAACAATGAAGGAACGGCGATGTATTTCCAAGTCGGGATGGTGTGTGACTTGGAGGGGAACGTGCAGGTGGTGTTGTTCCCATGTGCCTGCTGCTCTTGTCCTTCTAGGTGGTAGAGGTCGCGGGTTTGGGAGTTGCTGCAGTGCATCCTGTGGATGGTACACACTGCAGCCACAGTGCGCCGGTGGTGAAGGGAGTGAATGTTTAGGGTGGTGGATGGGGTGCCAATCAAGCGGGCTGCTTTATCTTGGATGGTGTCGAGCTCCTTGAGTGTTGTTGGAGCTGCACTCATCCAAGCAAGTGGAGAGTATTCCATCGCACTCCTGACTTGTGCCTTGTAGATGGTGGAAAGGCTTTGGGGAGTCAGGAGGTGAGTCACTCGCCGCAGGATACCCAGCCTCTGACCTGCTCTCGTAGCCACAGTATTTATATGGCTGGTCCAGTTAAGTTTCTGGTCAATGGTGACCCCCAGGATGTTGATGGTGGGGGATTCGGCGATGGTAATGCCGTTGAATGTCAAGGGGAGGTGGTTAGACTCTCTCTTGTTGGAGATGGTCATTGCCTGGCACTTATCTGGCGCGAATGTTACTTGCCACTTATCAGCCCAAGGATGGATGTTGTCCAGGTCTTGCTGCATGCGGGCTCGGACTGCTTCATTATTTGAGGGGTTGCGAATGGAACTGAACACTGTGCAGTCATCAGCGAACATCCCCATTTCTGACCTTATGTTGGAGGGAAGGTCATTGATGAAGCAGCTGAAGATGGTTGGGCCTAGGACACTGCCCTGAGGAACTCCTGCAGCAATGTCCTGGCGCTGAGATGATTGGCCTCCAACAACCACTACCATCTTCCTTTGTGCTAGGTATGACTCTAGCCACTGGAGAGTTTTCCTCTTGATTCCCATTGACTTCAATTTTACTCGGTCTCCTTGGTGCTACACTCAGTCAAATGCTGCCTTGATGTCAAGGGCAGTCACTCTCACCTCACCTCTGGAATTCAGCTCTTTTGTCCATGTTTGGACCAAGGCTGTAATGAGGTCTGGAGCCGAGTGGTCCTGGTGGATCCCAAACTGAGCATCGGTGAGCAGGTTATTGGTGAGTAAGTGCTGCTTGATAGCACTGTCGACGACACCTTCCATCACTTTGCTGATGATTGAGAGTAGACTGATGGGGCGGTAATTGGCCGGATTGGATTTGTCCTGCTTTTTGTGGACAGGACATACCTGGGCAATATTCCACATTGTCGGGTAGATGCTAGTGTTGTAGCTGTACTGGAACAGCTTGGCTAGAGGCGCAGCTAGTTCTGGAGCACAAGTCTTCAGCACTACAGCTGGGATGTTGTCGGGGCCCATAGCCTTTGCTGTATCCAGTGCACTCAGCCGTTTCTTGATATCACATGGAGTGAATCGAATTGGCCGAAGACTGGCTTCCGTGATGGTGGGGATATCGGGAGGAGGCCGAGATGGATCATCCACTCAGCACTTCTGGCTGAAGATGGTTGCAAACGCTTCAGCCTTGTCTTTTGCACTCACGTGCTGGACTCCGCCATCATTGAGGATGGGGATGTTTGCAGAGCCTCCTCCTCCCATTAGTTGTTTAATTGTCCATCACCATTCATGACTGGATGTGGCAGGACTGCAGAGCTTTGATCTGATCCGTTGGTTGTGGAATCGCTTAGCTCTGTCTATAGCATGTTGCTTCCGCTGTTTAGTATGCATGTAGTCCTGAGTTGTAGCTTCACCAGGTTGGCACCTCATTTTTCGGTACGCCTGGTGCTGCTCCTGGCATGCTCTTCTACACTCCTCATTGAACCATGGTTGATCCCCTGGCTTGTTGGTAATGGTAGAGTGAGGAATATGCCGGGCCATGAGGTTACAGATTGTGCTGGAATACAATTCTGCTGCTGCTGATGGCCCACAGCACCTCATGGATGCCCAGTTTTGAGCTGCTAGATCTGTTCTGAATCTATCCCATTTAGCACGGTGGTAGTGCCACACAACACGTTGGATGGTGTCCTCAGTGCGAAGACGGGACTTCATCTCCACGAGGACTGTGCGGTGGTCACTCCTACCAATACTGTCATGGACAGATGCATTTGCGACAGGTAGATTGGTGAGAACGAGGTCAAGTAAGTTTTTCCCTCGTGTTGGTTCGCTCACCACCTGCCGCAGGCCCAGTCTAGTAGCTATGTCCTTCAGGACTCGGCCAGCTCGGTTAGTAGTGGTGCTACCGAGCCACTCTTGGTGATGGACATTGAAGTCCCCCACCCAGAGTACATTTTGTGCCCTTGCTACCCTCAGTGCTTCCTCCAAGTGGTGCTCAACATGGAGGAGGACTGATTCATCAGCTGAGGGAGGACGGTAGGTGGTAATCAGCAGGTTTCCTTGCCCATGTTTGACCTGATGCCATGAGATTTCATGGGGTCCAGAGTCAATGTTGAAGACTCCCAGGGCCACTCCCTCCTGACTGTATATCACTGGTGGGTCTGTCCTGCCGGTGGGACAGGACATACCCAGGGATGGTGATGGAAGAGTCTGGGATGTTGGCTGAAAGGTATGATTCTGTGAGTATGGCTATGTCAGGCTGTTGCTTGACTAGTCTGTGGGACAGCTCTCCCAATTTTGGCACAAGTCCCCAGATGTTAGTAAGGAGGACCTTGCAGGGTCAACTGGGCTTGGTTTGCCGTTGTCGTGTCCGGTGCCTAGTGGTCCGATGCCGGGTAGTCCATCCGGTTTTATTCTTATGACTTTTCGTAGCGAGATTTTACAACTGAGTGGCTTGCTAGGCCATTTCAGAGGGCAATTAAGAATCAACCACATTGCTGTGGGTCTGGAGTCACATATCGGCCAGGCTGGGTAAGGACGGCAGGTTTCCTTCCCTAAAGGACATTAGTGAACCAGTGTTAGCCAAGGTTAATGTTAGGCTGTTGGACTTACAGGTCACTGACACTTCAAGTAGTCCACAGGGGTACTTCCCAGTTCATAAGGTAGGTTCAGGTTCTTTGGCCTATTTGATCTCGTCCTTCCAGAATACCAACCCTACCAGCTTATAATGTCAACTTGAACAGGCAGAGAGAGGGGGGATCTTGGTTTAGCATCTCGTCTGAAGGATGGGGCCTCTGACAATGCAGCAGTCTCAGTACAGCACTGGAATTGTAACTGCTTGGAGACCAAGGCAACAGGGTTGCATGACACTACCCTCATCAAATCAAACGGAAATGTTTTATTCAGCTGTATTCTGCACACTACGACAAAAGAGAGGCACGGACTATTCTAGAACTTGCTCACGTGTTCTGGGATGCTCAAAGTTCTTTGGCAGCACCTCCCAAATCCGCAACCTCTACCATCTAGAAGGACGAGGGCAGCAGGCACATCAGAAAACCACCACCTGCACGTTTCCCTCCAAGTCACACACCATCCCGACTTGGAAATATATCGCCGTTCCTTCATCGTCGCTGAGTCAAAATCCTGGAACTCCCTTCCTAACAGCACTGTGGGAGAACCTTCACCACAAGGACTGCAGCGGTTCAAGGCGGCGGCTCACCACCACCTTCTCAAAGGCAATTAGAGATGGGCAATAAATGCCAGCCTTGCCAGCGATGCCCACATCCCATGAACGAATAAATAAAAGCTTTATTTTTTTCTTTATCCTCCTATAGCAGCCTCCATCCTACCCCCAAATAACCCGATTAACTCAATGGCCTCTGATGTGGCACTTTGTCACAAGACAATCACTGTGAATCACAAGAACTGCAGCGATTCACAAAAGTCCAGCTTTATTTTGTCAGAGCAGCTCTGGGGCTGGACAGTGTCCTGCATCCCGCTGGTCCATCAGCGATGCCTGTTATTACACTGACACACGCTACCCCTGCAAAATCACGAGAGAAAAACATTCATCTTGACTTTTAGCTCTTCCATAACTATAGTGTAGTGAAATAACTGGAAATATCCAGCTATCATAGAATCAGAATGGTTGCAGCACAGAAGGCGCAGCCATTTGGCCCATCGAGCCTGTGCTGGCTCTTTATAAGAGCAATCCAGTTAGTCCCATTCCCCCGCCGAGCTACATATTTTTTCCCTTCAAGTATTTATCCAATTCCTTTTTGAAAGCCACGATTCACTCCACCTCCACCACTCGTTCAGGCAGTGCAGTCCAGATCATTACCACTTGCTGAGTAAAAAAGTTTTTCCTCATGTCGCTTTTGGTTCTTTTGCCAATCACCTTAAATCTGTGTCCTCTGCTTCTCGACCCTTCCACCAATGGGAAGAGTTTCATTTTATTTACTTGATCTAAACCCTTCATGATTTTGAACACTTCTATCAAATCTCCTCTTAACCTTCTCTGCTCTAAGGAGAGCAACCCCAGCTTCTCCAGTCTATCCACGTAACTGAAGTCCCTCATCCCTGGAACCATTCTAGCAAATCTTTTCTGCACCCTCTCTAAGGCCTTCACATCCTTCCTAAAGTGCGGTGCCCAGAATTGGACACGATACTCCAGATGTGGCCGAACCAGTGTTTTAGAAAAGTTCAACATAACTTCCTTGCTTTTGTACACTATCCGCCTATTTATAAAGCCCAGGATCCCGTATGCTTTTTTAAACAGCTTTCTCAACCTGTCCTGCCACCTTCAAAGATTTGTGCACATGTACCCCCAGATCTCTCTGTCCCAGCACCCTCTTTAGAATTGTACCATTTAGTTTATATTGCCTCTCTTCTTGCCAAAATGTATCACTTTGCACTTCTCTGCGTTAAATTTCATCTGTCTGCCCATTCCACCAGCCTGGCTATGTCCTCTTGAAGTCTATCACTATCCTCCTCACTGTTTACTACACTTCCAAGTTTTACGTCATATGCAAATTTTGAAATTGTGCCCTGTACACCCAAGTCCAAGTCATTAATATACATCAAAAAAGTGTTCCTAGTATCGACCCCTGGGGAATACCACTGTATACCTTCCTCCAGTCCGAAAAACAACCGTTCACCCCTACTCTCTGTTTCCTGTCACTTAGCCAATTTAGCACCAATGTTGCCACTACCCCTTTTATTCCATGGGCTTCAATCTTGATGACAAGCCTATTATGTGGCACTTTATCAAACGCATTTTGCAAGTCCATATACACATCAACCACATTGCCCTCATCAACCCTCTCTGTTACCTCATCAAAAGACTCAATCAGGTTAGTTAAACACGATTTAACTTTAACAAATCTGTGCTGGCTTTCTTTAATTAATCCACACTTGTCCAAGTGACTGTTAATTTTGTTTCGAAAAGTTTCCCCACCACCGAGGTTAAACTGACTGGCCTATAGTTGCTGGGTTTATCCTTACATCCTTTTTTGAACAAGGGAGTAACATTTGTAATTCTCCAGTCCTCTGGCACCACTCCAGTATCTACGGATGATTGGAAGATTATGGTCAGCACCTCTGCAATTTCCACCCTTACTCCCCTCAGCAACCTAGGACGCATCCCATCCGGACCGGGTGACTTATCTACTTTAAGTACAGCCAGCCTTTCTAGTACCTCCTCTATCAATTTTCAGCCATCTGCTCTCCCCCAACATCAAATAGACCAAAATACACTAACAGTAGCATCAAGATTCAACATACCATCAGCGAAAATGGTAAACTTGTTGCTGAAAATACAGTTACGATGGTGAGTTTTCACTGTCATTGTTGGTTAGGTGACTTATCAGGTGCGACATCAATCATATTTTACACTTCCTGCACGTAGAATGAAATGCTGCCACAATTTTAGACAAGAGGTCACAGAGGTGGCGAACATGCTGGCTTACGAGGTGATAAGTTGTTTTACAAAAAATATATATATTTTTTTAAAATGAGAATTTTCATTTTTAAAAATTTGTTCTTGGGATGTGGGCAACATTGACAAGGCCAGCATTTATTACCCATCCCTAATTGTCCGGAGAAGGTGGCGGTGAGCCGCCTTCTTGAACTGCTGCAGTCCTTGTGGTGATGGTGCTCTCACGGCGGTGTTGGGTAGGGAACCCAGCAATGATCAAGCAACGCCGATATATGTCCAAGCCAGGATGGTGCGTGACTTGGGGGGGGGGGGGGGGGGGGGGGGGGAACAGACAATCTGGTTTCAGGTTTTGGCCGAGGGACCAATATTGGCCCAGGACATCAGGGAAAACTCCCTTGCTCTCCTTCGAAATAGTGGCCGTGGGATCTTTTACGTCCGCCTGAGAGGGCGGACGGGGCCCTCGGTTTAACGTCTCATCCGAAAGACGGCACCTCCGACAGCGCAGCGCTCCCTCTGCACTGCACTGGGAGTGTCAGCCTGGATTACGGGCTCCAGTCTTGGAGTCGGACTGGAACCCATGACCCTTTGTGTCTCAGAGCCAACTGAGATTATTCAGATTACAAATATTCCACGCAACGCAATGGCTCCTGGGCTGATGAGGCCTGAGGGCCGCTGGCAGTTACTACTTACTCCAGAAAAAGTCAGAGCCTTTCGGAGAGCAGGGGAGAAAATCAGACATCCAGCACATTATTACTGTCACTTTAAGTATGTTTAAAAACTGACTTCCTAGTTCAGGCACATAGCATGCGGAAATGAAATTGAATGTAGAGAGAAGTAAAGGAGGCAAACTCTTAAACCTTACAGCCTTTTCCATTTATTTATTGCTACATTTTTACTGCGAGATGTTACGAGTGAGGCAGGTGGAGGACAGTGCATGTGGGAGGACAAAGCCAGGGTAGAGAAGTCAGTTCTTCAATCAGTCTCGCTGACTTTCAGTAGCTCAGTTGCTTCATGACGAATGAACGAAACAAAAATTCAAAGCAGCTGGAGGGGAGGAAGGAGCCAATGATCTTGGCCTGCGAAACCCTCCAAGCAACATTTCTGAGCAGTGTCACTCCTCGATGATGGCAAACGTTTGGTCCAGTCATTCTTCCCAAAAGATGTAAAAAGATTTCAGAATTATTATAACACACCCTTTTTATTTTTAATTTTTTTTTAACAGGAATTAAAATTCCATAGTTTTGTACACTATAGACATTTTTCAAAATTTAGCAGCATGAAAGTTGCTCAAGTCAAGTGTATGGCACCACTTTTCTTGGGCAGTAAAGTTCAGAAAACTGGTACAAACAAATCTCATGGGGAGTTGGGGGGGGGCACAAAAAAAAAAACTACGTACCAGGCTGCACTGGGTGTATTAAAACTGATATTACTACAGTCTCAATCACTACTCCGTGTACATAATCAATAAACAGCCTCTCGGTACATTCTCAGTGATTTTAGAACAGGCCAAGACAGCAGGCGGACAAACAAGTTGATCGAAGTTTCAAATCGAGATGACCCAATGCCGAGACAGACAGAGAGAGAAACAAAACAAAAAAACAATTTAAGAATGTAGCGAGGGAGGCGTGGGGAGGGTGGGGGAACGGGAGAAAGAAACTGAAAGCACTCGGCCTACGACGACGACGACAGGTTGAGGGACCTCGCTCCGAAAGCGATTAAAATAAAAATCAGCTCGCGCCCCCCCCCTTCTGTTGGGCACGAGCCAGCGGTTTATTGTTCAGGTGGAGACAGCAGTTCACCGGCTTCTCTCCCTGCCACAACTCCACACCACCCCCCCCCGCCCCCCCCCCCCCAAACAATGATTTTATTCAACACTACAGGCTGATATTCCACAGTGTGATAACTGTAACGTGCTACTGTCCGGTACTTTAAAAGAAGGCATTACACCCATTTCAAATGAGAGGAAATTCCACCCAAACGTGTTAACTGATGCATTACAAAATAAAAAACATCGCACAGCAGAAATACAGCCCCCGATAGTGTTCTCTCTCGCTCTCTCCGCTCCCCTCACCCCCACCTTTCCTGTAATTTGGCTGCGGAAGGGTTGAAGTTCGAGGAGCTCTGGGTCAGGAACGGTCGAGTCGTGAGGACGCGCTCCGGCACGCGGGAGGGGAGGGGTGGGGCAGGGGGGCGTTGGCCCCTTGGGCGTTAACGGTTGTTCTTTGCTGCGTCCTTCGCGGCCAGGATCAGCGGAGTCAGACTGGACAGCGGCTTCGCCAGCTTCAGGAATTGGTGCTGTGGGCGCAAGGAAATAAAGAGGGGGGGGGGGGGGGGGGGAAAAGAAATTAATCGAAAGCGATTCTTTTCATAAAACACTGATAACATGAAAGTTCACACTGATGGGAGAGGTTTCCCTACTCTCTTTTACAGATGCAAACTCTCCCGTTCAAACCCCTCACTCCACTCCAAGTAGGGGATCAATTAATCAAAACTCTGCAAGGATGAGTTTCTCCTGCTGGCCCATCTTCCACCTTCCGTACACTTCAGTTCATCCAAAAACTCTGCTGCCCCAGTATCCTAACTCGCACCAAGTCCCGTTCACCCATCACCCCCTGTGCTCGCTGACCTTACATTGGCTCCCGGTCTGGCACCGCCTCGAATTTAAAATTCTCATCCTGGTTTTCAAATCGGTCCATGGCCTCGCCCCGCCCTATCTCTCTAACCTCCTCCAGCCCTACAACCCTCCGAGATTAAAATCCCCGATTTTAATTGCTCCACCATTGGCGGCCATGTCTTCAGCTGTCTAGGCCCTAAAGCTCTGGAATTCCCCCCCTAAACCCCTCTCTCCTCCTTTAAGACACTCCTTAAAACCTACTTCTTTCATCAAGCGATCGGTCACCTGTCCTAATGTCTCCTCATGTGGCTCGGTGTCAATTTTTGTCTGATAACCCCTCATAGTTTTGAGCACCTGTGCCGACACGTTGACCTGCCTCACCTGGAGCAGCTCCTTGGCAGAGCCTCTCTTCTCAACATCCATCTCTAGGCAGCGATTCAGGAAATCCCTAAATACAGATGACAGTTTTTCGGGATTCTGTAGCTCCGGTGTCCCGTTCGTTGCGATCAGATACAATGCCTAGTGAAGCGAGGGAACCCAGAAAATACAATTAATATGGCAAGTTCAAAAGGAAAAAGATTAAGAGCTGAAAAGTCTGAAATAATTTTTTTAAAAAAAAGTTATAAACATGCAGGCCTCAATTTGAACTCCTTCCACCTGGCGGAAACCAGCCTGGGGGCGGGGGGGGGGGGGGGGGAAAGAGGGGGATTGGGGGCAGAATTACCCACTCCTTTCCCGCCCCAATCTGACTAACTGCCATTTTAAATCTTTAAATATGCAGGTCGGGCTCAGACGACGTGATCACGGGTCCCTGGCAGATGCTTCCTGCCGCCCAAATTCCCGCTCCCGCCTACTGGCCGGGACAGTGACCCCTGTCGGGTTCGAGCGGGAGTCAGAGCCTGGATATTTAAACGCGGCCTCGGGAGTCAAAATCGCTCTGGTCCTCACTGTACGAGTTTTGTCGCATCGAGCGATCCTGCCCCGAGCTAAAATGGAGGCCGCAGTGCTCGATCAACATTTAAAGAGGCAGATAAGTTAATGACTCGGGTAGCGCACTTCATCAGAACTGTTGTTAACCTGTCCTTCTCTTTCAGATACTGACTGAGCTGCTGCACATCTGCAGTGTTTTGGTAAGAAGGCAGCACCTTGCACAGCTGAAAGGAAATCGAAACTGGTAGAACACAAAAACAAAACGCAAAGGGGCCATTATTACTCAGTCAGACCAGTCGCTCAGAAAGCACCATTTTCACTGCCTCCCCCCGGAACTTGCAAAAACTACTCGGGTAGTAAATCACATTGAATGGGGCAAGAGATTTGCAGGACTAGCCTAAGGATGATCACTTGCATTACTAAAGAAAGAATAATAGAAATAACTTGCATTTATATAGATCCTTTCACATTCTCAGGACATCCCAAAGTGCCTTATAGCCATTGAAGTGTAGTTACTGTTATTTTGTAGGCAAATTGGAGCACAGCAAGGTCCCACAAGCAGCAATGAGATAAATGACCAATTAATCTGTATTAGCAATGTTGGTTGAGGGATAAATATTGGCCACCACAGCAGGAGAACTCCCCTGCTCTTCTTCCAATACTGCCGTGGGATCTTTTACATCCACCTGAGTGGGCAGACAGCGCCTTAGTTTAACGTCTCATCCGAAAGTGCAGCACTCCCTCAAGTACTGGCACTGAAGCATCTGACTAAATCACGCGGTCAAGCCCTACAGTAGGACTCGAACCCACGACCTTCAGAGGCGAAAGTTTCAACACCTAATCAAGCAGATCCTTACCAATTTCACAAGTGTGCGAGTACAGAACGGTACTCGTGGGGGGAGTGCTCCTGATTTGAAGGGTGGGAGAGAGAGGAAATGGAATCACCCAAAGCCATTCTTGTAGACGTGACAAAGCAGCAATGGCAGAGGCCTGGGAGCAGGACACTTGCTCTTTTCCCATGTCCCAAGTGAGACAAGCAAAACAGGTGGTCTCATCCTCAAATTAAGGGGGAAAAAAAGTTACCGCCTAAGTAGCTGGAACCCCTGCCCCGATCAGAGCCGCCATGTTAATTCTGGTCAAGGCTCGGCACAGCTTCATCTCTAAGCACGTGAGCTGTTCCATTAAAGACAACAGGCAGGAGGGTAGTGCTGGAAGGGGAGGCCCAGCCATTAACATTTCGGCCCGATTAGGTCCCCCAGCCATTGTACGGTAAGACTGTGGGAGAACCTTCACCACACGGACTGCAGCAGTTCAAGAAGACGGCTCACCACCACCTTCTCAAGGGCAATCAGGGATGGGCAATAAACGCTGGCCTTGCCAGCGAGGCCCACATCCCACGAATGAATGAATGAATGAATATAAAAAAAAAATTCTGAGTTCAATCAATGTTTACATCAATCAGATCAAGGGAAAAGAAAGAATCTTACCCTCAGAGGGTTCTCGTTAAGATACGGAGGCTCTCCCTCGATCATTTCGATTGCCATGATTCCCAGTGACCAAATGTCTACCTTGGGACCGTATGCTTTTCGCGTGACCACTTCGGGCGCCATCCAGTATGGCGTCCCCACCATTGTGCTTCGTTTACTCTGTTCCGGCGTAATCTGAGCGCAGAAGCCAAAGTCAGCTGGGGAGGAAAAGAAAACGAGAGAGAGAGATTGGTCTCACATCATTCATTACCAAGGCCACGGGCGTAACAAACATACGAAAATGACGGGCAGGTAAAGGCCAGCTGGGTCCATCGAAACTGCCCCCCCACTGTAGCATCATGTCCAGACACTTCCTACACCCACTTCCCCCCACCTCAGCCATGTAAACCTCCTGGGAGAGGCTGCAAAAGAGAAAAAACCCAAGGCCAGTAAGGGAAAAAAAACACTCTGGAAAATTCCACTCCGACCCCCTCAGCCGATCGAAACCAGTCCAGGAGATCACATGGACCAAGCGTTATCTGATAATCCACTTACCTTCTATATGATGCGATCCCTGGCCCAGTCAACAACCTGTCCAGCTTCCACCGCAGTCAAGGGGAGGTGCATGTCACGTTAATGGTCGTGGGAGGACATGGATTTTTGTGCAGTCATGATGAATTCCCACTATCCTCACCTCGAGCACCATGCAGAGGCCAGGAAGTAAACTTTCAGGGGGGGGGGGGGATAGAAATAATCCCCTTTGGTTTATGGGTGCTCAATAAACAGATACATGCTTGTCGTCATTGAGGGCGCGAGTCCCGCAGGTAGTATTGTAGTAGGTATAGCACTGCAGGCGGCCATTCGGCCCATCGTGCCTGCGCCAGCTCTTTGAAGGAGCTATCCAATTAGTCCCAATCCCCTACTCTTTTCCCCCTAGCCCTGGAAATTTTTTCCCTTCAAGTATTGAATTGGGAATTTAATAGAAAAGTGCAGGAGAAGAACATGGAAATGTGCAAACCAACAGGAATCTGGGCTTTCATTGTCTGAACTGCAAGTTTTCCTGATTGACAGTCGTGAAGGATGTCCAGTGATATCTTACAAGCCATCCTGGAGGATCCCGGATCACCAATACCAATTTCCGACATTGCAGGCAAACCTCTTGGCAGTGTCCCAGACAGATCAATGGAGGAATGTAGTCAAGAGGCCGGCCTGCAATATCAGGAATCAAGAGCCAGCACTGGTGGCCCCTCCCAGACACAATGGTGCCAATTCTTTTTCCCTTACTCTACTTCTGACTCGCTCCCCAAGTAATGGAGGCTAAGGCAGGGTCTTCCTGGCAGCCGACCTTGGTGAATCGACAAGTTTACTCTGGGCGAGAGCTGCATACCCAGAGCTGGTGGCACCAGTGCCCACGGGTCCAAATATAAAAGCAGCTTTAAACGTAGGTCAGCAATGTCACACTCCGTAGTACAGAGTTGTTGTTTGCAGTGTAAAACCGGCTATTTAACCTGGTCTGAAGCGTGAGCAGGGATTCGGCAGAGGCAAGGAAAGGGCAAGGGAAGTTTAGAGGCTGTGTCCCCCTCGTAAAATGCCAGCAATATTGATGCTCCCAGGCTTTTCCTGATGGGTTTGAGTGTGTGGCTGTGCAGTAAAACATACAGGGAGACAAATGAAGCATTCCAGGAACTTGTGGTATACACAGGAACAACCTGATCAGGAGCTGGCGGTGCCGCAGATGGTGACAAATCACGGTGCAAGGATGGGAGCCAAGTGGCTAAATTAGGTCTTTGACGTTTTAAAAACAGTTTGTCCTCGTCCTCCTCCTCCTCCTCCTCCTCCGCCGTTTCTTCTCTTTTATATTAAAGGGATTGATTCGTATTTGGCAGTCAGTGGGGCAACAGGAGGCCCTCTGGTACCTCGACTCACGTGGCCATTCTTAGTGCGCGAGCCCAGTCGGTGAGTGCGAGCGGGCTATTCGACTATGGCAGGCATCGCGACCAACCCCCATTCTGCCGCTGACCCTGGCCGAGATCAGCTAACAGCACGGGCCAGGGATCAATTCCGGGACCTGTCTGATCTGTACGGCTCAGTACTTACCCACTGAGCCATCAATAACTGGCGCTCGTATAGCACCATCAACATGTCGAGGTGCTTCACACGAGGGAAGGAGTGGGGTGGGGTGGGGTGGGGAGGGGGTCATGAGGGAAAAACAGAGACCAAGCACGAGTTAGGAGAAGAGTTGGGAGAGGTGACCAAAAATACAGTTCAAAGTGGGCAGACAGGAAGAGGGGTTTAATTACATAGATTTTGCTATAGGCCGGTGCCTGCGCCAGTGTTAATGCTCCACATGAGCCTCCTCTCATTTCACTTCATCTAACCCTATCCACATATCCTTCTGTTCCTTTCTCCCTCATGTGTTTATCCGGCTTCCCCTGAAAGGCATCTATACCATTTGCCTCAGCTACTCCTTGTGGTAGCGAGCTCCACATTCTAACCACTCTCTGAGCAAAGAAGTTTCTCCTGATTTCCTTATTGGATTTATTAGTGGCTATCTTATATTTTGGACAACCCCCCACAAGTGGAAACATTTAGGGAAAGAACATCGTCGGGAGAGCTGTACAATCTTTTTATATAAAGATACTTGGGACACGGAAAGTGTGTTCAAGAAACTCTCCCGATGGTTAAAAGCAGGATTATTTCTCCAGCAAAATGCAGTGAGTGGAGGATAGCTACATATTTGTAGAATGTGTAAATCACATGCGAAACTCCCAATTCCCATTATGGCCCCAGATCGGATAAACCAAGCAGTTGTTCGAACCGCATCGGACAGGACATTGACATCGTATCTGCCACGGGGGCCTGTACATCGTCAAGTCTGGCAACACAACACATCGCTAAGTGGATTTGTTCCAGCGTGAACAGATGCTCAGTGTGAAATGCTGGAAAAAACAGGATTGTTTTCGTACCACTTGTATTTTTCTTCAAGAAAATCAAGGCTTCAGAACACATGGTGTGCGAAGCACGATCGGCGGATTATTTTTTTTTTAAAATGGGCATTTAAAGGATTTTCTCTCTCTCTCTCTCTCTCTCTCTCTCTTCCCGGAGTGACATATCAGGAGCAAGCAGGAGGGGAGTCCTTCCTCTAAAAGGTCCTATTTTTATTATTCTTTCTCGGGAAGTGGGTGTCGCTGGCAAGGCTGGCATTTATTGCCCTCGAGAAGGTGGCGATACAACGGAGTGGCTCGCTAGGCCACTTCAGAGGGCAGTTAAGAGTCAACCGCGTAGGTCCAGAGGATTGTTTATTCCTTCCTGCTCCATTATTCTCTCATGAAGGCTGACTCTCTGCGGTGAGCAGGTTTATTACGGTTGCTCACACTCAGGAGGGCTCTAGTGGGACGCCCCAGGGACCCCTGCCAGCGCGCACAGCCTTCCCCAATTGCGTAGTCATGATCTCCGATCTCTCTCCCCCCCCCCCCCCCCCCCCCGCTCTCAGTCACCATTGTCTCATCCTACTATACAATTCCGGTCAATGCTCCTCTGAAATGTTCATGTCATGTTCCTCAAACTCTTACATAGAATGTGCAGCACAGAAACAGGCCATTCAGTTCAACTGGTCCATGCCGGTGTTTACGCTCCACACAAGCCTCCTCCCACCAATCTTCATCTAACCTTCTATTCCTTTCTCCCTCATGTGTTTATCTAGCTTTCCCCTTAAATGCATCTATGCTATTCACCTCAACTACTCCATGTGGAGATCCACATTCTAATCACTCTCTGGGTAAAGAAGTTTCTCCTGAATTCCCTATTGAATTTATTAGTGACTATCTTTATATTTATAAGATACTTACATCTTCCTCCTATAATTTTCAAGACTGAGATCGATAAAGATTTTTTGTTAGGCGAGGGTATCAAGGCAGGTAAATGGAAGTTGAGGTGCAGATCAACCATCATCTGACTGAATGGCGGAACAAGCTGGAAGGGCTGAATGGCCTGCTCCTGTTCCTATGTTTCCTCCCTGTATTCTCATTGCGTTGAAGTCTCATTTGCCTGTTTGTTTCCTCTATTCTGAGCTCTAATATGAAATGCTGAGGCAGGCCCTGTGCTTGCTGAAGATGATTTATGTACAAGTTTCAACAAGCACTAAAAATAAAAGGAGAAAATAAAACCAGGGGCACTGCCTCCTAAAATAGGTGGAAATTTCTGGCTTGTCTCTGACACTCGATAGATCATTTGTTATATTTATAAATCACGTATTGCTTTTAAGGCTACATATAGCAACACCACTATTCCCAGCCAAGAATGGAGATGATTGGGTAATTCCCCCGTCAATCACGCCTGGAGACTGCACTGCTGTAAGTGACTGGGATTGATTTTACACACATAATTTGCATTATGTAACTATCCTCCACTCACTGTATTTTACTGGAGAAATAATTCTGCTTTTTATTGGGAGACTCTCGGGAGAGTTTCGGTCATAAGTTCTGTTTGCTGCAGAGACTCTGTTTAAATAGATTCTGTTTGCTGTGAATCCTGCCATAAGTCCCGCCCCGCCCCAAACTCACTGCCTGACACAGTGCGACCCACTGCCTGACACAGTGGTGTCAATACTCACTCTGTATTTAAAATATATTAATGTAAGGAGTCGCACAACACCAGGTTATAAGTCCAACAGCTTTATTTGAAAATCACAAGCTTTCGGAGCTTTGCTCCTTCATCAGGTGAAGTGAAGAGATGCATATAGGCACAGCATATATAGTCAAAGATTGTTCTCTGACTATATATGCTGTGCCTATATGCATCTCTTCACTTCACCTGACGAAGGAGCAAAGCTCCGAAAGCTTGTGATTTTCAAATAAAGCTGTGGGACTTATAACCTGGTGTTGTGCGACTCCTTACATTTGTCCACCCCAGTCCATCACCGGCATCTCCACATCATAAAATATATTAACTATTTTAAAATGGGCTAACACCTCTGTTAACGCAGCAGAGGAAAGGACTTCATACAAGCGAGTACGCCAGTATTCCATGCTGTTAATGTACTTGGTTTATCTGATCTGGGATCATAATGGGAATTGGGAGTTCTGCTATACCTTTATAAATCACTGGTTAGGCCTCAGCCGGAGTATTGTGTTCAATTCTGGGCATCATACATTAGGAGGGATGTCAAGGCCTTAGAGAGAGTGCAGAAGAGATTTACTAGAATGGTACCAGGGATGAGGGACTTCAGTTATGTGGAGAGACTGGAGAAGCCGGGGTTGTTCTCCTCAGAACAGAGGAGGTTAAGGGGAGATTTGATAGAGGTGTTCAAAATCATGAATGGAGGAGAAACTGTTTCCAGTGGCAGAAGTGTCGGTAACCAGGGGACACAGATTTAAGGTGATCGGCAAAAGAGCCAGAGGCGACATGAGGAAACTTTTTTTTAAAAAACGCAGCGAGTTGTTATGATCTGGAATGCACTGCCTGAAAGAGTGGTGGAAGCAGATTCAATAGTGACTTTCAAAGGGGAATTGGATAAATACTTGAAAGGAAAAAAATTACGGGGCTATGGGGAATGAGCAGGGGAGTGGGACTAATTGGATAGCTCTTTGAAAGAGCCGGCACAGGTACGATGGAACGAATGGCCTCCTTCTGTGCTGTACCCACTATGATATAATTTACACTTTCTACATTTTATTCGGTGCCAGTGTGCGTTCAGTCCTGTATAGTTACCCAATCACCTGTCAAGGTGAATTTTCTGTAAATTGAACAGAATTGAAAATCCACAAACATTTCTCGTCTGGAACTAGAAAGAGCTCCCCTCAAAGGCCCAGTCGGTGAAGACTGCCTTCAGGGTAGCCTTTAGCCTTACAGGCCATCAAGTCCCGTGTTCGTCTCCTGCTTTAGGATCTTAACTTGGTGCTACAATTGGCCTCAGTATTCCTGGGATGTCAAGAGCGCAAAAAAAAAGTCAGCCAGGTTTCCCATCCCTGATTGCTATCCAGTGACTTCTGCCAGAACGTGCATGCAAAAGTCAGGTAAGGACACGATAGGCTTAGCCTTCCATGAAAGAACTTGCATTTCTATAGCGCCTTTCACTACCTCAGGACGTCCCAAAGCGCTTTACAGCCAATGAAGTAGTTTTGAAATGTAGTCACTGCTGTGCTGTAGGGAAACGCAGCAGCCAACTTGCACACAGCAAGGTCCCGCAAGCTGCATCATGATACAGTCCAGATCATCTGTTTTAGTGATGTTGGCTGAGAGATAAATATTGGCCCAGGACACCAGGGAGAACTCCCCTGTTCTTCTTCGAAATAGTGCTGTGGGATCCACCCGAGGGGGGCAGACGGGGCCTCGGTTTAACGTCTCATCCGAAAGGCAGGCAGACAGGCAGGCAGACCAGACAGGTCATCAGGTTAGTGCACTGAACATTTTACAACATGAATGGTAACAGTGCCATCTGGAGTCAGCGATTGAAATTACGCCATCTGAGTGCGCGTGTGTAAAAAAAATGATTTGTTGCACACTTCCGAGCAATGGCACCATTTCTAAATTCACTGTGTAGGACACTAGACCATCGCTGCAAAACGGAGTCACCATCAAACAGCAATGGAGAAGTCCGCAAGCTCACTGTATATTCTTGGAAATGGAGGGGGCATGCTGGAAAACCGCCACATGGAGGGGAGAGCTCCGTCCTTACAAACGGAGCGTTTATTGATGCTTAGAATTTAGAAGTTTTTTTAAAAATTCATTCTGGGGATGTGGGCGGTGCTGGCAAGCCGGCAGCCCTAGTCTCCCTCGAGGTGGAGGTCCTGATTGTGGACCTTCTTGAACCTCTGCGGTCCGCGCGACGAAGGTGCTCCCCACAATTTGTACAACTGAGTGACTCGCTCGGCCATTCAGAGGGCAGCTGAGGAGTCACCCAAGTCGGCGTGGGACTGGAGTCACAAAGGTCAGACACAGGTAAGGACGTCAGTGAACCAGTCGGGTTTTCAATGACAGCTTCACGGTCACTTTTACTGGCACCAGCTTTTTTTTATTTCCAGATTTAAAAAAAACTGAAATCAAATTCTCAAACTTCTGTGGTGGGATTTGAACTCACATTCTCTGGATCGTTTGTCTAGGCCTCTGGATTACTTGTCCAGTAACCGCTACACTACAATGCAGGAAATTAGTGTTTCTCTGGCAAAGGCAAGAACGCTGAAGCTGCATTCACCGTTTAGCTCTCCTTCCTGGGGGTTAATGGGATTTAACTTCTGTTTAATAGTCAATCAGCGGTGCAGCAAGGGGCTGCACAAGTGAGAGGACATGGGCTCGCTCTCTCTGCACAGTGCGGTCTCGGGGGCTCTGCTGGGCTGCCAATCTGGGAAGACAAGGTACTTCACCAAGGGAGGTGAGGTGGAAGCCAAACGAAGGGCAAGTTTCTCATGCCACGCTCCTGGGGAAAACACAGCTCTCCCCCTTTCAGACAACAGGCCTTTGTGACACACACCAAACATTGGACAAACTCTGGCTTCTAAACACAAACTGCGCTCCAGGCCTCTATTCATAGGAACAGGTGCAGGCCATTCAGCCCCTCGAGCCTGTTCCGCCATTCAATTAGATCATGGCTGATCTGTATCTTAACTTCATCCGCCCACCTTCAGTTTTGAAATTTTCAATTGACCCCCCCAGCATCAACAGCTTTCTGGGGGAAGAGTTTTCCGGATTTCCATGACCCTCTGTGTGAAGAAGTGCTTCCTGACATCACCCCTGAACGGCCTACCTCCCTTGCAGTCCTCTTGACTCCCTCACCAGAGGAAACAGTTTCTCTCTATCCACACTATCAATTCCTTTAATCATCTTAAAAACACCCCAATTAGATCACCCCTTAATCTTCCACACTCAAGCGAATACAAGTCTAGTCTATGCAACCAGTCCTCATAGTTGAATCATTTTAGCCGAACTTCAGAGTTAAAAATTTACAATCTGCGATACGGAGCAGAAATACCGCTGAAGTTAATTGGCCTGATTTTAATTTTGCAAGTTTGAATACATACTTAGCTTGACAGAGCCGTCCATTCCCAGTAGAATATTGTCACTCTTTATGTCCCTGTGGATCACCTGGTTTGAATGTAGGAACTCCAGTGCTTGTAGACACTAGAACAAAGAAAGAGAAGACACTATGAAAAGCAGCAGAAACCCCAACAGGACCCACACTGTGGGATACACATCACGTAGGGGATGGATATCTGTGTGTCAGGGAGTGGGGCGAGAAGGAAGTTAAACATTTTCTGAACGTACCACATGGATGAAGGTCCATCTCATGGTGTCAGCCGTGGCTCAGTTGGTAGCATTCTTACCTCTGGGTCAGAAGGTTGTGGGATTGAGTCCCAATCCAGAGACTGGAGTACACAATCTGGGCTGACACTCCCAGTGCAGCACTGGGGGAGTCTTTTGGATGAGACGTTAAACCGAGGACCTGTCTGCCTTCTCAGGTATGACGCTATTTCGAAGAAGAGCAGGGGAGTTCACCCCAGTGTCCTGGGCCAATATTTATCCCTCAACCAACATCACTAAAAACAGATTACCTGTTCATTATCTCATTGCTGTTTGTGGGAGCTTTCTACATTACAGCAGTGACTACACTTCAAAAATACTTCATTGGCTGCAAAGCGCTTTGGGACGTCCGGAGGTCGTGAAAGGCGCTATATAAATGCAAGTCGGTTTTTTGCCCCCATTTATACTACAGCCCTGCCTTCAGAGTTGGCTTCGTTCCCTGCTTCCTGAGGCAGGAGCTCAGGGGGTGGTGGGTATGGATGCAGCGGGAGCCTCCCCTTTTCAAAAAAAAACATGTCATTTTCCTGTTATGAGATTGTCAAATTCTGAAAGGACTGCATCAATATTTTCAAGTATTTAAGGAGCTTTTTGGATAATCAATCCAATCACTGCATGTTTCATTACCAATTCAGAGACACTAAAAAAATTATTCAATTCCATTGTTGACCACCCCTTGTAAACTCCATTTCCTTTCAACTCAAGTGCTCCCCCTCGAACGTGACAACATGCGCAGCGCTTGTGACGAGGTCAGGCTGTATTTTCTCCCACGTGACACAGGCCTCTATTTACAGAAAGATGGGCCTTCATGAATTGCTCTTTGGCAAGGCTGCCCAGCATTTAAAAAAAAACACACACATTCCTTCGGTTTTACGGTGCGATGACAGGAAGCGGCTCATTTGCCAACTTTCACAAATTGAAATGGATGAACTGTGACAGTTTCTCAGGATAAAGCTGCAGCACTGAACGTGTGAAGTCACGTGCTCGTTAAAATCATCGGAACATTATATATATATATATATAGTCCCAACTTTTCCATATGTATATTTTAAAATCAGATGCACATTGTAAAAAATCTAGAATTTGTGGAACGAAAATGAGTTTTCATAGAATTAGAAATTTTAGTACAAGGGAAGGCCATTCGGCCCATTGTGCCTGTGCTAGTTGCCTCACTTGAGCCATCTACTCCAACCCAATTTCCCTACTCTCTCCCCAGACCCTTTTTTTTTTTTTAGGAACAGGAGTAGGCCATTCAGCCCCGTGAGCCTGTTCCGGCTTTCAATTAGATCATGACTGATCTGTTTTCAATTCCACTTTATGTCACAGTAGTGTCTTCTGTGAAATATGTAAATAGTTTTTTTCTTAAAAAGAAAAACAAAAATCATTTAAGAGAAATCCTGCCACTGAAAACCAGAGTAATGCAAACAGAAGACACTGGGGTATGAGGAGAGATGTGGGTATACTCCCCTCTATATCAAGACAGCACTGGTGTTTAAAAAAAAACAAAATATCTTCTGAATTTCAAAAGAAATCGCCAAAAATTTTCCCATTGTATTCTTTCCACAAATCAAGTCTGGAAACGTGTGCGAATGGTATCCATGACTTTAAAATATTGTCACTAATCCGATGCACTCACTGGACACAATTTTCGGCAGCAAAAAGGGAGGGTGCAATTCAGATGTGCTTTATAAAAAGGTACTACTGTGAGGACTCTTCTTTATACTACAGTAAACTTCAGTCTTGGTTCAATTCCTTGTTGGGTACGTAGCAAGGGCTACAGTGCACTGGCACAGTTAGCACAATGACAGCTCTCACCTGAAGACTCAGGTCATCAATGAAAGGCAGACTCGGGTAACACACCAAGGCATCGTTCACTAAAAGCAAGATCACAACTGTTCCATTGTGCATAAATCGCCCAACAATTTTTAATAGCTCACATCAGAGTGGCAGGTTTAGTCAAACAATGATCGTAGGGTCCTCAATTTTACTTTTAATTTAGAAAAAAAAAACAATCTAGGCTTTAAGTAACAGTTTGATGTTGAGGTTCATAAAAGTGGTGGTGAACCGTATAAATAATTGTGGTTGTCATTTAGCTTAGAATCAAACAGCACAGAAAGAGGCCATTCGGCTCATGTGCCTGTGCCGGCCCTTTGAAAGAGCTATCCAATTGGACCCACTCCCCTGCTCTTTCCCCATAGCCCTGCAAATTTTTACCCTTCAAGTATTTATCCAATTCCCTTTTGAAGGTTACTATGGAATCTGCTTCAGGCAGTGCATTCCAGATAACTTGCTGCGTAAAAAAAATGCTCCTCATCTCCCCTCTGGTTCTTTTGCCAATTATCTTAAATCTGTGCCCTCTGGTTACCAGCCCTCCTGCCAGTGGAAACAGTTTCTCTTTATTTATCAAAATCTGTCATAATTTTGAACACCTCTATTAAATCTCCCCTTAACTTTCTCTCGATTATACTTATTTTTAATTAAGTCCCTTGCTCGATTTGAATTTTTACAACGTTTGAAATAAAAACGTGCTAATTTTCTGTAAATTTTTGGGTCCATTTTTACTTGGTCCCCATCTCTTTAGGGTGCCATGGGATTTCTGGGGCCTCCCCAGGATAGGGGCGACGTTGGGGGCGGAGGTGAGGCTGCACCTGCAGTGAAAGCCAGGACCTATCGCAGTCACGGAAATCAGGTGAGGGGACAGGGGGTGTTTCCCCACCTCTTGTCTTGCTCTAATTGATTTTGACTGTTGGGTTCTCCAGCGTCGAGCTACCTGCCCCACATGGCACAGGACTTTGTGGCGATCCCGAGGCCAGTACTAATTTGTTTCTTTTTAACTTAACCCTCTCCTTCAAGGATGATTTCAACTTTCAAGGGAAACAACAAAAAGTTTACAACAGTGTTTGTGCGAACCTTAGTTACATCGGCACAGGCATGATGAGCAGAATGGCCTCCTTCTGTGCTGTAAGGTTCTATAAATAAGAATGTCTGATATTTGCAAGTCTCTTTCCCTCTCCCCCCGCCCCCACCCTGGTTGCAGCACATTACAACAGTGCCTACACTTCAAAAATACTTTGTTGGTTATGAGGCGCTTTGGGACGTCCTGCTAGGCGCAATATAAAGTTCTTTCACATCGATCTGCAAGACTCACCTCTCGACAGACAGCTGCTATCTGTCCTTCGTCCATGCACGTTTCCGTGACGACATCGGTCAGTGAGCCGCCTGCCAGGTACTCCATGACCACCCATAATTCATCCCCTACGAGGTAACTAACAGGAAGAAAAAAAACTTAAGCGAATGGGCTAAAATCTGCATGAACTACATAGCTCCAAAAATAAACAAAGTTGATAAAGCTGTAAAGAAAAGCAGAAAATGCTGGAAACACTCAGCAGGTCAGAACAGCATCTGTGGAGAGAGACTCAAGAGTTAAAGACCTTTCATCAGAACTGGAAGGTATTAGAGATGAACAGCTTTTAAGCAAGTGCAGAGCCGGTATAGAAACACTTGTCCCATTACCACCATCCCCTTTGTCATTTAATCACTCCTGCCCTCCACCCTATCACAGACCTTCCCTTTAGTTCTTTGCCTGTTCCTCCCACCTTTTCCGCAGCTCTGTACTTGCTTAAAAGCTGTTCATCTCCAACACCTTCCAGTTCTGATGAAAGGTCATCCACCTGAAACGTTAACTCTCGTTTCTCTCTCCACAGATGGCCTCATGAGTAACTGAGATAAAGGGCACCAGTCTACCCAGCTCCTAAATGGGTACCAGCAGTGCAGGGAAATCAACTGAAGTCCACAGGAGGTACACACTGTTGGCTCCAGGCCTATGAAAGTGAGATGGGCACTGCATAATCTTTCTTTGATTAAGAGGTGGTTATGGAATGGTATTCCTCCTATAGCCTTTCTTTGATTAAGGTGTGGTTATGGGATGGGCTCTACTTCATGTCCGTCCTTTAACTAACGAGTGGCTGCGGGGAAATTGGGCTTCTTTGACTTGCATTTACTTTGGGTTTCAGTATCTATTTTATCATCATATATTGGTGGTAGAAAACACAACCCTTTAGTATCATTACTGTCAGTGGCTTGAGTGTGTGCGTTCGACAAACTCTCATTTTTCCTTGACTCTACTAACAAGTGGAGGAACTGAGAGGATGCCATTGCGAGCAAGCTTGAGTATGTCTGACGGCACATCAGTCTTCACTTACAGCATAATATGTTCTGCCGTACATTTTTCTATATAACATATGGAAACGTGACTACTCTATACCATTTTCTTTTCCTTTGCTGGCAGCTGACTGGACAATGTTATTCTTGGCCTAAGACTGTATTAATTATAACCTATTTATGCAGCACAATAGAACACACATCCCATTGGGGAAAAATGCATAATCAACACTGAACATGAAATCTGGTATACTTGTGGGTTTACAAAAACCACTCAGCCACATGACGCCTGTAGGTTGTCAGATTAGGCTTAATCACGGGACAAATTCTATGGTCAGTCGCTTACAACTAGAGTGTACGATCCATATAATACACTGTTGCTAAGGCAAGCCGTTTATTGCTGCGATCAGAAACCAGAATTTTCACTGCCTTTGGGACTTCTTATGCAAAACTGCAGTACTTGAGGCAGCAAATCACACTACACGTTATAATAAAGTCGTGGGCTGCTGCATTGAATCACTTGCTCCACCCATCACAACCACTACAAACTGCACCGAGGCCAATAGGCTAGTCCAGGCCTGTGGCGCACACACACACACACACACACACACACACACACGATTAATGTAATGAATGGGTACCGTTACATAGCAACCACAGTACTCACCTGTCTAAATAATTAACAATATTCGGATTTTTATTTTCCCTCATAACCAGAATTTCATTAATAATCAATTCTTTCTTGGGTTGTTGTTGTAAATTCATCTGCTTGATTGCAACCTGAAAACAACAATAAACAACAAAAAAAATACTTCAAACAACACATAAAAGATTATTGCTCAAGATAAAGAATCACTGGATTGGGGGTAATATTCTTGCATGGGTGGAGGATTGGTTATCTAACAGGAAGCAGAGAGTTGGGATAAATGGTTCATTCTCGGACTGGCAACCAGTAGCCAGTGGTGTTCCACAGGGGTCGGTGCTGGGTCCCCAACTCTTTACAATCTATATTAATGATTTGAAGGAGGGGACCGAGTGTAACGTATCAAAGTTTGCAGATGATACAAAGATGGGAGGGAAAGTAGAGAGTGAGGAGGACATAAAACCTACAAGGAGATATAGACAGGCTGGGTGAGTGGGCGGAGATTTGGCAGATGCAATACAATATTGGAAAATGTGAGGTTATGCACTTTGGCAGGAAAAAATCAGAGAGCAAGTTATTATCTTAATGGCGAGAAACTGGAAAGTACTGCAGTACAAAGGGATCTGGGGGTCCTAGTGCAAGAAAATCAAAAAGTTAGTATGCAGGTGCAGCAGGTGATCAAGAAGGCCAACGGAATGTTGGCTTTTATTGCTAGGGGGATAGAATATAAAAACAGGGAGGTATTGCTGCAGTTATATAAGGTATTGGTGAGACCGCACCTGGAATACTGCATACAGTTTTGGTGTCCATACTTAAGAAAAGACATACTTGCTCTCGAGGCAGTACAAAGAAGGTTCACTCGGTTAATCCCGGGGATGAGGGGGCGGACATATGAGGAGAGGATGAGTAGATTGGGACTCTACTCATTGGAGTTCAGAAGAATGAGAGGCGATCTTATTGAAACATATAAGATTGTGAAGGGGCTTGATCGGGTGGATGTGGTAAGGATGTTCCCAAGGATGGTGAAACTAGAACTAGGGGGCATAATCTTAGAATAAGGGGCTGCTCTTTCAAAACTGAGATGAGGAGAAACTTCTTCACTCAGAGGGTAGTAGGTCTGTGGAATTTGCTGCCCCAGGAAGCTGTGGAAGCTACATCATTAAATAAATTTAAAACAGAAATAGACAGTTTCCTAGAAGTAAAGGGAATTAGGGGTTACGGGGAGCGGGCAGGAAATTGGACATGAATTTAGATTTGAGGTTAGGATCAGATCAGCCATGATCTTATTGAATGGTGGAGCAGGCTCGAGGGGCCGATTGGCCTACTCCTGCTCCGATTTCTTATGTTCTTATGTTCTTAAAAGAAAAAAAACTGGAGCACAACAAGTAGACCTCACTCCTCAAAGTAATTCAGCATGGCTACTTCCATGTTCATCCTACAACAGTGATTTATTTCTTTATTAAACTCACCTCCTGTCCTGTGGCTACATCAATTGCTGTGTACACTATGCCTGAAGCCCTGTTGGCGAAGAGCAAATGGCCGTTAGCATACGTTTAACGTACGTTAAGTTAAAGTGTCATTCACCACTGGGGCACGCAGCTCACTTTAATTAAAGCAACAGGACTCAGAATCAGGGAGGTACCAATAGGTGTGGATATTCGCTGAATCGTTCACAAGCCTTGTGTGACCAATCAATACCTGCACTGCCGCTCATTAGAAACGTTACACCAGACGCCCCGAGGGCTCAGTGATAAATGCACCACCTGGTATGGTACGAAGCTATACGGGGTTCAATCTGTGGGCTGCACTGACTTAGCCGATCTCCATTACAGTAACAGTGAGTGGCACTACAAGTGACTTCAGCATCCCTGGGTTACCGGGAGGGGAAAAATATAAACTCAGACAGGGTTTCTGGTCCCTATTGCTAGCCAATTATCCTTGGTGGAATCAACATGCACCGGGTGCAAACAGGTGCAAGATTAGATGCAATGGCCCCCAAAGCCCAATAGCCTGCTGACACTTGCTCTCCAGCCATGGCTCAGTGGGCAGCACTCTCGCCTCCGAGTCAGGAGGTCATGGGTTCAAGTCCCAGTCCAGAGACTTGAGCATAAAATCTAGGCTGACGCTCCAGTGCAGTCCTGAGGGAGCACTGCACTGTCAGAGGTGCTGTCTTTTGGATGAGACGATGAACCGAGGCCCCGTCTGCCCTCTCAGTCAGACGTAAAAGATCCCATGGCGCTATTTCGAAGAAGAGCAGGGGAATTCCCCTCGGTGCCCTGGCCAATATTTATTCCTCAACCAACACCTCGAACAGATTATCTGATCATTACCACATTGCTGTTTGTGGGATCTTGCTTTGTGCAAATTGGCTGCTGCATTTCCTACATTACAACACATCAAAAGTACTTCATTTGCTGTGAAGCACTTTGGGACGTCCTGTGGACGTGAAAGGCACTATAAATGCAAATCTTTCTTTCTTTCTTTTACTCGCACGCAAAGGATGTCATTTGCATGAGGTAGTGCAGGTACCTGTGGAACTGTAGCCCAGCAAGAATCGGCATCTTCTGAAGACAAGGGGAGAAATTTGGGGGGCGGGGAGGGAGTAGTAAAATTTACAGCTACAGGCCGACGGGCTCCGACGCGCCGAGCTACAGGCCGACGGGCTCCGACGCGCCGAGCTACAGGCCGACGGGCTCCGACGCGCCGAGCTACAGGCCGACGGGCTCCGACGCGCCGAGCTACAGGCCGACGGGCTCCGACGCGCCGAGCTACAGGCCGACGGGCTTTAACATCAGTTTTGTATTTTACAAACAATCACAATTTGCAAAAATATTCAAGACTACAGCGGTAATGGAATTTCACTGATAAATAGTTTAAACTTCATTTCAATAACTTTTGTACAGAAGTTGCTTAAATGTATTATATGGTTATCCTAAATTTTAAATACCATCAGAACTGTATTCTCAATAAGAGTTTCTACACTAAACATTTGACGACATCAAATACACAATGTCATACCAACCCCTGTCCAATTTTTTCAAATCTTGAGTATTTCTTTTTCGGGTCGCCCACCGTTACTATACTTCCTGTAAGATTGAGAAAGGATATTAAAGATTAATGAATTCATATTTTCTTATTGAGATCAACTTTTAAAAACAGTCTAAAAAAAAACTTTTTTTTTTTAAGAACCTTTGTAAGAATGTGTAAACCAAAATTTAAAAACTTCAGCCTGTAGGACAGGGAGAAACTCCATCCTGTTCACACGGGTACAGTAATTGCAATCTCAAGGTGCCAAGGATATACTCTCAGGAGGGGAGGAAGAAAAAAAAAGTGTTTGATGAGTTACCTCAACGTACTATCATAGCTCCTAGTGGCTGATTACAAAGAATCATTATTCCCCCACCTTGGCAAGGACAGGGTGGGGTAGGAAGAAACAAAGGAGAGCAAATATCACACAACTACGGTGAGGCGGGGAAAAGAAAGAACGTTTTGTTTTAAATATTCCGTGAATTCATCTCACTCTCTAATATTTTACATGGAAATGTTGAGGGCTTATTGCAGAGGGTTTGTGAAAGAGGATTCTGTACTTAAAGGTCTAATGAAACGACAAACTGTTGGGCAGTGCCAATCAACAGCCCAGAGGGGCAGCCAGGCACTTAAATCCATCACGTTGGCAGGCATGAGCTAGACACTTCAGAAAGTACAGAAGTCTTCTTTGTAAATTTACATTGAGACGAAAAGCAGCACTTCTTCCCTGTTGCTCCGGTTGGAAAATGCACCACCTGATAGGGTACTGAGCCATACGGACCAGGTTTAATTTTCATCTCTCCCCTATCCCCTACCGCCCCCACCCCAATTAGTGGTCAGGGATAGAATGATATGGAGAGAGATCCAGTACTCAGAATCAGGTCACCTGCCCATCCTCTTGGCAAGACATAGTCTGGAGTGAGAGGTTCAAAAAAACAAACATAACTTTGCTCTTATAATAGGTGGGATACACAGCTGGAACAGAGAAAGGCTCTGTCCACCTCTAACTACATTAGAGACATCCTTTACTGGTTGCAGTGGCACTGACACAGTGATGCCTGTCTTTCACCTGGGCTTTCAGCAGAAGGGAGGGGGGAAAGGAATTGAGGACAAGAGTCATTTCAGGGGCTGGAAAGGAGCATTAAGGAAAGGGGAAGGGGAGAAGAAATGAGAAACATAACTAAATGGGAATCCAAAAGTCTTCTACAGGCATGTAAACAGTAAACGGGTAGTAAGAGGAGGGGTGGGGCGAGTAGGGACCATAAAGGAGTTCTACTCATGGAAGCAGAGGGGAAGGCTGAGGTACTAAATGAGTACTTTGCATCTGTCTTTACCAAGGAAGATGCTGCCAGAGTCTCAGTACAGCAAGATATAGCTGAGATACTGGATGGGCTAAAAATTGATAAAGAGGTACTAGAAAGGCTAGATAGGTAGATAAGACACCCGGTCCAGATGGGATGCATCCTAGGTTGCTGAGGGAAGTAAGGGTGGAAATTGCAGAGGCACTGGCCATAATCTTCCAAATATCCATTGATACTGGGGTGGTGCCAGAGGACTGGAGAATTGCAAATGTTACACCCTTGTTCAAAAAAGGGTGTAAGGATAAACCCAGCAACTATAGGCCAGTCAGTTTAACCTCAGTGGTGGGGAAACTTTTAGAAACGATAATCCGGGACAGGATTAACAATCGCTTGGACGAGGGTGGATTGATTAGGGAAAGCCAGCACGGATTTGTTAAAGGCAAATCGTGTTTAACGAACCTGAGGTAACCGAGATGGTAGAGGGTAATGCAGTTGATGTGGTGTATATGGACTTTCAAAAGGTGTTTGATAAAGTGCCGCACGGTAGGCTTATCATCAAGATTGCGGCCCATAGAATAAAGGGGGCAGTAGCAACATGGATACAGAATTGGCTAAGGGACAGGAAACAGACAGTAGTGGTGAACGGTTGTTTTTCGGACTGGAGGGAGGTGTACAGTGGTGTTCCCCAGGGGTCGGTGCTGGGACCACTGCTTTTCTTGATATATATTAATGACTTGGACTTGAGTGTATAGGACACAATTTCAAAATTTGCAGGTGACACAAAACTTGGAAGGGTAGTAAACAATGAGGAGGATAGTGATAGACTTCAAGAGGATATAGACAGGCTGGTGCCATGGGAGGACACTTAGCAGATGAAATTTAACGCAGAAAAATGCGAAGTGATACATTTCGGTAGGAAGAACGTGGAGAGGCAATATAAATTAGAGGGCACAGCTCTAAAAGGGGTACAGGAACAGAGAGATCTGGGGGTATATGTGCACAAATCATTGAAGGTGGCAGGACAGGTTGAGAAAGTGTCCTGGGATCCTGGGCTTTATAAATAGAGGCATAGAGTACAAAAGTATGGAAGTCATGATGAACCTTTATAAAACACTGGTTTGGCCACAACTGGAGTATTGTGTCTCGTTCTGGGCACTGCACTTCAGGAAAGATGTGAAGTGCCTTAGAGAGGGTGCAGAAGAGATTGACTAGAATGTTTCCAGGGATGAGGGACTTTAGTTACGTGGATAGACTGGAGAAGCTGGGGTTGTTCTCCTTGGAACAGAGACGGTTGAGAGGAGATTTGATAGAGGTATTCAAAATCATGAAGGGTCTAGACGGAGTAGATAGAGAGAAACTGTTCTCATTGGCAGAAGAGTCAAGAACCAGAGGGCATAGATTTAAGGTGATTGGCAAAAGAACCAAAGGTGACATGAGGAAAAACGTTTTTACACAGCGAGTGGTTAGGATCGGGAATGCACTGCCCGAGGGGGTGGTGGAGGCAGATTCAATTATGGCCTTCAAAAGGGAACTGGAAAGGAAAAAATTTGCAGGGCTACGGGGATAGGGCAGGGGAGTGGGACCAGCTGGATTGCTCTAGCATAGAGCCGGCGTGGACTCGATGGGCTGAATGGCCTCCTTCCGTGCTGTAACCTTTCTATGGTTCTAAAATATAATGCTGCGAGGGAGCGGTTTAAATTGAGGAAGCCTTTTACTCTTAGCTAATCCTTTGAAAAAGAGGATTGAACATTTCTTGACTGCATTTCAATAATGGGACACTAAGCAGTGGAGGGAGAAGGACTTGAATATACATAGTGTACTATTTTAATTGAGTTGGCTAAGGCAGTGAGTCACTGATCTATCCAGACGAGGATGTTCCCAGCTTTGATCTTTAGTCTGTTGAGTTGGCTGTGGTGGGGTGTTACATTTTGCCTCAGTGCACCTGAATGTGGAGGGGGCCAAAATAGGAAGAAAAAGAAAGTCATCTGTGGCTTTTCTGACCATGATCATTATGCGGTGAGCCTATTAGGCGAGGAAGTGATGGGACTAACAACCCAGAGGTCAGGATGCACTGCAGAAAACTCGCCAAGGCTTCTTCAACAGCCTCTCCCAAACCTGCGACCTCCACCACAAGGGCAGCAGGTGCATGGGAACACCATCACCTCCAAGCTCAGCTCCAAGTCACACATCATCCTGACTTGGACGCATATCGGCCGTTCCTTCATCGTCGCTGGGTCAAAATCCTGGAACTCCCTACCTAACTGCACTGTGGGAGCACCTTCACCGCATGGACTGTAGCGGTTCAAGAAAACGGCTCACCGCCACCTTCTCAAGGGGCAACTAGAGATGGGCAAATGCCAGCCCCTACCAGCAACGTCCATATCCCAAGAATGAATTTTTTTTTAAATTCCACTACGGCAAATCGTAAAACTGATCAATAAATCTGATAAGTTGTGAACTGGTAGCAGACAAAAACGACCATGAAAGCTGCTGGATTGTTGTAAAAACAGAACTGGCTCACTAATCACTTTCATGGAAGGGGACCTGCCACCCCCTTACTTCATCTGGCCAAAGCTTGACTCTAGACCACACTATGTGTTTAACACTCAGTTAGTGAAGCAGCTACAATCACTACAAAAAAAATCACTACAAAAACAAACCCAGGCTCTCAGGGCAACTAGGGATGGGCAACGAATGCAGTCTTGTCAGAGTCACCCGCATCCAGAGAACAAACTGAAGAAAAAGCTTGCAGGCACTCACCATCTTTGCACACGCATGAATAGTCGCATGGGTGAGGAACTGATGACTTAAGTCCGTATAATTGCAGCCCCAGCAAGGAGTCAACACTAACAGAGTAGAAAGTGCTAATAGTGCAGTGGTGAACTACACTGGCGTACTGGTACACCGTCACAGAGAGGTGAATTGCTCGATTTCACCTGGCCCTGACCCAAGTTGCACGGCTGTGGAAAAGCACTAGGTGAAGAACTATAATGTTAGCATGCAACAGATGCAGGGTAAAACTTCCACTAGTCCACCCCAGCAACATGCCTTCATCTCAAACCCAGAAATGCGCACACTACTGTGCCATTGCACCATTTTCCAAACTAGTCGCCTTGTGGCTTGTCTGAGCAGGTTCGCCAGTTTAGTACTGAATTACTGTCGAGCCAAGACCAGTTTTGTGCTGTGGACCCATACCCACCAGGAACGTGGCTGAGGCTGCCCAAACTCATTACACATGGAAGCCTTACAGCAAGCAACGGAAAGAGACTTTCATCTCATCAGCCTGGGCTAGATTTGAACCGACATCCCGGGGGCAGAAGGCCAGAGTCCTACTTGCTCCACCACCCAGTCATCAAGCAGATTAGGCTGAATGGTTACGTACTCAATTTTTCCAATATCTCCTCATCTGTCATTTTGGTCTTCTTCCTCTGTTTCTCTGCGTTCCTCGTTAGGGTATTTGAAGGGGTAGTGTTATTCTCAGAGGGCGGGGAGATGGGAGACGTGGCTGCATCTTTGGTGGGTGGGATGGGGATGGGATCTATCACAGACCGTGTGTACATCTATAGGAAGGAAAAAGGACAAAGGTGTAAGACTCAGGATAAAAAGGACATGGCTGAAGACATGAGAATATAAACACAATGCTGTCCATACTTGAACTGAGGTTTTCACAGCAGGCTTTGTGAGCTGTAAGGTTAGTGCTTACTCCATGAAGATGGATGGCTAACTGAACATTTTTTTTGGTTTCAATTTTCTCCTCTCCTGAAAGG
This sequence comes from Heptranchias perlo, assembly GCF_035084215.1. Taxonomy (NCBI): domain Eukaryota; kingdom Metazoa; phylum Chordata; class Chondrichthyes; order Hexanchiformes; family Hexanchidae; genus Heptranchias; species Heptranchias perlo. The sequence goes on from NC_090330.1 coordinate 6,196,336, forward strand.
AGGAGAAAATTGGCAGCGTACAGTTCCACAGGTGATGATAAATCCTCCGGTACCTTACCCAAGTATTGTTTCTCACATGTGCGACAATACAGTGAGCACCATCAGGCTATTCAACCGCAAGAGGAAGCATCCAAGCTGAGTCCAGCCCTGGTCAACACAAGTGCATTTTCCAACAGAGGTCACTGGATAGTGATCAGAGTGGCTGATGTTTCCTTGACTAGCCAGGACCTTTTGTTTTTTTTGGGGGGCGGGGGAAGAAAATTATGAAGACTCTCATCTTCTACAGATTAATAAAGTAATTAAATAAACTGGATCTGATTTCTTCATTAGCCCATTCATTGGACAAATGTCCGAGTATTTTTAGGATAGTCTTGGCTTGGGACATCACACCCACCCCAGACACACACACACACCTAACCCACACACACACTAATTTATGCAATTAAAGTGCATATCATTTATAATTCACTTCTGCTCAGTCTACTGTTACAATTGAACTGAATTGCACAGCTCGTTGTACAGAGTACTCCAGCTGACCGAACTGCATTTTGCTTATATTTGCAAAATTCACTGTGAAAGAGAGGGGAAAAAATTCCCAGAAAATTGCACCCTGTTCTTTTTTGTAAAAGCCAATTTAATTAACCGCACAAGAATTTTTAATTAAGATTATAGATCAAAACGTGCTTAGGACGGAGGATGGCAACCATTTAATATCACTGCTTATTGCAGTTTATCACCTTGTGGCAGTGCTGTGTGAAGTCCATTCTTCAAATATGACTCAGATGCAATAATTATGCTGTACTACAGCATAATTGGCACGATGATGTACATTCTTGATGTGCTGTGCCAGCCCTTCGCGCTGACTGGACTGGGATTATACTGTGACAATGCATTAACATGCCAGGGTTGAGTTCTCTATGAATTTTATCATTTCTACATACTAGTCTTGTGGAATTTCTAAATGTTCCTTATTTTTGCCAGTGTGCTCGCACGTTTCCACATTTAACTCCCTAGGGCTGCGGAACGAGCACTCCACTTTTCTAGTCAGCCTTGAAGTTTAGATTTTGTCATTTTTCTTTCAGTTGCCAGAAGAAAAGGTTCTCACAGTCAGAACAAAATATTTCTGTGAGAAATGAATCTTTAAGAAATTCCTGCACTGGCATAACAAAATAGACAATGGGGCAATTCCTTAGCTGATCTCAGCTAAGGTGACAGCAAGGCACTTTGGTCAATGCAAGAGAGGAAGGGCGGGGGGAGAAAGGGAGGGGAAAGACAGGTCAGGTATTAGCCAGGGTGATTCTTGCTCATCACTATCCACTGGAAACGTACACTTGTGCATCAGGCCAGCCTCGATGCCCCATCTTCCCCCCCAACGATTGAACAGTCTGACAACACTTGCAGTCCAGCGTTGAAAACCACTATTTCAGCAAGGTGCCGCAACCTATGGAACTGTGCGCCCGAGAGTCACTGGAGAGGAGGGGAGAAAAATTCAAATGGATAGAAAGTAGGTTCCCTCAGAGCTGAGGAAAGTCCATCTTTTCTAACCATTTTGCGATATTACAAAAGACGATCAGCTCAGCACCAACTGTGCCCCTTAGGCGTGATAAATTAAGGGGTAAAGATTCTGATGTGCTGTGCCCCAGCATTTGCTGGGAACACTTGTCTAAAAGTGCGCACTCCCAGGCCACAATTTTCCCTCCAAAATTTTAGCTGTACCGTCAGCACAGGACAAGGAGCGGCTCATCAGAATTTTTATTCATCAGCAGTAACCTTGCGAAATATCAGAACAGGCAGGGTAAACACGTAAACAGATCGTACTCTACGTCATATTATATGGAATTTACAGCACAGAAACAGGTCACACTGGTCCATGCTGGTGTTTATGCTCCATACGAGCCTCTTCCCACCTTACTCCCACTAGGTTGATTCCGGGTATGGAAGGGTTGTCTTATGAGGAAAGATTGAACAGGTTGGGTCTATACTCATTGGAGTTTAGAAGAATGAGAGGAGATCTTATTGAAACATACAAGATTCTGTGGGGACTCGATAGGGTAGATGCTGAGAGGATGTTACCCCTCATGGGGGAATCTAAAACTAGGGGGCATAGTCTCAGAGTAAGGGGTCGCCCGTTTAAGATGGAAATGAGGAGGAATTTCTTCTCCCAGAGGGTCTTGAATCTTTGGAATTCTTTACCCCAAAAAGCTGTGGAGGCTGAGTCATTGAATACATTCAAGGCTGAGTTAGATAAATTTTTGATCAGCAAGGGAGTCAAAGGATATGGGGAAAAGGTGGGAAAGTGGAATTGAGGTAAAAATCAGATCAGCCATGATCTCATTGAATGGTGGAGCAGGCTCGAGGAGCTGAATGGCCTACTCCTGCTCCTATCTCTTATGGTCTTATGGTCTACTTCATCTCACCTAACCACACAAGATTCTTCCCACTTTACTTCATCTCACCTATCTGCACCTATCCTTCTATTCCTTTCTCCATCATGTGTTTATCTAGCTTCCCCTTAAATGCATCTATGCCATTCACCTCAACTACTCCATGTGGTGGCAAATTTCATATTCTCACCACTCAATGGGTAAAGAAGTTTCTTCTGAATTCCTTACTGGATTTTTTAGTGACCATCTTATATTTACAACCCCTAGTTTTGGATTCGCCCACAAGCAGAAATATTTTCTCTACATCTACCCTATCATACCACCTTCATAATTTTAAAGATCTCTATTAGGTCACCCCTCAGCCTTCTTTTTTTCCTGGAGAAAAGAGCCCCAGCCTGTTCAGTCTTTCCTGATAATTATAACCTCTCAGTTCTGGTACCATCCTTGTAAATCTTTGTTGTACCTTCTCCAGTTCAATATGACAATGAATCATAGCAAGCCCCAATTTTTCCCCCTATATTTATTTTGGTTAAGTTAACCCTAATCTGCAAGTGATCGCACTGACCGATTTGGTGTGTTCTGGCCGCGGTGCAATCACAGGGGGTGGAACGCATTCATCTTCGTCGTCATCCTCTGACACTGGAGGCACAGCTGGGGACTCTGACACATTCTTTGTGCTCTGTAGAGAATAAGGGGATAAAAATATGGTTGATGAAATGACGCCGTTTGATTTTACCAAACATAGTTCATTTTACTAGAATGGTACCAGGGATGAGGGACTTCAATTATGTGGAGAGTCTAGAGAAGATAGGATTGTTCTCCTTAGAGCAGAGAAGGTCAAGGGGAGAGGCATTCAAAATCATGAAGGGTTTTGATAGAGTAAATAGGGAGAAACTGTTTCCACTGGCAGGAAGGTTGGTAACCAGAGGTCACACGTTTAAGGTAATTGGCAAAAGAGATAAGGATAATTATTTTTTTTTTAATGCAGCGAGTTGTTATGATCTGGAGTGTGCTGCCTGAAAGGGTGGTAGAAGCAGATTCAATAGTAACTTTCAAAGGGGAACTGGATAAATACTTGAAGGTGAAAAAATTGCAGGGCTGTGGGGAAAGAGCAGGGGAGTAGGACTAATTGAATAGCTCTTTCAAAGAGCCAGCACAGGTGTAATGGGCCGAATGGCCTCCTTCTGTGTAGTACGATTCTATGCCCTCCAGCACCTTGTTCAGTGCATGAACCCAGGCCAACTGGATCACAGGAACTTTCTTCTACTTAATAAGGCACCACATTAATACCCAGGTTTATTGCACGGTGACAATCATTACGAGGGCTTTGGGCTGATAAAAAAACGACCAGCCATCTTCAACTAACAGTTTGTACAAAATGCTTTGGCAGCTATTGAAAGGATACACAAAAGAGCAACCAGAATGATTGAGGGGATGGAGGGATTGGATTATGAGGAGCGATTATGTAAAGTTTTCACTGGAAAAGAAAAAGTTGAGAGGTGATACGATTGCTGGTTCTAAAGGGACTAGATAATGTGGACCATGTAAATCTATGTTTTGGGATACAGTATGGGAGTAACTTGAGACATGACATGTGGTAAGTGTAGCGTGTTTGGAAGTAACAGGTGACTTTGGACCTACGGTTCCCAAAGCTCTCCACCACTGGGGTTTTCCTCTCCTCATGTCTGTTGTAGACTAATTGCTAAGAGATTGATTGCTATGATTGGTCAACAACTCCATTATCGTTGTATCATGCGACTGCCAGGGTGGTAGATGGTGAACTAGATGGATCTTGGTCTTTTCTTGTCTAGCAATTCTGATCTTTCTTTGCTCCACTTCCAGAGTCACTTTGCAACCCAGTAACATCAAATTCTAGGAAAATTTCCGATGCATGTTGGTTCACATGTTTTCCCAACCCACTGCTGTCTGCAATGGACTGCAACAATTTAACTGGGCAGCACAGCTTATGATATTTTACTTGTATGATGTACATTAATTGACAAAGGCATTTTGCTCATGCATATATATTCTATTTTTAAAACAAAAAAACATGAACTCCATAAAAATACCCCTTGATCAGATTCTGAAACGCACTCCTGGATATTAATTATTCTATATATCAACCACCCGAACCTTGTGATAAGATCCCAACCTGTAATACACTCCCAAGTGTCCTTTATTTATAAACCTTAGATCCCCTCAATTAGATTCCAGTCCATAACTCCTAGATCAGCAGCCAGGGAGAGGAATGATAAATATTTAATGACTGGTACCATGAGCGCCACCCATCTCTGATACTACTGCACACATCGATTGCAGAAGATGTAGTTTCCAAACGATCACAAGGACAGCAACGTGAATAAGGAACTCACCAGTGCATTTGTGGAAGCATAACCATCTGTTGTTTTATCTGCAGAAAATAAAAGTATAAATTTATGCTACAGGTGTACTATTAGAAAAATAAAAATTCAGAATGTCTTTAAAACAAAAAAAAATCTCCACATGGGTTCTGGGGCTCACTCACTCAGGCTGTTAGTGTGCTCCAATTTCCTGCAATGCATCCAATCCTCTAAACCTACATAACAACTATCACTGTGTTTCTGAAATAGTTAATTCAGGGAAGTATATGGAGACATTTTGCCATGAGGAGTTGGCATGGAAATACAAAGGTTATTACAGGAAAGTGGAAAGGTAATCTATTCCTAAGCTTCTAGCAACGACGGGCTTTCTTTGTTATTCATTCTTGGGATGTGGGCGTCGCTGGCAAGGCCGGCATTTATTGCCCATCCCTAGTTGTAATTGAGTGGCTCGCTGGGCCACTTCTGAGGTCTGTTAAGAGTCAACCACGTTGGGTGTGGGACTGGGGTCACACATAGGTCAGATCGGGTAAGGACAGCAGGTTTCCTTCCCTAAAGGACGTTAATGAACCAGTTGGGTTTTTAAACTACAATCCAACAGCTCCATGTTCACTTTTATTTCCAGATTTTTAAAAAAATAAACTGAATTCAAATTCTTAAACTGCCATGGTGGGATTTGAACTCACGTTCTCTGGATTATTAGTCCAGGCCTCTGGATTACTAAGGTAATTGGGCAGACAGTGACTTGAGAGTGGCTTGGATTCACTCACCCGGCAATTTTACCATACCCAATTTCACTAAAAAAGCTGGCAAATTATGAGGGGGGGGGGTGGGGCAAGCTGGACGTGGAGCTCTCGTAGAACGCTGGACTTCGATTCTAAACCACAGTAACAATGAACGTTCAACCTCAGGGCATTGGATATTGCAGATCATGGTGGTGAAGTGCTCCTTCTGCAGGCACTAATGACATAAACAAGGTGTTCACCCACGCAGTGAACTAGGACCCTACCTCTATAGCCCTGCATGTGGCTCTGCCAACGTACACCCCTGGAAGCAACGCTGCAAATCAGCACCCCTTTACAAGCAGTAACTTAGAAATTAGAACTGCACAATATGGAGGGCCACAAACTAATATTAAATGAATTTAACAGGATTTAGAGCTAGTTGAAAGTCAGACAATGCTGGAGTGCATTATAAAGAGTGTCTCCTCATCACAGATCTTCCATCCAAACAAATTTATCTCTTTAATTCTGAGACCTGATGGGGCAATCCATGACCAGTTTCCAAATCCAAATCTCTGCTTTTCCACTATTGGACAGCTAGCAAATGGATTTATTTAACATAAATTAGTTTTTACATGTGCATTCCTGTTATGTGCATCAAAAAACAGTGGGTACCTACTTGTAAGAGATTTGATTAAAAAATCATTGGCAGGAATTGGGTGGTGCAGTGTTTAAGAACATTGTTCTCGCACCTCTGGGATTTGGGTTTGACTCAGACTCACTGGATTATAGTCTCTGTTGGCTGCGAGGGTTACTTGCTTGGGTGCAGGTGCACAGCACAAATTTCCCATAGTTTGGCGACTCAGAGAAGCCACAGCATAACTAAGGGAGGAGTGAAGAAAGTCACAATTGTGCAGTAGAAGGTATTGGCCATTCCTTCATGGTCGCTGGGTCAAAATCCCAAAACTCTCTATCTAACAGCATTGTGGAAGCACCTTCATCACAAGGACTGCAGCGGTTCAAGAAGGCGGCCCACTGCACGAGGGTAACTAGGAATGGGCAATAAATGCAGGCCTTGCCAATGACGCCCACAACCCGAAGAATGATAAAGCGACGATGAAAGTGATGGTTCACATACACAAGTCTTTGAAGGTGGCAGGACAAGTTGATAAAGCTGTTAAAAAGGCATATGGGATCCTATCCATTATAAACAGAGACATAGCGTACAAAAGCAAGGAAGTTATGGTAAACCTTTATAAATAACTGGTTAGGCCTCAGTTGGAGTATTGTGTTCAATTCTGGGCACCACACTTTAGGAAGAATGTCAAGGCTTTGGAGAAGGTGCAGAGGAGATTTACCAGAATGGTATCAGGGGTGAAGGACTTCAGTTATGTGGAGAGATTGGAGAAGCTGGGATTGTTCTCCTTACAGCAAAGAAGGTTAAGGGGAGATTTAATAGAGGTGGTCAAAATTATGAGGGGTTTCGATAAGAGCGAATAAGGAGAAACTGTTTCCACTGGCAGGAGGGTCGATAACCAGAAGACACAGATTTAAGATAATTGGCAAAAAGCCTGGGGGGAGACTAGGAGAATTTTTTTGCGCAGCGAGTTATGATCTGGAATGCGCTGCCTGAAAGGTGGTGGTAGTAGATTCAATAGTAACTTTCAAAAGGGAATTGGATAAATACTTGAAAAGAAAAAATTTGCAGGGCTATGGGGAAAGAGCAGGGGCAGTGGAACCAATTGGAAGCTCTTTCAGAGAGCCGGCACAGGCATTGTGGGCCGAATGGCCTCCTTCTGTGCTGTACGATGCTAAGTGAAGTGCTCCATTTTGGAAGGGATGGAAGCAGAAGCGGGAGGAAAGAAGCAAGGAAGATCATGGGAGTATTGAGCGATGATAAACAACACAGTAGTCAAACAAAGGCAATGAACAGCAGTTGTAAATATGGTCACAACCTTTGCATTACTAGGTGAAGGGAAGAGAAGGAGGACGACAACAAGGCTGAGGATAAGGAAGAGGCACAATAGGAAAATTGGACTGGAGAAGAATAGATCTCCTCTTACCTGTGAAGCTCATGTATTTTTGACTGTTGGACGTTTCTTTTGAATCGTAGAATTTCAAAACATCCAGCACTGCCTGTGGATTCTTTTTCTGCTCCAGTTTGGTGATATTTGATGTCTGTAGTAACCGAGCCCATTGCTCTGGCATGCCCTGGAATGGGGTGGGAGTGAGGGAGAGAAGAGAGAAAAGAAAGACAAATGTAATTCTAAAAACCATTCATGATTATGTGGAGCAATTTACAGCAGTAGAAAACTAATCAATTTGTTATTATTATTTTTAAAGCCCTTTAAGTACATGATTGAGCTCAATCCTGCTCCTACCTAACCCTCTGCACATCCACTTCCAGGGGGGGGGTTACTGGATTGTAATGAGGAGCGGGAATCCTGCCCAATTTTCCTTCCCTAATGCAGGAGCAGGGAGGTCAATTACTGATGCGGAGATGCGCATTACTCAGCACGGACTGGAGAACGAACTAGATTCCTACCTGCTGTGGTTCAATGACCTACTGGATAATCTCATTAAATCCTCGGACTTATTAGATCATAGGATCACAAGATAGTTACAGATAAGGAAGGCCATTCAGATCCTCCTTGCTCACCCGCGCATAGAGATCAAAGTTTCCCATCACACCATCCAACTACTTCTTAATGGTTCCAGGGCTTTTGCCTCCAGTATTCGACCTGGTAGGCAATTCTAAGCATCGATCACTCATTGTATCATAGAATCTTACAGCACAGAAGGGGGCCATTCGGCCCATCGTGCCTGCGCTGGCTCTTTGAAAGAGCTATCCAATTAAACATGGAAACATAGAAAATAGGAGCAAGAGTAGGCCATTCGGCCCTTCGGGCCTGCTCCGCCATTCAAAATGATCATGGCTGATCATCTAACTCAGTATCCGGTTCCCGCTTTTCCCCATATCCCTTTAGCATTAAGCAACTTATCTATTTCCTTCTTGAATACATCCAATGACTTGGCCTCCACTGCCTTCTGTGGTAGAGAATTCCACAGGTTCACCACCCTCTGAGTGAAGAAATTTCTCCTCATCTCGGTTCTAAATGGCATACCCCGTATCCTGAGACTGTGACCCCTGGTTCTGGACTCCCCAGCCATCGGGAACATCCTCCCTGCATCTAGTCTGTCTAGTCCAATTAGTCCCACCCCCCTGCTCTTTCCCCGTAGCAATTTCCTCCAATCAAGTATTCATCCAATTCCCTTTTGAAAGCTACTATTGAATCTGTTTCCAGCACCCTTTCATGTAGTGCATTCCAGATCATAATAACTCAATGCTTAAAAAGATTTCTCCTCATCTCACCTCTGGCTCTTTTGTCAATTACCTTAAATTTGTCCCCTCTGGTTATGGACCCTTCTACCAGTGGAAACAGTTTCTCCTTATTTACTCTATCAAAACTCATGATTTTGAACACCTCTATTAAACCTCCCCATAACCTTCACCTGTATGATGAAGAACTTCGACATTTATTCTGAATTTCCTTTCACCACTTTGAACCTGTGCTATCTGGGCGAGCGGAGGGGCCGGCGGGCGGGCGAGCGGAGGGCCGGCGGGCGGGCGAGCGGAGGGCCGGAGGGCGGGCGGGCGAGCGGAGGGCCGGCGGGCGGGCGAGCGGAGAAGGGCCGGCGGGCGGCGAGCGGAGGGCCGGCGGGCGGGCGAGCGGAGGGCCGGCGCGCGGATAGCGAAGGGGCCGGCGCGCGGGATAGCGGAGGGCCGGCGGCGGGGCGAGCGGAGGGCCGGCGGGCGGTGCGAGCGGAGGGCCGGCGGAGGGGCGAGCGGAGGCGCGGGCGGGCGAGCGGAAGGCCGGCGGGCGGGCGAGCGGAGGGGCCGGCGGGCGGGCGAGCGGAGGGCCGGCGGGCGGCGAGCGGAGGGCCGGCGGGCGGGCGAGCGGAGGGGCCGGCGGGCGGGCGAGCGGAGGGCCGGCGGGGCGGAGCGAAGCGAAGGGCCGGCGAGCGCGAGGGCCGGCGGGCGGGCGAGCGGAGGGCCGGCGGGCGGGCGAGCGGAGGGCCGGCGGCCGGGGCGAGCGGAGGCGCCGGCGGAGCGCGAGGCGAGCGGAGGCCGGCGGGCGGGCGAGCGGAGGGCCGGCGGGCGGGCGAGCGGATGGCGGCTGTGCGGGGCGAGCGGAGGGCCGGCGAACGCGGGCGAGCGGAGGGCCGGCGGGCGGGCGAGCGGAGGGCCGGCGGGCGGGCGAGCGGAGGGCCGGCGGGCGCGGGCCGAGCGAAGGGCCGGCGGGCGGGCGAGCGGAGGGCCGGCGGGCGGGCGAGCGGAGGGCCGGCGGGCGGGCGAGCGAAGGGGCCGGCGAGCGGAGGGCCGCGGGGCGGGCGAGCGAGAGGGCCGGCGGCGAGCGAGCGAGCGGAGGCCGGCGGGCGGGCGAGCGGAGGGCCGGGCGGCGGGCGAGCGGAGGGCCGGCGGGCGGAGGCGAGCGGAGGGCGGCGTGCGGTGCGAGCGGAGGGCCGGCGGCTGGCGAGCGAGGGCCGGCGGGGCGGGCGAGCGGAGGGCCGGCGGGCGGGCGAGCGGAGGGCCGGCGGGCGGGCGAGCGGGAGGGCCGGCGGGCGGGCGAGCGGAGGGCCGGCGGAGCGGGCGAGCGAGGGCCGGCGGGCGGGCGAGCGGAGGGCCGGCGGGCGGGCGAGCGGAGGGACGGCGGAGCGGGCGAGCGGAGGGACGGCGGGCGGGCGAGCGGAAGGGACGGCGGGGCGGGCGAGCGGAGGGACGGCGGGCGGGCGAGCGGAGGGACGGCGGGCGGCGCGACGCGAGCGGACGGGACGGCGGGCGGTGCGAGCGGAAGGGACGGCGGGCGGGCGAGCGGAGGGACGGCGGGCGGGCGAGCGGAGGGACGGCGGGCTGGGCGAGCGGAGGGACGGCGGACGGTGCGAGCGGAGGGCCGGCGGGGCTGGGCGAGCGGAGGGCCGGCGGGCGGGCGAGCGGAGGGGGCGGAGGGCGCGAGGCGGCGGCGAGCGGAGGGCCGGCGGCGGGCGAGCGGAGGGCCGGCGGGCGGGCGAGCGGAGGGGCCGGCGGGCGGTGCGAGCGGAGGGCCGGCGGGCGGGCGAGCGGTGGGCGCGGGGCGGAGCGAGCGGTGGGCCGGCGGGCGGGCGAGCGGTGGGCCGGCGGGCGGGCGAGCGGAGGGCCGGCGGGCGGAGCGAGCGGAGGGCCGGCGGGCGGGCGAGCGGAGGGCCGGCGGGCAGGGCGAGCGGAGGCCGGCGGGGCGGGCGAGCGGAGGGCCGGCGGGCGGGTCGAGCGGAGGGCCGGCGGGCGGGCGAGCGGAGGCCGGCGGGCGGGCGAGCGGGAGGCCGGCGGGCGGGCGAGCGGAGGGCCCGGCCGGGCCCCGCGGGGCGAGCGGAGGCCGGCGGGCGGGCGAGCGGAGGGCCGGCGGGCGGGCGAGCGGAGGGGCCCGGCGGGCGGGCGAGCGGAGGGCCCGGGCGGGCGGTGCGAGCGGAGGGCCGGCGGAGCGGGGCGAGCGGAGGGCCGCGGGCGGGCGAGCGGTAGGGCCGGCGGGCGGTGCGAGCGGAAGGCCGGCGGGCGGGCGAGCGGAGGGCCGGCGGTGCGGGGCGAGCGGAGGGCCGCGGGGCGGGCGAGCGGAGGGCCGGCGGGCGGGTTGATGCCAGAGATTTACAAGGATGATACCAGAACTGAGAAGATACAACTATCAGGAAAGACTGAACAAGCTGGGGGTGCTTTTCTCTAGAAAAGGGAAGTGACCTGATAGAGGGTCTTCAAAATGATGAACGGGTTCGGTAGGGTACATGTACAGAGGTCCCACTAGTTCGGGAGTCCAAAACTAGGGGCCATCAATATAAGATAGTCACTAATAAATCCAGTAAGAAATCCAGGGGAACCTTCAGTGGCGAGAACGTGGAACTTGCTGTCACGTGGAATAGCTGAAGCGAATAGCATAGATGTATTTAGGGGATGCAAGATAAGTACACGAAGGAGAAAGGGAATATGTTGATAGGGTTAGATGAAGTACGGTGGGAGGAGGCGCGTGTGGAGCATAAATACCGGCCATAGACCTATTGGGCCGAAAGGCCTGTTTCTGTGCTGTAAATTCTATGTAATGACGATTGTAAGTCAATGTCATTTATTAGCTGTCAAATTAAGTTTGCACTTTAAGACCAGGAATAGTCAAATAACTTAATTTTGAATGATTCCTCCCGCCCCCTCGGTATATAGTGCAAAGGTTACTTACTGTGAACTCCCCCGTGACAGCATCAAATCCAACATGTATCGTGTGCTCGAAATCGGAGGGCAGCGAAATTTCCGGCCGTTCCCTTTCTTTATTCTGTTGGCTGTTGGTAGAGAGATTTTCTGTGAATTGCGTGAAGTACATCAGGATCCGAAATTTTAAATAATAAAAACACGAGGTTGGGTAAGTTTTTATCCAAAGGGGGCCACCGAGAGAAATGCAGCCTGTGGTAGCGAGTGAGTCCCGAGAGAGAGGAGAAACGTTCACTGATTTATATACTGAGGAAAGCAGGCTTGCATCACAGGCGTTGTATGATCACTGTAGTTAACTAGACAAAAATATAACTGAAATTAATCATGACAGTCATGACTCATGATGTTAGAAACTCTCTCAAAGCGCACTCATTCAATATACCATTCTCATGCTAACAGTTTCAGTAATTTCCTCTGACGTGTACAACCTTGCTACCACCCCCGATGTAGCTTTCAAAAGTTGGAAAAATGGACATTTGGATAAAATTGCACCATCTAAAATGTTAACACACACTCAGACTTAAAAATTCAGGCTTACTAACTCTAGAACAGATGGCTGGGGTTTGTGAGGGTTGCCATCCTCCCACATGTATCTACTGTGCCAGTAATTCCCCTCCCCAAGTACCTCTCTTACTGGAGAGAAAGCAAGAGCGCACGATGGAAGCAGACGAATCCCAGAATTCACTGCGGGCAGTGACAATCCTCTATTGGAACTATAGGGATTTAGCGCAGGGCTTTCACTACTGCCAAGAATGCTGAGATAGCCAACCTATTTGGCATCCATTGCTCTCCAACAAGAGAAAATACTCGAGAATCCTATAACCAGACGGAACGTGAACGGAGAAATACTGGAAAAGGGAAAGAAATAGAATGAGAAAAAGAAAAATGAGAGAGAAGATAATTATACCCTGGCTGTCCCTTGTAACTGGCTCATCTCGCTGTTCAACCATGGTTATGTTTGTGCCGCTGGACAATGCCTCAGCTGTGCGCTCACGATTGAAAATTTAACATCTGGGATTTGACTGATTTGAAGAACTCTGCTTACAATACCGTACGTGCAAATGTCCTTTTAAAAAAAGTCTCACTCTCAGGATCCAGAACCATAGAATTTTACAGCACAGATGATGGCCATGTTGGTCCATCGTGCCCGTGCTGGCTCTTTTTCAAAGTTATTTATGGATTCTGCTTCCATCACCGTTTCTGGTTGAGCATTCTATATCGTAACAATCCTCTACATAATATTTGCCCCCCCCCCCCACCCCAAAGTATGTTCGTTGATGATCTTCAATTTATACCCTCTGGTTACTGACTCAAACTGGGCGGGCGGAGGGCCGGCGGGCGCGGGCGGGCGGGCGGAGGGCCGGCGGGCGGGCGGGCGGGCGGAGGCCACGGCCGGCGGCCGGGCGGGCCGAGCGGAGGGCCGGAGGGCGGCGGCCAGCGGGGCCGAGCGGCAGGGGCCGGCGGGCGGCGGGCGGCGGGGGCGAGCGAGGGCCGGAGGGCCGGCGGGCGGGGCGAGCGGAGGGCCGGCGGGCGGGCGAGCGGAGGGCGGCGGCGGGGCGAGGCGGAGGGACGGGCGGCCGGGGCGAGCGCAGGGCCGGAGGA